>NW_017728906.1:73270691-73294137 GCF_001723895.1 Crocodylus porosus | reverse complement strand
AATGTAGGTGCTTGAACCACCTCCGCTGGCAGACTGTTCCAGACCTTGGGGGCTCGGACAGTAAAGAAATTCTTCCTTATGTCCAGCCTGAAACGATCTTGCAGGAGTTTGACCAGGGATCCTGTTTTTTGCTGATAAAAAACAAATCCCCAGTTTTTAGATTATAAAAGTAACACAAAATGCACATTATTTCATGATTAAAATGAAACACTGCTATATATATATCTATGAAGCCCCATATGTATCCAGAGGAACTAAAACTTGACTCTTAGGACACCAAAGTTTTGTAGCTTACTTTTCAAGGTGGAAAAGTGGACATATACATTTAAAAACCTACTGTAGCACTGTCAAGGCTATGGTAGATACTCTTATTCAGATTAGGAGCAGTATAAACAGAATTAGAATACACTCTCTCCTATCACATTAAAGAATGATCTGAAGTGAGCTTTGATCATAAATATTGCCTTGTTATGAGCCAAGGTGTAAAACATTCATCCAATGATATGCCACGCAGAATGTGGACCTAACATAGTCCTGAGAATTTGATGCATGAATAGACAGTCAGATTACAAGCATAGTCAGTCCCTTCCTCTCTTCAGCTATGTTCTTGTAGGCCCAAGAGGGCCTCAGAGCATGGTACTTCATGCCTAGCTTAAGCGGCGTGCTTAGCTTGTGTTGTGGTCAAGACATATACTCAGCAATAAGAGGAAGTGTGGAAAAATACTGCTAACTAACTAAAAACAAATCAAGAAGTTGGCTAACTAAATTCCAAGAAGTTGGCTATCTATTGAGTAAATATAGCAGGGGTCAGCAACCCACAGCACATGTGCCAAGCATAGCACAAAAGGCTATTTTGCTCAGCACACCACCACCAGCCAGGCTCTAAGCAGTTGCTGCCAGCCATGCAGCCCAAGCTGCTCCCAGCAGGCAGCTGGGAGGCTGCAAGCCCTGCTGCAAGCAGATTGGGATCCGTGGGATGGCTGCATGTCGGCACTCCAGCACTTTCCAAGGTAGATGTGTTTTTTCAGCACTCTGGCCAAAAAACGTTGCATACCCCTGAAATGTAGGACGGTCAAAAAAGGAACAGGCCTAAGCAAGTTCTACACCTACCTAAGAATGGAAAATTACAGTTAAAAACAGAACAATTCCATATTTGACATACAGAAGCAGGCTTATTAATTATTCATTCAGAGCTAATTACATGTAAAAAATGAAGTCGCTATAAGATACATAAGGAAGAAGAAAAGTGCCACCCTTTGGAACCTACTCCCAAAGATCCAATTCCCCACCTGGTTAAAGACCCATAGTAGAGGATTTTGTCCTCATTAACTGTTACATGGACATAACAGTCCTAACACTTGGAAACTGATGGTTGGGAGTAGAATTGTGTATGTGCACATGTGCATGTGGGTGTGTACATGTGTCATTTTCAGGAAATTCTGAAACATAAGTCTGTTTCTAACAGATGCTTTGTAGACTTACCAGCTCATCTTAGAAGGTTGAAGAGCAGGGTCAGTGGTTCCAAGAAGACTGCCTATGATCTGAGGAGCCAGGTCTTGGGCCAGAGATAGATTGAGTGGGGGTGCCGTGGTGCAGTTGCACCCCGCCTCCCCCCTTTAATTCCTGCTATATCCAAATTTAAAAAGCAGCTGCCCTGGAACAGCAACATTTCTATTCAAGCAGTGCTGTGGGAGTCAATTACTTTCATTGCTCATTACCATGGAACACTAATGGTGTTTCAATTTGATCACAGAAAAATATGGATTTTGGGTTACTTTTTTTTAACCTGAAAATTGGTTGTTTTTTTTATTAACAGAGAAAAACAGGATACCTGCTCATTACAATGAACCTGATTCCTGCCAGTGTCTCCAAAGGTAGTTATTTTGAGTTTTGGCCAGCTTTGTTGAGAAGCATGATTGAATCTGTCCATATCAATGCCATCTGGACTCCCCAAGGTCATCTTGTGAGAACTGTAATCATTTACTGCTTACACAAATTTGATTATTAGTCAAAGAGAATCTTATTGCAAAATATATTACAATACTTTCTCAACCACAAGCAAAAAGATGAAAATGATATGCAAATAAAAAACCAATGGAAGCAGATTTCTTTGATGTGTATAGCCTCAGAAAGAAACTAGTCATAAGAACCTCACCTTAATAAAAATTAGGCCCAATAGAAAATTTTGGGAAAAATTTGAACTGAAACACAACATACAAACATAATAAGCCTTTTAGAAACTTTCAAGTCACCTGTTGATGGTTGACATTTGCACAGCATCATCTGAAAAATTGCTATTCAGAATAGTCAAATTAGCAGTATCACACTAAGCAGACTTCAAAATAAACAACTCAATTTGTACTCTTTTGCTAAGAGGTGCAGTAGTAGGTTTAGTCCTGCTACATGGCACAGTGTAGCATAGTTATTTCCCAGGAAATAAAAAAAGATGATCTGAAAAGATACTAGAGGGAAAGAATCTCAGCTTGGCTGCCTCCAATTCAGAATGTAGCTGTGAAAGCCAGACCTAGAAGAATTAAGAAATGACTAATTCCCATTTAAAACAGAATGGGTTTCTCACAGACAGTAGATTCCACAATGAAAAATGGATGTTCTTTAGGAGCCCACTAAATGCTAAAAGTGCAACTGGACAGAGAGACTAAAAAAAAATTGGCTAGGAATAAAAGTGATTTGAGTTAGTGATACAGTATTGCAACCTATGAGTAAATGTGTGCTCTCTTGGGCTTGATTCACAATGAGTTTTATAGGCCACAATTTCTGAGGCCTCTTTAGCGTATGCTGTATGAGGTTGTGGGTGATATTATTTAGATGACAAATTTATTTATTTATTTATTCATTTGCTTCTAAAATACTTCAAGTCCTGTGTGTCTACCAAGATGGAAGCCATATTGTATGTCTAGCTAAGGGCCTCAGACTCTTGAAATAAGTTTCATTTCCAAGAAATAGTAACCTATTGCATCTTAGACATATAGTATAAATCCTGTTTTGGGCCTACTCCCCAGAAGATAATATGCTACAGTCCCCAGCTACACAATCTATTGTCATTATTTTTATTTCAAATTTTAGTAGCACATGATGTTAACTCTGGAGGTTTCCTCACAAAATCTTTATGTCATCACAAGACACCCAAGACTTCAGAAGGCCACTATGTGCATTTTTAAGCTTGTATAAATTCATTTTTTAAAATAATTCTTTCTGTTGTAAGATAAGCTCAGAGGTAATATTTGTTAATGGTAATCATCTCCTGAGGTGCAATGGAGAGATGGACAGGGTCCAGAGGAAGTGCTTTTATATATTTAATCATATTCAAAAATAAATTCTGTCCTTATTAAATGTTTCCCAGAGTTAAGTTTTGATATAAATAACAGAATGAATAAGCTAAACTGAGCATCTGAACTGAAACATGCTATGATGTATTTATCTTTCTGCTTTTCTTTTATATATGCCTCCCTGTATTCCTTTCTACTTTTCTATAAAATGCACCAAGTAATGATGCATTAGTATATGTGTTTAAATAAATTAAATCATGTTTGTATTAAAATGAACTTAGTAAAGGTGAAAACTAATTATTTTCAATAAGATATTGAAAACTAACACAGTAGAAAATTTATGTATATTTTTACTAAAATATAGAATGAAATTTTATAAATATATTTTCTTTGATTTTTTTAACACATGCTTAGGGATGATTGAGTAAACAATATAAAACTTTTTCATCCTCCTTCCCCCTCCCATCAGAAGTGGGGGAGGGGATAGAGGGAGGGAAAGGCAAAACTAATTTCACTGAAACACTGAAATATATGATCCTCAAAATAGTTAGGCTAGAAGGGGTGTACTTGGTAGCTGTGTTGGTCTGAGACAAAAAGACATACAAAAAACTAGAACTCTTGGTTCCAAAATGATACCTTTTATTAGACCAACTGGAAAATGGCAAGAAAATTGTCCTTTTCTGCAAGATTTCAGGATTAGAGTCCCTTTGTCAGGCTCTGGGAAAAGTGTAGATGGTACAAGATGATAAAAAGTCCCCACAGGTAGGAAATAAACTTCATTTTACACAGAGGGAGCTGGAGATGGAAGTCTGTCCCTCTGGGTCCATGAGAGTGTCTTTGTGAGCTGTGTTGAGTAGATCTTTTCCCAGAGCCTGAAGAAGGGACTTTGATCCCGAAAGCCTGCAGAAAAGGACAATGTTCTTGCCATTTTCCAGTTGGTTTAATAAAAGGTATCATTCTGGAACCAAGAGTTCTAGTTTTTTGTATGTCTTTCAGGCTAGAAGTTCATTTATTAGGGATCTGTACAAACACTATAAAGACTGGTACTTCATTTGTTCAAAGAAAATTTCAGGGAGCAATTAATTCTGCAACAATTAAGAGATACTAGGAAAAATTATGATAGAAATAAATTCAAGGGGGGCAAATTACAAGAAAGATGATTACTTAAGGATGATGGCTGCATACACACATTCAAATAATGTCTGAGAATTCTCCCAGGTTTATTCTCCTGGTAGAGGAACTTACTAATAGCTACATGTACAGACACTTGAATGCTGAGGCCCTGGAGAGTGGCAAGCTCATCATGCTGACATTGTGCATGTGGGGAGTGGGGAGGGGGGCTGTCCACACATCTCAGTGTGCTCTGCCGGCTCCCTTAGTCTGCCTGGTGACAAATGGCAGCAGGCCATACAGAAGCCCTGATCTGCTGACCCAGACTGCCCATGTTTAGCCTCTGTTTCCCTGCAGTACAATGTGGGGATTTTGAAGAGAGGAAGAGAGTATGGTCTGCTCCCTGCTGGAGTAACAGGATCCAGCAAGCAGTACACTTTAGGGGCATGATGGGGAGCAAAATCTGAAGAATTATGTTCTCTCCTGAGGGCAGCCACAGCATGTTCAGACATTCAGTACCCTAGGAAACTCTCCTGGGAGTGATTTACTCCTATTTTTTCCAAGTATTTTTTTCTCCTGGAATGGCTATTTTTACCTTGGGAGAAAAAGCCTGAAAACCTGAATATCTGTACATTTGTGGTCTCTCCTGGGAAAGTCACTGCTGAGAACATTGGATACATAACGCCATCATTGTGAGTTCTCCATTTTCAGGGCCTCAGTATTTGTGTGTCTGTACACATGGCTCTGGATATGTTTTTCTATCAGGAGAACAAACCTGGGGAAATTAACCCAGATGGTTTGGATATGAGTATGCAACCTGTGTTATATGATTACACTTACACTGAAAATTAATCAGTTAATGGGCAGAGGGGAGAAGAGGGAGAGGGGGAGGATAACCACAGTATAGGGTAAAGGCAAAGAACAGAAATAGAAATTACTTACATGAACTAATAATTTAATCAAAAGCTACAGCCTGGAACAATTCAGGAAAATACTGTAGATGAATAATAAAAGGCCATGGAAAACACCAGAATCTACAAATTCATTATTGTCACTGCTTTGCTGTTTATGTTAAATATTTTGCTTCAATAAGTATCTGGATAACAAGTACCAACAAGCTGATAGAGAAAGAGAAAAAAAGATATAAAGGAAATTTAAACCATGAAAATAGCAGGAGAAATGCCTGTGACTTGTTCTTTAAACAGATATTATGACCACCCAACTCCCTCCTATCCCTCACAACATACACATGCACACACACACATAAACTATCTTTTCAAACTGAAAGTATTGATGATCAGAAGCAAGAAGCAAGATTATTAAGGCTTGCATCAGACATCTGATGCTGTTAGCACTCAAATTAGTGTTGGGTTAGGAAGCTAATTCAAGAAGCTGTCTGTTGACAAAGTTAAGAAAAATTGTGCTGGGAATGATTCTCCGTATTATGCAATGTATATAATAAAACAGACATTTTGTCCTTCAGAGTTCAGCACACTGTATCAAATGCACATATTTTCTATACTCATAGGGAGTGTGTCCCTATGAATAGGAATGTGTGTTTCCCCAGGAAAAGTAGCAGCGGTACTTGTCCCAGCAGTACTTTGTGCCGCTGCTACTTGTCCCTGGGGAATGACTGTGCCGTGCACGTTCTGGCATGTGGCACATTGCCCTGGATGGGGTAGGGGAGTCTGGGGCCAGCAACTGGGCTGGCCCCAGTAACCTTACCTGGGGCCCTGGGGGGCCTCTAGGAGCTGCAGCCACGGCACTCCTTCAGCATCAGGCCTGGTTGGCAGCTGGTGTGTGGCTGTGGCCAGTCAGGTTCTGGTTTTGGATGGCGCACACTGCTGCACATGCACCACCCTGCTCTTTTTAGGTTTGGAATTTTTGACCCCAGGATCTCCCAGGGTCAACCCTCCCCCCCCCAAAAAAACCCCACACTGCAAAGTAGAAGTACAGAGAATGTCTGCCTGTGCAGCATGTGCAGTAAGTGGCATCACAGACAGGACTGTGGTGCTACACACCACATGTCCACGGTCATCTGGAAGTGCCCAGGTCTTCAAGAGGGGCACACTTGAATTAGATCAGCTCCAAGAACTGCTGTAATTAAAGTGTCCAGAGTGTCTTTTGTATCAGCATCCCTATGTTTCAAAATGGCAGTAGGAGAACTTTTTCTAAAGCTTGTCGAACAAACTTTAGATAAAGTGCCCCTGCTGCCATTTTGAAGCATGGGGTTGCTGATACATGAGACATGGAGGCTGGTTGGAGTGCAGTAATTACCATGCTCCAGCAGACTCGATGAATTGAGTCTGCCCTGATGTTCTGTAATTACTGTGCATTGGAGCAGCCTCCGGGCTCATGTACAGGTACCTCATGTTCTCCAGACAGACATCTCAAAGGAGCATTTAAGGGGTCTTAACTACTATAAGAAATAGGCAAACAGAAAACACATATGTCCATAGTGCTATAAATCATCCCAAACCATCAAAGATGACCCTATATTAAACAGCGATATCTTGGATGCACTTTATAGCGATGCACCTGAAGTTACATTTGTTCTTCACACCAACATGTGAAAGGCAGTAGGTCAGTCAACCAATATTCCCACTACCTCCCTGTGGTAACACCTCTATGACTTGATGCCAACTTTATTGTCTGAGGACAAAGAGGGGAAGAAGAATGCCACTGCCCCCATCTGTGGCCTGTGCTTTCAATAGCATGACATGAAGGCATGCCACTGCCACCATTTTCCAGACCTCTATCATCATTTCCTTTTACTATAGGAGTAAATAGATTGAAGGGCTCCCCTCATCATTATACAACACTCTTGAAACTTTTCTGATATCCTGTTTTACTTTTGTTTCCAGTCTATTTTATACTTTTTTCAGGGGTTTGCTCTTGGATTCTGGCACACCTTTCTTGGTCTCCCTCTTGTCTGTCTTATAGTACTCACAATCTATACTTCCTCACTCCACCACTGGTTTTGTCCCAGAATGTGTGGCTTTTGTCAAACACACCCACAACCTCTTTGCACGTTTGCTAATAAATCTGGTTACATCATTCATTGATAGCCATGTTTTGCTCTACCTATCTTAGCCTTTCTAGGTGTCACAGGATCAAAGCCCCTTTGGGGTGGGGGAAGCTCTTCCTTGGGACTCTCCAAGAAGAAGCCTTATTTGGTCTCCCTTTCCTGAAAGGACACCATGAAGCCAGACCCAGCATGGCTGCACCAGATTCAAGTCTTTGGTTTTGAGAACTTAGTATTCTCAGTCCCCAGCTTTCCATAACATGCCCATCTCAGAGTGATCCTTCTTTCTTGTTAGCTTCTGGAAAGGGGAGGTGGGTGGGAAGGAGGTTCTTCTTTCAGAAAGGAGGGATATCAGAGCACCAACTTTCCCAAACAGCCCAGCAGACTCTGCTTCAAAACTTGCTATCTTTATTGTGCTGTTCCAGTTCCTTCTGTCCTCCCTGGGACTTTCTCTCTGCCCTACCCTTTCTCTACTTTGAACTCTCTCAAAGTCATCCTGTTTCTCCTCCAGTCTAGATGGTTATCCATCATCGGGGTGAACAGGGCATAACAGTGTCTTTCTTACAAAACTACTTACAGCGAAGCCTGCTCACTCTGAGTCCCCCTTCCCCTGACTTTCATCAGAGTGTCCCCAACAACAACTGCAGGCTACAGCTCAGCTCATTTAGCTTCTTCCATTGCACCAGGACTGTCATTTGAACTCTGAGCTGTTTTCTTTCAGTTTCTTCCATTTTATTTTTGGAATAGCGTGCTTTGGTCTGCAACTAATCTGTGCCCATGCAGACGCCTCCATAAATAGCAGACTGTGCTGTGAGGCACAGAATAATCCAGGAATAACTCTAGAGTTCTTTACATTTTTTCATCAACTATTTCCTGGTCTCTTACAATCTGACTCATTATGCCTCTACTTTTATAGGTGATAAGTGACTTCTTAACAAGGCAAGTTTCTTTGGGTAGATGTCATATCTTTTATTAGACCAACTTGGTAGTTGGAAAAAAGTTATTTGCAATCTTTCCAGCACAATCAGCCTTCTTCAGGCATAGGGAGTCTTTGCTGTTCTGAGACTTCAAGACATGAAAGAAACAAAAATGGTATTCCTAAAGGTATTTCTTCTTAACAAAAAAGATATCCCTAAAGGGCTAAATTATATACTTCTACTGAGATATAGTGATCTCACCTTCATCATTTTTAATACCAAGCCCATGTCTTCACTGGTAGCTGCACTGTGCTCAGATCCCTCCCTTACTAGTTTATCTTCACTACAGGATCTCAGCCAGCTCCATGCTTTACCCAATTATGAAGTCTGCATTCCACCATCTTGACCTTCTGGTCTTACGTTTTTGGCTGCATTCACTCAGTCTGATGTACACATCATGTTAATTTTAAAGAACTTTTTAGGGCTTTGCTGCAGGTTAGAGTAGGTGTATACCTCTGTAGTATCCATAACTTCCTATGGATAGGTGGTTATGAATTTAGCCAGATTTTTACAGCTGGTTGTCTGGAAGCTACAAAACCTCCTAGTTTATATGAGCTTGGGATAAACTGCTGGTTCTGATTTTGCCATCACACTTGTTCACAATGAAAAGGGTCTCAGGGAGTTATTATGTGAAGGTTTGTACAAAGATTCATAATATTTGCACCACACATTTCATAATAGTTGAACCATAAGTTTCAAGACACCAGACTTGAAGCTTTTAAGGAACAACTAATTATATGTCAGTTGAGAAGAAACATGGATTAGCTATATGTAACCAACATTTTCTGAATAATACTTCTTAACCATCATTTTTAAAGAGGTTTGGAGATGCTGAAGGTTTATAAAAGAAAACATTTTTGGTAAGAAAAACAGGTTAGTAACATCTGAGCAGATTTAAATAAGCAGCAGAAAGGTTGGATGGAAGAATATATAGATTCCATCCTATCTATCTATCTATCTATCTATCTATCTATCTATCCAATATAGATAGGATGGAATCTAGTGGATGGAATATATATAGGATGGAATCTATATATTCTTCCATACAACCTTTCTGCTGCTCATTTAAATCTGCTCAAATTTACTAACCTGTTTTTCTTATTGAAAATGTTTTCTGTTATAAACACTCAGCATCTCCAAGCTTCTTTAAAATGATGATATATATATACATAGGATGGAATTTATATATTATTCCATCCAATCTTTTTTCTGCTGCTTTTTGCTGCTAAATAAATAAATACATGTCTTTTGTTTATTATGTTCATCCATCCAATCTTTTTGCATATATTATATAATCCATATTGCAAAAAATTTTGCTAATACATTTATTTTTGTTCTGTTAGGTCATTAGACATTTGCTTGTGTTTGACCAAAATTCTGCAAGCAAGCATTATGGATATAAAATAATTTTGGTCTCTTAAAATTCAGGTAAAACACAAGCAAATGTGCAATGACTTAACAGTACAAGAATAAATGTATTAGCAAAAAATGTCGCATTAATATGGATGTTTCCCCTCCTCAGTTACTATTCTTGCTTATCAACTAAAATCCCAAACTGGATTTTTATCTCCCATGACACAATGGTCTCTTCTCTAACTAAGGGCATGTCTATAATACAGTATCAAATAGAAATATCCAAATTAACTCTAAATGACTTAGTAGCAGACATGTTACATTAGTGTATCATTTTGTGTGAGCTGCTAAGAAACACGTCTAATTAGAAAACAGGACTAATTAGCTGGGCTTCTCTGTATTCAAGTAGAATGCTTCACTAAGGCTATGATGACTCCAGTGCTACTTCATTCAAAAGCTTGAAAATTTGCCCTGCTTATCCAAAGTCCCCGCTCCCTGCCCCCCGCCATCCCCAAGTGTTCCCTGGCAATCTGAAAGTAGTTACAGGGGAAGCGAAACCTGCTGCTACCTCTGTCTCTCACTGACACTAAGGTTCACCTCTCCACCTCAGAAATAGTATAAAGCTTCATTCACTGCCATGATTTGCACCCAAGAATTCTTGACTTTCAAGGTTAATTCTAAACCACTGACTATCAATAATGCTTAATAATTTGTTTTACCATAGAGATACAATAAAACATCTTAAGATATCCATATTAGCATGAAACAATGCTAATTTGTCTTTTTTTTAATTAAAATTGGTAAATACCAATGGGATTAACAAATCTGAGGACACTGCTCCTGAAAGATGCCTCACCAAGTCAGCGTGAAGTTCCCAAATGCATCTTAATACTGCTTTCTTAAATTCAATATGCTAATTAGGAAACAAGTATCAGTGTCTTCCTGAAACATCAATATGGCCTCAGTACCAAAGCAGCAATATCAGCTGTGCTATTCTGCCTTGGCCCCATAGATTCCTTCTTATTGCTTAGTAACATTCATTCGGAAAACAGATTTTCTATGGTAGATTGCACAGATTTCTCAGGGATGCTCTGTATTGTTTAAACAATTACATGTGGGTGGGGAGGCATACAAATTATATCAATTTAAGGACTGAACAGATTTCTCACATTGACTTAGAGCATTCACTCCTTCAGAAGCACCTCAAAGAGAGAAAGACAATAGAAGCACATGCACGTATACATTGGCAGGGCCAGGATTTTAGAAAGTGGCATTCAGCAGCAGCGACCTGTGATGCAGGGGTGGCTGCACCCAGACTCCAGCCTCCCCACAAACACCAGGATGGATAGACTGCACTGTATGAGCAGCAGCTGGGCACATCAAGTCCTTCCTGACTCTCTTCCCCTCTTTGCTTAGTGGCACATTCACTTCCCTTCCTTCCTTTCCCAGTTAACCCTCACCTGCCTACTGCCGCAAGGGTAGAGGGAAGCTCTAGAGCTACTCCTGCCTCTCTCCAGCTGGGCTGGATATGGAGCCAGGCTCAGATAGAGACAGCAGAAGCAGAAGATGTCTTCCTTTCTCCTGAACCTGATCCTGGACTGGCAGGGAAAAACCCATTGAATCAGAAAGGGTGGAAGAACCTGCCTGCTGCTGCTATCATCCCTGGCAGAGCCCAGCTCCTCCTGGTCAGCTGGATCTAGCAGGAGCAGCTCTGGAGCTCCCCCTGCCCTCAGCACATCCAGAGACAAAAATTGCACTTAAGCCAGTATAAGTGATCAGAAACTAGATGAAATATGTAACAGAACAGAAGTTTGGTGCACATAAATCACTTTCAAAATGGCTAAAACCCATTTAAGATCATGGGGGGAGAAGGTTCTTACTTGCATCTGTGACTTTAAAAAAGTTTTCAGCTTGTGCTTCTCCAGCATCGTCAAGTGTAAGGTGGGTATGCTGTCTGTGCCACTGCACTCCCCTCAATCCACCCTGATCATATATTCATATATGTGTATGTATGTGCACCCACACGCATACACGCATGCGCACGCGCGCGCACACACACACACAGACACGTATTAACAGTTCCAATCTGAAAGGTATTTTCCAAACATTGCAGAAAGGGAGGTGCCTAGTCCATGGAACTCACAATCCAGAGAGGCCTACATCAGGGGAACAATAAGCAGTCTATACACAGATTGATTCAATTCACACTGCAGAATACTTGTCTCAGAAGAGGGAACAAGAAGGTATTGAAGCAGAGCAAAAGAAGCAAGTGAGAGACATTGTTAGGCTTGTAGTAAGTGTCAAATGTCACGTAACTGAATTGCATGGATGGAATTAACTAATATAAACTCACCTCTTACTACTAATAATTTATTTCTGGTAGTGAGAACTATTCAGCTGTAGCTGGAGATGGAAACCCCACCACCTATTTCAGTTTTTAAAGTAACATGTACAAAACACAAAAAATAAATGCAAAAAGCAACAACCCTGCATTTGCAAGGGGAGGGCCTGCGTCATTAGCAGGGATCCTGGTTTTCTCTGATAAAAAAATCCAAAAATTTGGGGATTTTTTTTAGCAGAGAAAACCAGGATCCCTGGTCATTAGGTCATTTCTTCCTCCTCTGTTTTATGTAAACCTGTGGTAAAACAGTTAAATTGGAAAATAAACCTGTGTGTGATAGGCTCAAACTATGACTGCATAGTACCTCCAAGAAACAGCAGCAGTATTTTTAAGAAAACAATGATGGAAATATATCAAAGTACTTGGAAATAGTGTTGTACTGAGCTGTGCTAAGTTCATTTTTCTATGCTTTTACTTCCATTTACTACATATTTAAAGGAAAAGCACTATATTTAGGAAGGAAACCTAAAGTATATCACTGTTTTTTTAAAGTACATTTCATTCTGCACTTTACAATATAAAACTTTTTATATTGTAGATGGTAATGGCTTTTCTTTAAAAATATATAATATGTTTGTCCTATTATTTGAAGGTAAATTATGTCAAGAACTTTCTTTTTCTTACAGTGAAATTAAAAAAAAAACCATGTCACTTTAGACTAACATTCTGGGATTAGTTTTCCAACTAACTTTTAAGTGGACACCTAATTTCGAATTTATACCCTTCATATCTAGATTGGTTTTTCAATATAAAACTAGACCCTTAAGCACAAAAGTTTGAAACTGAAACCTCATTAAACTGTCACATATCTTTTTCAGTTCTTCCTTTCTCTTCCTTGAGTATTGTTAAAATGATAAAATACAGATATACACTTATGTGTCTTCACTGGTTAATGTTTCCATCCTACTTTATTCAGTAATAGTAAAATCTGGTGTTGTTTATTACAACCTCCTCCATTGTGATCCATTCTGTTGTTACAAACTACATCATTGAAATAAAGGCTGCAGATGAAGGTATTATCTACACACCATTGTTAGAAGAAGAAATGTTAATGAGCAGGGATCCTGTTTTTTTCTGATTTACAAACATCCTCAATTTTCAGATTCAAAAAAATAATCCCAAATCCACATTTTTCTACCACCACTATACTGGTGTTTCATTTTAATCATGGACAAATGTGGATATGTGGTAATTTTATGTCATCCAAAAATTGGGGATTTTTTTTTAAATCAGAGAAAACCAGTATCCTTGTTAATAAGGTACATTAAAATGTAATAGTAGCATGATCAAATACATTGTATAGGTCAGATTGTGCCTCTAAGGCACTGAAAGAGTGGTTTAGAGATGATGTAATTTATCGCCACCAGGGCTGTTGTGGAGAGAAGCACAAAGATCCTGAATCTCCGCTCCAATATCAACCACCTCTGTGCAGAGGAGGCAGCCAGGGACATGGTCTACCCATCCCACCCACCTTGTAGTAGTTTCATACTGAAGGACAGGAAAACGAAATCACTTCTTGCAGAATCCATGACTGAAATGCTTCCTCTATTCGGTGTAAATGACAAACCTTTCACTGAGTTAGGAAAAAAACAAACCAATTTAGTCATCAGCTTCAAATGAGCACTGTTTATATGCAAGGGCAAGAGTACAATTTTTGTGTTGTTACCTAAACTACAGCACATATACAGGGTAACCCTGATATGCTGGTCCTACATGCTTTTCAAAGCTTATCATAGTTAAACAAGGTTTCTGTAAGACTTGCAAAGTTTAAGTAAAAAACTGCCAAATCCAGGGTTGCAATGTGAATCTGCAAGTAATAGGGCTACTCATCATAAGCTTCTTTAATTAAACAAGATAAATCAAATCTAGCCATGGATTACTTGCCTTTATTAAACTTTTAAATGACTTTTCTTCTTATATAAAACATTTTTTTTACTGTTTTTTCCCTACCATCTTTTATTGTGTGGCTATGTATGCACCCATCTCTTGCTCCCGTGGCATTTTTTAGTATTAGCCTAGCAATTCATTATAATGAATTAAAAGAACAGAATGTTAGTGTGTGAAACTAAATATAATACTACATCTCTAAAAATGGTATAAATCAGTGGTTGTCAACAGGGGGTATGCATACCTCTGGGGTACTTAAAAAGGTTGTAGAGGGTACAGGGGAGGCTCCTGCTGCTGCCATGCTGCCTTGCACTCTCTGCCTGCCCAGCGGCGGGATGCACATGGTGTTGTACCACTCCCAGGGCAGCTGCAGTGGTGCAGAAAGCCCAGCATGCAGCGGCAGCTGTCTCCACCCGGCACAGAAATCAGGGGGGCATGTGAACCCTAAGCCGCTACCAGCCCCTCTGTTCCCTGCATGAGCTGTCTGAACTCTGATTGTCCCATGACCTGGCCCAGCTGCAGTCCCATTCTCCCCAACCTCTGCCCCGTCTGTGCCACACTTCTTCCCTCACTGCAGAGGCCTCAATCAGTTCCCCCCCAAAGCCCTTCCACCTGCCACAGACTTATCTACTTGGCCTGTGTGAAGCAGCTAATATTCACTTCAGATTCAGCCAGTTCAAGGGACTGTGGTTGGATCTGGTGATTCGAATCACTGTCCCGAATTGATTCAGCCAAATCAGATTCGGAGATTCAGCAGCCACCAAATCAGCCGAATCTCCAAATCGAACAGGCCCCATCCATTGCCCGTTCTCCCAGCCCCATCAATGGCTGCCCTGCCCAGCCCCAGCGTTCTGGCTCTTAAAAAAAAAAAAAGCCCCACACTCACCAGCTCCTGCCGGGTGGTGGCAATTCCTGCTGCCCCGCACTGCCCTGCTCTGTGGTGGGGCTCTGCCACAAGTCCCCAGGTGCCACAACAGTGATTACAACAGTCAGTGATTGCAGAGCTTTTTTTTTTTTTTTTAAGTGCTGGGATGCTGGGGCCAGGTGGTGCAGTCATTGACGGGGCTGGGAGAACTGGCAGTGCTTGGAGGGTACTCAGGGAGACTGGGGAAGCAGGCAGGGGATGGAGCCTGGTGGGGATCCCTCCATGGTTTTCCTCCCCCCCCTGCAGCCCTCTCCTTCCGTCCCCTACTTACCGGCATGGAGTCCAGGTCCAGTGGGGACTGCCTGAATCACCGAATCTCTGAATCTTTCTCTGAATCTTTTCTAAATTGATTCAGAAGCTTTGAATCAATTCACAGCTCTTTATTGGTCTTCCAATTTGATTCAGATTTGGAGATTTGACTGCTGAATTGGGTCGAATCTCTTCTGAATCAAATCAGCACCTGAAGTTTTGCACAACCCTATTATCTAACTGGGGGCACGGGGGTATAGGGGTGGGGAGGGGGGAGGTTGTGCATGCATGTGCACACATACTCAGTCCCTCCAAATAATTTTCATATAAAGGGGTACATGAGGCTGAAACTTTGAGACAGAAGAGGTACACTTGTTAAAAAAGGTTGAAATCCCCTGGGATAGATAAAACTTAAGTAAAGCATCATGTAAATCTTGATCATTTTACTTTTAAACAATGAATAACATAACATACTAGTATGCTATTTACTACAGTTTTTTGTTCAGTGTTTCTAGTCTCACAGAGCAATGTTTAGCCATCCAGTCTTTATGGAAAGAAATGTTAATATTTACAAGATATAGATCTCTGTTTCTGACTCTGATCTAATTTGATCTAAGCAAAAGTAGCAGAGGCTGCTAGGGAATAAGAAATTAGACTTGCAGTCACCCGTAGAAACCAGCTCCACTTATTCAAAGTCACTGGTTGGTTCAAAGCCAGGAAATGCCCTTGTATACTAAAAGGCAAATATCTTCCTTAGTTTTGCCATTTGTCTTTCACCATTATTCTATACTTCCTCTGCTAGATCTAGTCAGTTCTTGTCAATTCTAGTTTTTGCCATACCCTACAAGAAATGGTGTTAAAGCTGTGTGAAAGTAATGTTAAGAATTTCACATACATCCAAAAAAGCAGAGGATACCAGAAGTGACAATCAAAAACACTGCCAACAAGCATCAGGTCATCATTTCTACAATGTTTACCTTGTTTTGAAAGTTCTTGCCTGGCATCTAAGTAGTCGAGGCTCAATTTCTAATTATGCATGGATTTTCTGTGTGACCTTGGGTAAGTTATTTAAACTCTGTCACTGATCTCAATGTGTACAATAAGATAACTTGTCTTCTTGCTATGTCTTGCCAATTAGATTGCAAGCTTTGTGGTATTCAAACTTTGCATTCATGGAGCACCTAGGTAAAGGATTTTAGTTCCTAATAGCTTCAACAACAACAACAGCAATAATAGATTAGAATCAATTTAGCTAGCTATACTTTGGCCATGTATACATGAGACACTGACTGTAAAGTAGTCTGTGACTACTGAGCAGCAACATTGCATGTCAAGAAGCACAACATGACCCTACTGCACCGTGGTCATGAGCTACTGTGCAATTAGCATCACAAAAGAACCATTCCTTGGTACGACTATGCAGAAAATCTGGTTACTGCACAGTCATTTAGTACTTGTTTATACTCTAGTGTAGACATGGCCTTTGATAAGGGAATATACATATGCTTAACTTATGTATGCCCAGTTCCTTATGTAGTTAATTTAAAACTGTATTTAAAATACCATGCAATCTTGGTGATTCACAGTAAAGCTGCAGTGGCACCAGATGGCCAATGTACTGCTCATTTTGTCTACAAAATAAATCTTGAGTACAAATTTTGTCCTTTGTACTGCCCTCTGCATAAGGATGAAATCAACCCAGCAGCTCTTCCTATACATTGACCATGTTTAAACTCTGCAGTTTAGCAGCTTAGGAAGCTTACTTTAAAAGAGTTTGCTCTAGGAGTTTTGTTTTTTATAGCTTGGACTGACTCTCCTAGGATCAGAAGCAGCCATTTTCTGCCTCTATTATGGGGTGAATATGTGAGGACGAGGTGCTCCCATGTGGGGCTTTGTTGGGTTGGGGACTATTAGAATAGTTATGGGAGTTTACTTAGAGAAGATTAGTTATTGACATGGGAAAATATCTGAAATGGGTAAGAACCCAAGCGGGTAAAAAATATTTATATACTGTAGAGGAATTTGTAAGATAGTAAAAAGATTTTATTCTGTATCTAGCAGGAGAGACAAGGTGAGGCCTTATTTTCCATCTGTATCTACCCCAACAGCAAATGTTTATTGCTTTAAGAAAGAACCCTGGAGAATCTAGAGAAGTCCATAATCTCCCTCCAGCTGCAGCTGTTTTCTACTTGGATGATGGAGAGGAAAACTGCAGTGGTAGTTTCCCACAATGCTCCTCTCCTATTGTTCACTGAAAAAAAAATATTTTCTGACTCCTGCAGGGATCAGTTTGTCAGATGCATGCCATTTAATTTCCATGTATCTTTTTGACTAGTGTTTGTGAGGAGACAGATGATAGTGTAAAATCAACTGAAATACACAATAAAATGAATCAGATTACACACACTGAGAGAGAAAAAAATGAGACAGGAGTTACATTTGTTAGAAGTTTACTGTTCAAGCTCTGCCTGAGGCTGAGATTCTTGACTGTTAGAGGATTTTACAGTTTTATGGCTAATACGACAGGATTTTTAAGCCATTGTGGATGTGTATTGCAATTCATGTTCAAATTGCATATTCCCTGCTTCCCAAACATAATATGTATAAATGATTAGGAAGGTTAAATAATAATGTTCCTAGAATTAAAAGAAGAACAGCAAACCCAGAAGATCTAAGCCATTAAAGCAACAACATTGATTCAGCACCCGTTCCACCACGCAAAAAAAATAGAACTTCTCTGCATTGCTGGTTATAATTTCTAGTATTTTGCCACTTCTACAAAATTCACTTGGCAAAACCTTCTGAAAAGCCTCCGGTTTCCAATAAAGAAATTATTGTAAATGGAGATGAAGGCAAATTTCTGTCCCTAGTCATGTTTTTGTAATTACCTCCTCAAGCTCTGTTTTCCATTAGTTATGAATTTATTTAGAAAACAGCCTGCTCATCCATAGTTTAGTAACAAAAAATTGAAGTGCCTTTATATAGAAATAGCATATTGCAAAACACTCCACTAGGAAAGGAGATGCTTTTGTAAGGCCTTGAAAACATCTTTATTTATTTTTTCCCTTGGTGTCAAATAAAGTTTTCATCTCAGTTTGCAAAGATCCTGCTAACATAGCAAGTGAAACTTCCATTTTCTTCCATCAACCCCCCACACCTCTTCTCACAAATCATACCTTCAAGTCTCATTTGTCAAAAATACAGCAAGTAAACTATTTTATTTGTAAAAATAAGAAACAAATATAGACAGATGTGTACTGAATTGCAGCCATATGCCTGAGGTGTTAAATGTACTTGAAAAATAACACAAAACCAATATTGTCCACTCAGACCATCTTGTTGATTTAATATTTGTTCATTAAGATTTGTGAGATTTAAAAGTCCCAACTGAGATATGATTTGTGAGGTACAGTGCATACCCATGGTAAGAGTCAGCCCTTAGTCCAAGGGGTTTACAGTCAAAGGTCACAGGCACGTGGCTTACTACTAAGGTGTAATTTGCATCCATGTGTTGTTAATCCTGATTTCCCAAGGGGTAACTCTGCAGATAAGTGATTTCCATCAATGTAAATCTGTACATTATGCATCTACTTCACATTCACCCTTTATCTGATCATAGCCATGTAAATGTGCCCTGTGTTCACAGCCAAATTGCAAATACATACTTTTATCTGGAGAAAAGAAGATTTACTGTTGTCCAATTTTTGTACTTTCTGAAGATTACAGACAGACATGCTCATGTCTTTTCAAAAGTTCTGTGAATTAGGTTAACTCAATTCCCATTGCATCAATTACAGTTTTACCATTCAGTTAATTAAGAGTAGAATTAGCTCACAGTGTCAGACCTTCCTTTTGACTTATTCGCAATCATACATAAAGTTTGGGGGCATAGCCAGGACCTTGATATAGATCTCCACTGCTTAAGTCAAGAATTTCAGACAGTAGATTATACCTCCTTTTTGTGTAGTGTATGTAAGTAGGTACTCACTTTACCAAATTTAGAATGTACTTGAAGGCTGGTGAATTTAGGCATGGGCCTGAAACCTAGGCAGTTCATGTCTTATTTAGCTGTGAGCTACAAATTCTGGGTTGCTACATATTTATTATTTTGGTTAATTCGGGAAGCAGGATGAAGATTGTTTTCAAACAAGAGGTTTTTGCAGAGCACAGGCTTTAACTGTGTTCCAGACAGTAGTATGTAGTTTATTAGACATATAAACAAAACCCTGAAAACATTATTAAGGCATTATTACGGTTGGGGGTGGAAGGGAAGAAATCAAGCACCTAATTTTCACATGTCCTTATTTTTAAGATTTCCTGCAGAACCTTAATTATGCTCCCTTGTGGTCAGAAGACATATTCCTCATAGCTAATTATGAAGCCTAATATCTTGTTTACTGAAATTACTCAAACCCTGTCCTGAAGGCTTCAACCTTGTGATCCTAAACTAGAGAGAACACACCCAGGTACTCTGTGGAGATGATATGTGTTCAGCCAAGTGAACAGCAGAAGCTGCAAGAGGTCTGCAATTGCTGAAAAGGGATGCAATCTTTGCAAATTTGAATGGCTAAAATTAAAAAAACATTACTTGTATCTACCAATAATGAATTTTCAAAGGCTTATGGCATGGCCTATTTTTCATAATGACAGGCGAATATGCATCTTGATTCAAAAGCTGTCCAATAGTTAAATTTGAAGACCTAGCTTCAAAAGCATGATGGTACCCGAGCTTTTCAAAGAAAATGTCAGCTGACTTATAAAAATGGTAAAAACAATGCATTTTTAGTCCCTTCTCAGAAATGACTGAACTGTTGCAGCACAAGGTTTTTTGTTTTGTTTTGTTTTGTTTTGTTTTGTTTTGGGGGGGTTGTTTTTCTAAAAGAAAAGGTAGTCTGAGGCAGACAATCAGCATGGAAAGTTTCAGCCGAAACCAAAGTTTACTTTGGTAAGCTTTGGTAAAATTATTAACAACTGAAAACCAGATATTATGATGAGAATTGTTGGATAGTCCTTATTATAGGTGGGTCTGGAAGCACCACATTTTATGTTTTTAAAAACCAATGTGAGTGGTTCTTTTGAATGATTCTGAATTTACATTTTCCACAGAGCCCTGCCTTTGGGAAAAGCTAATCACAACTGAGCATTTCCCTTTGTCAAAACAACTGACTTGGCAAGAAGGTAAGGGTTTTGTACTTCAAGGTATCCATGTATCCATATTCCCCAGTGTTCATGTACTGTGCCTAGATCAATAGGACCCCAATACCAGTTGTGGCCATTGGGTCCTATAACATTTGAATAAGAGTTAGAAATATATAGTATGGTTAGAAGTATATAAGGGGCATACATCAGGGTCTGGGAGAGCATCTGTTCACAAAGGCAACTCAAGGGAAGACAAGAAACAGTGGACACAAACTGATTGAAGATCACTTCAGATTGGACATAAGGAAGAACTTTATGATTCAAGTGTCTAGGGTCTGGAACAGATTCCCCCCAGAAGTGGTACAGTCGCCTACCCTGGATATTTTTAAAAAGCATTGCACAACTTGCCTGCATCATCTGACCTCAGCACTCTTTTCTGCCCAAGTGCAAGGGGTCTGGAAGGGATCTCGTGAGGTTCCTTCCAGCCCCTAACATCTATGAATCTATACGCTTCCTATTATATCTTCTGTCACAACCCAGGATTCAGGTTAGGGAAGTCTGAATGGAACAACCTAAAAAAAGTTATATAAAACATAAAATAAACCAGTTCCGGGGGGAGAAGGGCATTACTGAGAATTGCTTATAAAATATTATATTGCATATAATGTTTTATAAAACAAAGACAAATTCTTGAATGTTATGTTGCTGCAAAAGTCACTTACCAGATCCTCTAATCAAAATTGTCTCATTCTGTTTTCCATTGAAAGCTGCCTTGTAGGTATGAGATAAAGAAAATTATCCAAATGACTTTTTACCCATCAAAATAAATGACCATATCTACATGAGCCACTGACTGTTCAATAGCTCATTACTACTTGAAGTGGTGTTGTGTGGCACAAAACATGACACGATGCTGCTGCACAGTGGTAACAAGCTACTGCACAGTCAGCATCAGCTAAAAGCCATTTGGTGGTGCTACTGTGCAGTAACCAGTGTTACAGCACAGTATTTAGTACTTGTGTATGCAAGTACTAAATGACTTTGCAGTAATGACTTCACAGTTAGTGTCTCATATATAGGTGCCCACTAAGTCACGGATAGGCCGATTTAATTAGAATTAAATAATTCAGGAAGCAAAAAGTGTTATGAGAAAAGATCTCTATTCAGCCAGTTCTCCAGAGATGCTGGTGTTGTGCGCTAAAAAAGTCCTCATTTGGCTAGTACCAGGGTGGCCCCAATTCCTATGTATCACAACAAATATAATCTTGACCCTCACCTTTCTCTTGTTATTTTCATCAAGCTATGAAGCCAAGTAAACATTCTGGAAGAAAGTTAATGCAGCCGAGGACTGGCATGACTGGAATACTTTATCATGATTGCACAAGGTAATATAATTAAGTGAAAAAGTCAGCCAGTAGGAGGTAGAAAACCTTGATGAGAGAGGCTCATCAAATTTCTTCTTCTCCTGAGTAGATCAAAGTACACTCAACTGTCTTAGTTATTTTGAATGTATCTAAGTAAATTTTACAAGTGTCGTTTTTCATTTTTATGATTGTTACTGTACTATTCCCTGAAAGTATATCTGATCCTCAATATCATAAGAAATGTGTGTTCCTAATTGCTAATTGGTCATAACTGATATGATTTCATTATTAGTTGAGGTGAACAGGTAGGCCTGTGCAAAGCGACTAGTACTCACTTCGGATTTGGATTTGGCTGATTCGGGGGACAGCAATTCGATTCAGGAATTTAAATCACTGTCCTGATTCAATTTGGAAGAATCTGATTCAGTGATTCAACTGCTGCTGAATCTCCGAATCTCCAAACCAACCAGGCCCATTCCCCACCCACCTTCCCAGCCCAGCAATGGCTGCCCTGCCCACCCCAGCTCCTGGCACTTGTTTTAAAAAAAGCCCCGAATCAGTGGGTGCTCTGGGGCAGGGAGTTATCCTCACTGCCCCCCACTGCTCCACATGCTGCATGGGGGGCTCTGCACAAATCCCCTCACTCCCCCAGCACCTCCATGGGTGCCCCATCAAGGCCAGCTCTGGCCCTTTAAGGAAAAAAATTGAAATACCCCCCCAGACTCACTGTTCCTGCTGGTGAGGGGTGATCTCCACTGCTCCCTATTGTCCCATGTCATGTGGGGGGCTCTGCATAAGCCCCCAAAGCCCAAGGCTGCTGCAGGAGCCTTGAGGAGGCTAATAATTATGAAAAAGTTTCTCCAGTTTTTAGATAAAAAATTTACAAAAAAAAATTATGTGTCCTCTCACATTCATTGGTCAATACCAGGTGCATCTGCAAGTGCCCCTGACTGCACAGTTGCTTTAGGAAGTACTTTAACAAGTACTAAATGACTCTGCAGTACTTCTTGGTACTGCACAATCCCAGGGGCACACAGGTTGTTTTCAACCCTACTGCATAATAGCAATGAGCTCACTGATGTTGCACAATAACAGTGATTTCACAGTTAGTGGCCACCTAGTACATTGCCATAGCTCATTGTTATGGCAACATAGAGTTTTATGTAGACATGCCCACTGTTCACAATAATGTAGTGCATCAGAAACAATAACTCAAGAATCTGTAACTTTATAGTATTACTTTGCAAGACGAGCGAAGTGAATAAACAGGTAAGAGATATGGGCCAGGGTAACGCTGGGACTAGGGGCTCAGTACACACATCCACAGGAGGACTCAAATGCCTCTACACAAACGCTCATAGTGTGGGTAACAAGCAGGAGGAACTCACCCTCCTGCCAGTTGACACCAACCCAGACATAGTGGGGATTATGGAAACGTGGTGGGACGCAATGCATGATTGGGCGGTGAATGTCAAGGACTATAGGCTGTACAGGAGGGACAGGATAGGAAAGAGCGGTGGGGGCGTGGCAGTCTATATTAAGGAGGAATACACATCCTTGTCAATTAGCAAGGAGTCAGGGGAGGGGCACTCTGAAGTGCTTTGGGTTAGAGTACAAGGCAGTCTAGGGGAAAGAGACTTAACGGTGGGGGTCTACTACAGACCTCCCAACCAGGGAGAAGAGCTTGACCAGGAATTCTTGGGTCAGCTCACAGAGGTAGTGAAGGCTA
>NW_017728906.1:73241766-73270680 GCF_001723895.1 Crocodylus porosus | reverse complement strand
GATGATCTGCTCAGGTCCCTTCCGACCCTACAAACTATGAAACTATGAAACTTAATTTCACAGCATTTAAAGTTTTCTCAATAATATTTATTGTTCTCCCCATGTTTCCACACTTGCATCTACATTTGGATCTAGTGAAGCCAACAGAAAAGAAGAATTGTTGAGAAGAAGGAATTAGTTACCTCAGTGGCTTCAGGATGTATTCATAGGACCTTGCTACAGACTGACATTTCATCAGGAGAAAAGAAAATCATCAAAAATGTACCAATCCAGAATACTGTTTGTAACATGGTACATTATCTCAGAAGTCTACTGTGAAATCACATTCACATTCCATCCCTTTGGCATAACAATGTCTGACAAGATAGTGATACTTAACATGATATCTCTTCAGTTTCACGCTTCTTCTCAAAGCCCACTTGTCTTTTCTTTGGCATCCTTCAGCACATTTTGAGAAACATTTCAATGTAAACTCAAGCCCAACAATTTCCTCCAGACTTGTGCTAGGAACTTCTATCAGATTCCTTGTCTAACTACCAAATCCAGTGTAACATTTTAAATAGACATGCAATACATGGATGTGATCAGAGTAAAAAGGGTATGTCACATATAGAAAGCACAATCCTTTCTTTCCCCAAAAAGAATGCCTTATAAGTGATACAAGGAGAGTGGTAAAATGATTTTTTTTCTGAAGGCAGCTTAAACCTACAATTGTTAATTGCAGTTTCGGTGAGAAAGCAAGAACCATGAAAGCAAAACAGTGAAATCACACATCCACAGCCATAAGTAGAAATATATATAAATGAAGTGAACCAACTAAATTAATCACTGTGTCTGATGTTGTGGATCATGAAAGCAAAATTTTCAAAGACTGTATAAGCAAGCAGTAGATAGACAACTTAGGTCCCTTCAGGGACTCAGCATAGCAGTGGATTTATAGATCAGCTGGTATCTTTTTTATTTAGCACAAACACAGTCAGTTCAACAGATAGGGCCCGATTCTACATTCCTGGTCAGGTCTATTTCAGCCTGACTGCCAAGAGGGCTGGCTAGCTGAATCATTAAAATATGCTTGTTTCATAGAGCTTCTGAAGAGATCCAGAAATGTTTACATACTGATATGGAAGTTGCTATAGAACAGAGCAAGGAAGCAAATATTTTATGTAGAAGTCACCAACTTCCGCGGACCAACGTACATATGCTCTGAAACTCTAATGATATATTTATAATAAAGCCTGCTTGACGTGCTTCCATTTATTCAGGAGTTGCTCTTTTCTGGGATTTAATAGATTATTCATCAAAGGAATGGAAAGATCTTTGGAGCCAAAGATGGGATGTTTTCTGCCCAATTCTCACAGATGATTGTACCCCAAACTTTCTGAAGAGTCTAGCGGTATAGGAACTAATGGCTGAAATATTATTTCAGGAGGTCCTACATAAATACACTAAATATTTGTCAAGTCTGATCACCCAAAATAATTAAATAACTTAGTAGTTTTCCATTTGTTTGCTTATGGGAAGTAAAGTTACAATTCAAGTTGTTCTAAGCTATTCTAGTAAATGAATTGAGATGGTCTATGCAGCTTCTAGACTACTTTAGCTCATACAGTTAATAACAAGGAACAATCAATTTCTGTGACTATGATATAATCATACTTCATTCTTTCTTATTATGCTAAACTGATGATGTTTTGATAGCAGCAGTTTTCTGACCATATTCCATGAGGTCTCCAGCATCCTCAAATATCTCATTTAGAAATAGCTCTGTTGAGATATGTGAACTACAAACTGGAGTTCAATATATCATTTCATAGAGCGAACTTGACCTCTAGATTAGATGCTCAGTTTGTAAGACCATTATTGCAGTTTTTATTTAAAAAATTCTCCCTGGTCTCATATTCCTTAGGGCTAACTGCAGTTATCAACTTTTCTAGACTCTAGGCACCCCTCTATAACTTGGGAATTGAGCAGCAGACCATTTAAAAAACTAGTTTATTTATCTCAGTGCTTACTTTGGGGGTGGGAGAAAGAGAAGTTTGGCTAAGCAGGGTTGATTGTGCATTTACCTCCCTGGACAGTGGCCAGACACTTGTGGGGAAGGAGGGAGAAGTGCAACCAGGCAAGGACAAGCCTACACTTATACTTGCTGGTACTTTTCAAAGGAGCTCATGATACCTGAAGATACCATGGCACCCTGGTTGAGAATCACTGGTCTAGATTTTCTTCTAGTGAGAATTTAGGCAAAAAATAACTGACACGAAAATATAACTTAACCTCAGAGACATACCAGGTCAGTATTGTGGCCTGGGCAGCAGCCATACATGGGGCAGTAGCAGCTCCTAATGCTTGTGGCACAGCTACTGGCCAGCAGTGGTGGCAACTGTTATATTTGCGCTCCTCTCCTATAATTCATTGTCTAGGGTACCTCTGCCCTTCCCCTGCTTAATCTAGCAATTGTGTCCCTTTGAAGGGCTTGCCCACATCAATTAATCAATATTCCCTACCCACCTTTTCTGCCATTTTCTAATGCTACAAATATTCTTGAATTAGTGGAAAGAATTGAATGATGTGAGGAGGTGGAAGATTGCACGTGCAGCCCCAGAAGATAGCATGCATACATCAGTTTGCTAATTTTTAAATTCTTCCCATCTATTTTCAAAAACATCTTCAATTAGTCAAAAAAAAATCTTTAAGCCAGATACTTTTTTTTTGGTGAGGTATTTTTATCATTAGTAGTATGCTGTTTACTAGGAAAAACTATTATCTATTTTTTTGGTAATACTTTTAATCTAAACAGTGTATATTCAGAATTGCATGGCTTATTTGGAAGTAGCGTGAACAATATTATCCTCACCTTGTACAATCACATAAAGTGCTAGCAAAATCATGCTATAATAACATTACCAATCAGGTAAGTAATAATGCTTGTATTTTTACTTGAAACGGCTTTTTTAAATACAAAATTGTCACTTCCAGCTCTCCCATAACGACAATGCTAATGGCAGACTAAATCTTCCTATTATTACCAGGGATCCTGGTTTTCTCTGATAAAAAGAAATCCCCAATTTTCCAGCTAAAATAATATCCCACTATCCACATTTTTACTTGAATAAAATAAAACACCCTATATATAATCTACATATTATTGATGTTTGAGTTTGATCACAGAAAAATGTATATTTTGGGATAGTATTTTTAACCTGAAGATTTGGGGTGGGGGTGGGGGGGGTTATTCAGAGAAAACCAGCATCCCTGATTATTACATGTTTATTTATTAAACCTACTTTAGTGTTAAGTTGCTAAAAGTTGGTAGATATTATGGTACAGTAGACTTTCCTTTAATGAGGTCTATCATTGTAGTGAATGAAATAGAGTACACAAGATATTTTGTTTTTCTTTTATTTCCTTCATTAGTAGGACTATGAATGCTGAATGTGAGGCCAGATGGAAACCAGAACATCTTTTTCTAAATGCATTGGGGGGGGCGTTAATGAAGCTATAGAACATTTTAATTCAACTACAACAGCAGGTAGTTTTTACATATATAATAGCAGATTGTACAACACTGATTTTGTGTTAAGCTACAGTTACTGAATAAACACACAACCGTCTTCCATGTGACTCTTAAATTACATGAGACATATTTTATGAAAGATTTAAATTTTCATGAATTCTTTTTAATAATAAAACAACCCCTCATACAGGATGAAGTTATTTTCAGTTCTGTCCTAGAAAAGATTTTTAAAAATCCCTTTAACCAAGACAGTGAGTTACTTAAATATGTAAAAAAACAGAGAGTTTTGCCATAGCTTTACTAATATGTGAACAGAAGTACAACTCCTATTGATTTCAATAGGGACCTCAGAATTTCAATTTATTGCTAAAAGAAATTGATGGTTTCCTTTGCATTGTATTTTTTGAGGAAAAAAAGGAGGGGGCTATAAGTTTCCACATCTCACACTCACAAAGGGAGGAAAATTAAAGCAGTTTATTGTGACGACTATCAAAGTGGGGCAAATATCTCAAACATATTAACTGGTGTAGAGTACAAAAATATGACCTAAGAAAAAGTAGAAATCTAAGGAAATATGGGAGGAGTTACAGAAAGGTTATGAATGATGCTATTAAAAAGTAATGTAAACAAGTTTATATTCTAGTTCTGTTTAAAGTTAAGGGCAGTTTTTCTTACATCAGTGAACATATAATCACTCTCTTATCAGTCATCATAAATCATTGCTGTGTGAGCAAAACTAATTTTCTCCACGAAAATTCACACTTGAGTATAGATCTGACAAAATACTGCAAAAAAGGATGTGTTTGACATTTGTTTGAACACAATCACAAATTATCTGTGATGTTATTCATAAGTCTTTTTATGACATATCAAAGACATCACACAAACAACATCTTGCCATAAGGAGGTTTGCAATAAATGAAAGCATTTCAATTATTACTGTGAAAGTACACTTGTGCACATGTATTCATGTGTCTATCCACATTGCCAATGTTTCGAAAGCCATTGTGGAAGTCATCTGAGTATAAAGAAGAAACAATATCATGTGATTTGAGTGATGCTGAATGAATAACATTGAATGGTAAGGAAAGAATGCTGGAACAGTTCAAATAATTCAAATAATAGGCTAACAAAGAATAAAATCCATTTGCATAAAACACTGTCTAAAAATGTAAATAATAAGACAATTTATAAAAATTCAAGTATTTTTTTTTAAAGAAATGAGCAAGGTTTGTTACATAAATTGCTTGCTGCAAAACACTCGCCCAGCTTTTGAGCAATGTGAAAATAAGAGTTTCACTGAAATTTAAAGATTTGGATCATCTGTAAATCGTGCGCAACTGTTGAAGTAGACAATATATGAGACTGTAAAGTGCTTTTAAAAAGCCATTACACAATTGTGCACACTTTGTCAGGCTAACCCTAAAATTGGCACATGAGTATACATGTAGTGGTAAGGATGTCTCATAACAGGACAAAATTGTCTTTTGAGTCCCTTTATTATTGTTTCCTAGCCATGTATTCTGCCATTTCTGATAACATTTTTGTGTATTTATTTTTCCACCTAGTTCAGCGCTGATCAGTGGTTTGTCTCGTTTTATAGATGCAGAGGGGAAAAAAACTTCACCAGGTGAGGAAGGCAAGAAATAATTTGGGACAGAGAATCTGATGACCAGGGATCTTTGCTTTCCCTGATAAAAAATTGTAAATTCTCTAAAAAACCCCCAAAATCTGTGATTAAAATGAAAACCCCCTCACTACCCTCTACAGCCCCCCGGCCCTGCTGGTGCCTCTCACTTCCCCTCTCCATGGCTCCACCAGCCCTGATGGTACCACTTGCTCCTCACACACAGCCCTCTGCCCTCCCTCCAGCCCTTCTGAAGGGGGTCTCCAGCTGCCAGGGCCATGGGGCCAGGGCCCTGGGTCCACAGCCCCCCACCCCTGGCAGGAGGTGGAGGCTGCTGCAATAAAGCAGAGCCCAATTCCCCTCTCCGCTACCAGCCGCCTGTCTGCTGCTGGATTGGGCAGGGTGGGGCTAGCTCCCCGTTGCTACACACACTCCCAGGGAGTAGGGGGACCAGTGTCCCCCAGATCTGTGTGTGGCATGTGTCAGGTGCGTGCAGCTCGGGCTCCCACCCTGCTGCCCTCCTCCAGGGCCTCCGCAGCCCAGTGGGTGTCATCGGGCTCTGCAAGGAACAGTGAGGCTGTGCGGGGATCTCCTTGCTGTTATGAGCTCCACACTGCCCTGGTGATGAGTCCCCTGCCCACATGGCAGCAGTGAGGGACACAACCTTGCACTGCCACCCCTGCTGCTGCCGCACACGCAGGAGGCGTGTCACCAGGGCACTGAAGAACTCACAGCAGCAAGGAGATTCCTGTGTGGCACTGCGGTTTCCTACAGTGCCAGGTTGTACCTGATGGGCTGCAGAGGCCCTGGGGGAGGGCAGCAGGGTGGGAGCCTAAGCCTGCAGCAGAAAGCCCATACCTGCCTGCACCCCATGCACATATCTGGGGGACACAGGTCCCGCCTGTCCCCCCAGGAGTGTACACAGTGGCAGGGAGGTGTCCCCACTCCCCTGCCCCCCAGATGAGCCACCCAAAACCATGTCCCATGTCCTGCTGGGGCCCTGTGGCTGTGCATTGCGGCCTGGGCCCAAGCCCCATGTACCACCCGACTGGGCAGCAGCCCTAGCTTCAGCCCTTCCCAATTCCCTCCCTCCCTCTCTATGGGAGCCTCAATCCCCTCCCCACTTACCTACAGGAGCTGCTCTTTAGGCTGACTGGTGGCCATGTGCATATATATGCACATGGCACCACTTGCCTGACCGCCCTCCTCCCACTCCCTCCCAGGCCCTTGCAGGCTGAACCTCTGCAAAATCCATGAGTTTCTCCATCAAAATGAGAAATCAGTGTATTCGTCTGGTAGAGGGGGAAATCCACATTCTTCTCTATTTTTCTGTGGGCAATGGAAAACCTGATAAGACTAGAACTGGAGAATAGGGCAAGAAAGGAATTGAGACTAGGAGCTGGGTTTGGTATAAGGGAACTTGGGCTTAGGAGAGGGAGTAAAAAGAGGCTGGGAAGTAGGAGTAGTGAAAGCTGAGTAGGGAAATGCTGAGATCAGGTGAGTAAGCATGGGGAAGAGAAAAAACTGGAACTGGGTGAACCACAAGCCTGGCATTAGGCACTTGGTGAAATTGGTGAAATTAGGAACATAAACAGAAGGATTGAAAGTCTTTAATAATTATATTCTGGCATTTTCTGACATTTGAGTGCTTGATTTTGCAACCTTAATAATGGTTTATTTTTTAACGTAATTTATGTGTGTGCAAGTGTAATTTCACGTATACATATTATTACAGTATTTACTAGGAACATTATTACCCCTCATCATGAATATAAATCAAGAAGAGATATTCTCAAAGAACCCCTTTCCTTACTGTGAGAAAGGTTATATTTGGGTTTTCATCATTTGTTTTCTCGAAGAATATACAAGAGATAACAACATCGAAATAAAAACCTGAGCTATGTTACATAAAATGTGATGTATGGAGGAGAATGAAAACGTCTTAACAGGCTGAAGGCAAGCACCCATGTTCATTTATGAAGAATAAGCTATGGTTGTACTTAATGTAGACATTAAGTCTACAATTTAAAGTATGTGACTTGAAGGCAGTCTATGAATGGCGTGGTAGTCTTGTAAATGTGTCTATTAAAAGACGCTTTTCCATAGTTTCACAGAAATTCATTAGATTTTGTCAAAAATAAGCCAATCTCTAGGTATTCTGTTTGGTCTAAAAATTTAAGAGCAGAAAAGATTTTCCAGAAATTGCTTGGATAGAAACAAAGATGATGGTTAGTGGATAAGCAGGTTAATTTTTCTTATTAAGATGTAGGCAAAACAGCCTTATGCATACTTCCTGCCCTTCTCACCTATTGGAGACAAGGCAGAACATTTTTTTTTCAGGTGAGGTCATTCTGCATGGCAGTTCTGAAGTTTTTGTCTCTCCCTTCATGGGAGAAACCAGTCAGAATCCAAGGACTCTTCATCACTGTTTTACCACGTAACATCAAAGTAGATTGTCAAGAAGCTCATATTCAATTCAGTGCAATTCAGAAAACAATCAGTGTCTTTTTTTACACTTTTATTTGATTTTCTATGTTTTCTTTTTATTTCTATTGTCACTGTTATGAAAGGTTTAGTTCAACCATTGTTTTCAGCAATTTTGGCTCTGCATTTACACTTTATCTGGGAAAAACACATTAGTTTCTGCATTTTCTTGCTGCTCAAAGACCTAGTTTATAGAGTTGATGTAAAGAAGAGGAGAAAATGACCCTGATGCTGCCTGGGAGTGGGATGGAGACAGCAAGGGATGGGAGATCTCACCTGGAGCCGCAGTTCCGGAGTTTTTTCTCTGTGAAGTTAGAAGGACCCCAGAGAGGGGCGGAATAAAAAAAAAGACCTGGATGAGAAGGAGGGGAGTGATGTGGCATGGAGAAGTACCAAAGTGGAGGAGAATGACAGCTGGATTGAGGGAAAGTTGGCAGACAGCTGGACAGTCGATTGAGAAGAGTTGTAATGGGCTGAGGATGAGGCTGATTGAAGATTTGTCGATGGATGAAAGATAAAAATACCAGATCAATGCAAGAAGACACAGGAGCCTTGTAGGAAACAATATATCTTTTCTTTTATGTTTTATGTTAAGCAAAACAAAAGAACTAACAAGGAAGAAGAATATATTAAAGCTTGCTGGTTTTTAAAGAGTTATGGTTACAAGTTAAATAATCGGGAATAATGTTGGAAGGACTTTCATTGCTTGATAAAAATATACCTAAAAGAGGATTGTAAAGAATTATATCATCTTCTTCTTAGGTTTTTTCTCACGTTTTGTTGTTGATCCTAATTTCTATATATATATGGAACTGTGTAGTTATCAGAATCAAAGGAAATGGCCTGGAAGAAACTGAGAAAAGGAAATTCTGAATCCCTAAAACATAATGATTTGTGTTATGTAAAGAAAAATAATAAAAGACAATTAACATAGGGAAAAACTGATCATTTTGAGTTTATATAATAAGGATGGTAGTATTTTCATAGACTCAGAAGAGGATTACTAGAGTTTGGTGCTAAAAGATAAATCGACATATTTAAGTTATATATAGTGGTGTTTAAATTCATCCCTCCTGAAAAATAAGTAGCATATTCTTTCCATCAAGACATGGCAGGAGAGAGTCGGGATCACCACTAAAAATAAATCAGTAATAAAAATTCTTATTGTTGATTATAATCCCATCTTGAAAACGAGAGGAAAGCTATACCTTTATAAAACTAAGATTAGGCATATTACCTCACAGTTGACCACAAATTCCTTGGGCTTTTTGGGCCACATAAAAGTAAGCGTTTAGAACCAGCTTTTCAAGTAAATACATACTCTTATTGTGGGAAGAATATGCTATTATACAACTAAAGCTTGACAGCATTTAATGAGACACATTCTGACTCGCAAAGATTCTTCCTCTTCAACATTTAAGAAAATGGCCACTCAATTTAGTCTTTGAGAGCTAGAGAAAGTATTCCATAGAATTCCTTATATTAGGTTTGGGAATAGACATAGACTATAAGCCATTCTGATCCTCAAAAATTGGCTAATCACAAATTAGTAGTGGTATCATGGAATCTCATATACATAGGGCCTTGCTACATGTTCCAATTAAAGCTGGATAGAAACACCTATAGAGTTGTCGCACATTTTCAGACACTAACTATATAGCTGGTTGGCTTTTTTTGTAACCGGCTAGTCATTTTTATCATGTGATAATTACTTTGCATATGTGGCTGGTCTAAATTTATTGTGTGATTAACCAGTTAATTCTGTAATATAAGTAATGTGTAGCAGGGGCCTTCATGGGGAATATACTGAGGAAATAGCATGGGTATACTATTTACTTACAACAGTCTTTGTATAGTTTTTTGTAATCAACACAAAGAATAACTAATCCATAAAGAATGGATCATCAATACATACTGATTCAGTCCGTTTTGGTAATAATGCTGTACGCTTCATGCAGTTCTTCCAATCAGGATGTTTACTTCAGCAGGCCAGTGCTTCCTAGCAATAGTGCATGAATAAAAGAGCAAGCAGCAAACTTGCTCACAATTTATCACAGCTCTACTAATGCAAACTCCATGTGGTGTTCTATTCCTCCTTCCTTCCTTTATGCTTCTTATCAGTGTTATAGAATGGTTGTCAAAAGCTGTTTAGAAATCTGTTATCCCAAAATGTCATGTAGCTTACCATGCACTATGGAACTACAATGAAGACTATGTAAGTGAAGCAGATTTCAGCATCCAGTCAACAGACTCTTAAGATAAAAGAATACAGTTTTTAGAGGATATGGTATACTTCATATAAACTATCTTAAAATGTGTTATAGTGATAAAGAATGCAGACATTGAGTTAAATAATAGTAGAAGGACAAATAAATTGAAAGAGAAACTAGAGAAAATACATTTTCAGAAGGAATTTGAAATAAGACACAGGTTTATTAAAGCACAGAGTTAGGTAAATGATAAAAGTGCTTTAAACTATATGATGACATCAAGTGAATGGAGAAAGAAGACCCAGGAGAGGCAAGGGGAGCAAGTGAGAAAACCCCCAGAAATATTTAATATATTCTGATTTGGGGGAGGGGTTTGATAAACTTTGATCCACTTTGCTAAAATTCTTCTGTGGAGAATAGAGAAGATGAAAAAAGAATGAACCAGAGTAGAAAGCATAAGACACAAAAGAGGGATGTAGTTCTAAAAGTAAAATTGATTACCATAAGTAGTTTCACTTTGGATCCACCACATATTTATTTCTTTTAGTTGAGTAGCCACAAGGTATACAGCAAGCAAAGCCTTTTCTGATTTATCTTAACATTAATCTAGCTAATGGTCAGATTAAAGATAAAGAAATTAAGAGTCAACGCTAGCTGGAATGTTTCAGTCACACAAAAAAAATCTTGATTTTATCAGAAATGTGGGCTATTCAAGCTTCTGTAATATACTGAATGATACGGACCTATTCACTATGGGCTACATTCCTAAATTACTTAGCCCCTTGTCATATAGTAATAGTTGCCTTAATAATGTAAGATTTAAATAGATAATATAAGTGAAAAGTATACAGTTTGCATAAGTAGCTATATCATGCAGGCATGTTTCCTACAACCATACTGAGAAAGGCTGTTACAATACATGGTTACAGAGACAAAAAAGGCCTATTAGTAACTTCCATAAACCTGTCTTAAGCCTTACTCTGGGTGTTACCAGGTTCCCTCTTGTTTCAGCTTTGTGGGTTCTCCCTGTCTCTGTATTGGCTCCTTAGTTCTATTGGTTAAGAATAATTTTGTATTAAATTCTGCATTTCCCACATAATGGATGATAAGCTTCTAAGCAACTGAATTTGCCTTGAATTTCGTTAATAGTGATCTCTGTAAACATGTTTAGTGCTGTTTGTCATGAGGCCATTTCCACTGTGGAATACCATCTGCATATTGGATTGTGGAGGGGCACAGCTCTGTTCTCTTCAGCCATGTGAAAAACACTGCTGAGGTTCCCAAATGGACTTAAAACACTTTAAAATAAATCAGCTCCTTAAAGCTAGTGTATGTCTTTTTATGTGATTACACAGCTTCTTCTATAGTGCCCAATATTATTAGTGCTTCCAGCTGCTACCTTTAGAATAGTAATGCTGCTAATAATAATATCAGCTGCATAAATGGAACACTATCATGGATGGGTATAAATGGTTTAGGAAGCACAAGCAGGGAAAAAGAGAGGAGGAGTTGATCATTATGTAAAACAGCTGCATGATTGCTCAGAACTGCAATATAAAACTGGAGGTAGCCCTGTTGAAAGTCTCTGGGTTAGGGTCAGAGGGGAGAGCAACAAGGATGATGTTGTGGTGGGGGTATGGTACAGAGCACCAGACCCGGAGGATGAGATGGATGAGGCTTTTTTCAAACAGCTAGTGGAAGTTTCCAGATCACAGGTTCTGGTTCTCATGGGGGACTTCAGTCACTCTGACAGCTGCTAGGAAAGCAATACAGCAGTGCACAGGCAATTCAGGAAGTTTTTTAGATAGTACTGGAGAAAAGTTCCTGGTGCAAGTGTTAGAGGGGCCAACTAAGTGCCATGCTCTCTTGATTTCTAGCTCAGACACAGGCAAGACTTGGTGGGGAAGGTAGAAGTAGATGGCAAATCGGGCAGCAGCAACCATGAGAAGAATGAGTTCAGGTTAATTAAGAAAGGAAGGAAGGAGAGCAGCTGAGTAAGGACCCTGGACTTCAGAAAAGCAGATGTAGCACCTTTGGGGAACTGATGGACAAGATCCCCTGGAAGGCCAATCTGAGTGGGAAAGGAGTCCAGGCAAGTTGGTTGCACTTCAAAGAAACCTTACTCAAGGCACAGGAAAGAGCCATCCCAAAGTGCAGGAAGACTAGCAAGTAGAGCAGAAGAAGTATGGCTTAGCAGGTAATTCCTCAGTGGGCTAAAATGCAAAAAGGAAGCTTATAAGAAGTGGAAAATTGGACAAATAACTAGGGACAAATATAAGAGTATTGCTTGGGCATGCAGGGATGAAATTAAGAAGGCCAAGTGCAATTGGAGTTGCAGCTAGCAAGAGATGTGAAGAATAACAAGAAGGATTTACAAGTATGTCAACATCAAGAGGAAAACCAGGGAAAGTGTAAGTCACTTACTGAATGGGAAAGGCAACCTAGTGACAGATGATGCAGAAAAGGCTGAGCTGCTCAATACTATTTTTAATTCAGTCTTCACAGGCAAGGTCAGCTCCTAGACTACTGTGCTTAGCACCATAGTTTGGGGAGGAGGTGAGTAGCAGATAGTGGTGAAAGAACAGGTGAGGGACTATTTAGAAAAGCTGGATGTGTACAAGTCCAGGGGACTGGATGTGATACACCTTAGAGTGCTGAGGGAGATGGCCAATATGATTTCAGAGTCACTGGTTATTATCCTGGAAAACTTGTGGTGATTGTGATTGGTACTGAATGATTGGAAAAGGGGAACTATAGTGCCCATCTTTAAGAAACGGAAGAAGGAGGACCTGGTGAACTACAGACTAACTTCACCTCAGTCCATGAAAAAATCATGGAGTGGGTCCCCAGTTAAGCCATTTCTAGGCAACTGGAGGAGAAGGTGATTAGGAAGTCAGTATGGATTCACCAGGAGCAAGTCTTGCCTGACCAACCTGATTGCACTCTATGCTGAGAGCAGTGGATGTGATATACCTTGACTGTGGCAAGGCTTTTGATACATTCCCACAAGCAAGCCAAGAAAGTATGGATTTGATGAATGGATTGTGAGGTAAATAAAAAAAACTGGCTAGATCATTGGGCTCAAAGTGTAGTAATCAATAATTTGATATTTAGTTGGGAACCAGTATCAAGTGGAGTGCTGAGGTGTCCATTCTGTAGTGTATCTTGTTTAATATCTTCATTGGTGATCTGGAAGATGGGATGGAGTGCACCATCAGCAAATTTGTGGATAAGACCAAGCTGTTTGAAGTAGTAGATGCACTGGAGGGTAGGGCTAGGATTCAAAGAGGCCTAGACTAATTGGAGGATTAAAGCAAATAATCTTGTGAAGTTCAGTAAAGACAAGTGCAAAGTCCTGCATCTAGGATAGAACAATCCCATGCATTGATATGGGCTGGGGACTGACTGGCTAAGCAGCAGTCCTGCAGAAAAGGACCTGGGGATTATATTGGATAATAAGCTGAATATAAACCAACAGTGTGCCTTTGTTATGAAGTCTTATAGCATACTGGGGTGCATTAGCAAGGATGTTTCCAACAGATGGATTATTCCCCTCCACTTAGCACTGGTGAGGCCACAGGTGGAATATTGCAGGGAGTTTTGTGTCCCCCCCTACAACCTGTGGGCAAATTAGAGGGAGTCCAGTGAAGGGCAATGCAAATGATTAGAGACCTGGGAAACATGACTTCTGAGAGGCTGAGGGAACTAGGCGTACTTAGTCTGGAGAAGAAAAGACTGATGAGGGACATAATTACAGCTGTCAGCTACCTGAAGGATGGTTACAAAAAGGATGGAGCTAGACTGTTCTCAGTGGTTTGCACATCACAGAACAAGAAACAATGATCTCAAGTTGCAGCAAGAGGAAATTTAGGTTAGATATTAGAAAAAAAAACTCTCATGAAGAGGTTAGCAAAGCACTGGAAAAGGCTACCCAGAGGTTGTCATTTCTCTGTCCTTGGAGGTTTTTAAGACCCAAGTAGAACCAAGTAAACAAAGCCTTGGCTGTGATGATCTAGTTGGGGATAGTCCTGCTTTGAGCAGCAGTTGGACTAGATGACTTCCTGAAGTGCCTTCCAACCCATGAATCTATTAATGACTGAGCCTTTAGCAATTAATTTAAAATAAGACTATTACTTGTTGCTGGGTTGTAACTTGCTGCCTTCATCTGAATGCCACAGTATGACCACCACTACTTCTTTTAGTCCCTTCTTTTTTTGCTCACTCATTCATTAATTCAGTCTGTCAGTGAGCCTGTTATTTTCATTGGTTTAACTGACTTAAGAGTCATGTTTGAGCCAGGATTCTTGCTTTGTTTGCATGAAATAGGACTATTTCTCATCATTTTCATCAAAAGATTATTTTTCACAAATTATATAATTTTCATGAGTACCCTATCATTTAAAGGCCCTGCATGTAACCTTTAACTTTAGAAGAGATACATGTTGAAAAGAGCTCATCTGAATGACACTAGTGCAAATCTGACTTCAGTGTCTTAAGTATCTTTAAAAAAACATCAGTGAACATAATTTAAAATACAACCGGGGAAGTTTGTTAAACTTCTGCCTGGCTGCCAGATCCAGGTTCGTTACCTGGCTTCCTGAAATGTGAGCTTTATTTACTCAATAGATCATCCCTAATGTTCCAAAGAATTAGGTAGGAGGAATTGTTTATGAAGCCGATTTACTGTATATAAATCATTTAAAGATCTTTGTATAAAAGGTGCTAATATTTTCATTATTCAATAGACCTTATTGGTTCTAAGGAAATGGAGGCATTATTTCTTATCTTCCCCACTCAGTTTAAAAGCAATGCAGCAATGATAATTTATACCAGCAGAAAAAGGAGAGGGCAGACCCTCAATTGCTATAAATTCTCATACCTCTACTAAGGTTAATGTAGACATAATTTAAATGAGCTAACTATCTGGACCCTAATCTTCAAGGCATGGCTTCAGGGAATTTTCATCATCCCTGTTTATCCCCAATTCTCTTTGTTCCTACCAGTTGTCTCAGGAACTTTATTTTGTACTCTATCCAGCACACATTTTACTCCCAGAGAGGACGATATCAAAATCTTGCTTTCCTTTTAATAGCCCTACTTATAGCTTGGGCTCTTCAGAGACCTTACAAATAACGGAGAACTTTGCCTTTTTATGGCTCAATGAACCTACCCCAGAGGTACACCACAGCAGAAGAGTGTTTCCTTTGAGTCAAGGCCTCCATGAACCCAACCTACACTTAACGAGCGAGCAGAAAACTGGTACTGAATTTTTAATCAGAGCCTGGAGGAGCTTTCCCTTTTTTTTTTTTTTTTTGATATACTATAGGGTCTCTTGCAAGCAGTTCAGTAGCTCTTATTTTAAAATAGTAGTTAATCGTTCTCGCTCTTTTTCTTTATTTCGGAGCAAATATTTTCTTCTCTATTTCCTGTTTCTCGTCTTTTTAATCCCTCCTCCCCCCAGTTTAACCTGCTATGTTCTGAATGTGGTGTACCTTTAAAAGAAGCTTTGCAGAAAAGAAAAGAAAATAAATAAAGCATGTAGTTCTACAATAGACATATCCGTTCCAGGTCTGTAGTCAGCTTGTAAAAGTGCTTCATATTTTGCTCTAAGTGAGGAAAATTTCCAGACCTTGAAAGATACATATAAGCAATAAATCTCTTTAGCACTGCCTTAGTGGAATAAAAAAAATAAATAAAAGAAAGAAGTACTTGGGCTTCCTTACATGATGGCTTCCAATAAAGCTCAGTCTTTAAAAGGCTGTTTTGGAGCACAGAGTCTAAGCTTTTGGCACATTACAATGAAATGAGATGAGATGACAACAAGAATGTGAACCATTCAGCTTTAGAGGATACGCTGGATGAAAGAGAGCCATTTTCAAGTACTTTATGAAGGATATTTACTCTCCCCATCTCTGTTTATATTTCAAACAGGGGCTCCCTCAATAGGGAGTCAGTAGAAATGGAGTTGAAGGAAATCCTGCCTGTAAAGTGAACTGCCTATGTTTCTCTGGATAGGATAATCTCATCTTTTCCTAATGTGGGGACATTGCCCAGATCCTTCATTATTCCAGGATTAAGAAAAAAGAAAAATAATGCCCCCTCTCCCCACAAAAAAAATAGCATTTGCCTCTTTACAGTCTATAACCTTCCCATCTCCATACTTTCTTGCCTGATTTTGAAGGCAAACCAACCCCACGGTGTGCTCCTGTAGATATAAGGTTATTAGCAAGTGCAACATTAACCTGCTTAGACCTTATTTTCATTAGCTCAGAAAGGATGGCAGGATTAGCTAGCTGGAAGGAGCATGATGTGATTTAGTTCTATTTGATGCTTCTGCCTTAGTAAATGTCAGAAGCAGGGAACAGAGTATTAATAATCATTTGCATCCAGTGTGCTTAAGGCAGCTCTTCAAGAGAATGCACTCAGTAAAAGAAAGCTCCAAGGTAGCAGGCCCCTATTTGTTTTTTAACTCATCCAAAAAAAATGTAAACTGGCCTATTCAAGAAAGATCTGAAAAATGCAGGGTTAAATAAAAACACTGGTATCTATTTAAAAGCAGAAAGGCAGTTTGCTGGAGCAGTTATTTCATGTTAATCACTTTGTATTTACTGCAGCCTGAGAAAGACGCATTTGTTATGCAGACAGTGTTCATTGTCGTAGCTTGATCATTAATGCAGTGCTGCCAGCAACAAAATGAATTAGCTCTCTGAATACTAAACTGGGAAACCAGTGTTGAACCAGAGTGTGGCACAATGACACTTGCAGGATTAAAATATACTATCTGGCTAAGAGAGGGTGCATTTGTGACCTCTGCTAACTATCATCTATTTTTAAGACTGGCATTAGGAGGAAACATCTCTGGAATGGAAAACTGTAGGACAAACAACAGCAATCATTTATGTTCCCATGGGAGTTTTTATTCTTTTGAGAATACAGATCTCTCATGGGTTCTTTCCCATGCTTGGCCACAGTTTTTTTTGGTTTTTTTTTCCCCATCAACAATTTATCATCTATCCTTTTCCATGCATGCTTTGAATTTCTGCAATTCCTAGCATACTGTAGATCCATAGCAGCGCTGCGGAAAGTGCATGAATATATAAAACACTAAGGAATCAAAGACCTACTGTGTCCGTGAAGAGATGTCGCAGACGTGCAAAAACAGAGTAACAAAGAGAATGCCACCTGTCACTCTGAATGTTTTCATACTGCTTTTGATGTCACTGTGTCAGAAGAATAACAACACTAATCATAGAATGCTAGCTTACTACTATTAGCTCTAACCTGCTGTGCATGGGCCAGTGAACTTGAAAGCCTTGATTATTTGTTTAAAAAAATAAAAAGCAAGTGTTAAGCTAATTCTTTGCTGAGTTTACACTTGACATATATTAATGGGACCTCAGGATTTGCCCTATACTAAATGATGTGCTCAGTTTAAACTTGAAAGTAGCTATTTCACTTTGTAAACTGAAGGGGCTCCTTGAGCCTGCTCATGTGAGGTTCTGTTTATGTAGACCTCCCACTACATGCAACAGGAATGTAGACTTTAATGCAAACTAAATGATTAAACATTACTTAAAGAGAAAATTAATAATGTGGGGGGGGTTGGAATCTGAGGTTTAAGCAACACAATATTTACACAACTGAAAATTTCTGAGTATAGTGAAGGTCACTAGCTGCAGAAGTTTGCTGTTGGAAATGAAAGGGAGTAAAAGACACATCAATTCCTAATTCCAAGAGGATGTTATGACTGCTGTTTTAATTTATACCCACCATTTTTATCCCTTATCAAGATACTGGCATTGACAAAATATAATAGTCTTTTGCTTGGCACTTGCGACTAGAGCATGACACAGAATGAATTATACTAGAAATAAATATCTGATGCACAGAGAATGACATATTTATTAGAACTGGAATAAGGCCATTGAAGAGCAGATGCTACATGCTCATTAATGTTACCAGTTCATACGGTTTCAGGATAAGAGTTTAGAAAATACATTATAGCTGACTGTTACTCTCTTCACTCTCACATATACTTTATAAGAAATGCTATCCTTCATCTTTAGGAAGGAATACACAGACGATTAATGTACCGGATTAAAACAAGCTGTGGGGAAGGGGAAATATTAATGTTACCACCATTATTTGGTTCAGTGATCCAAAGGATGATTATGTAATAATAATAGTTTGCATGTATTAGTAAGGTAGCACTTTGTAGCTAATTAAATGTTTGTACAGTCCTTTGAAATTATTAAAGCATTTTAAACTGTAAGTGTTCAATATTATTTATTTAGTTCTTTTTACCTGATGATCTCAGTGAACATTATAAATATGTAATTAAGCTTCATGAAACTTCTGCAAGGTACATAAAGGTATGTAAAAAGGCTCATCTCACTTCCCATTGCAATGCAGCCAGCTCAGCAGTGGGACACACAAACTGTTAAACAACACATAGCAAGATTTAAAAAGAATTCAGGATAGGAAGTTTAATAAACAAACAAACAAACAAAGAACCCAACTATATTGCAATGCTAAATATTACAATATGTGGAACACACAAGAATTTTGTCTTAAAGTTCCAGAATGCAATGATATGTTAAATCATAAACTATCAGCATTTTCCATTTTCAAATGATTATAAGTTCATTGCATTAATTACATGTATTGCATAAGACTGATAATGATAAATAGATAATTTTCCTCAGTGAATAATAATTAGTTATTGAGTGGTTGTGTGAGTCATTGTGATTTTTTTTTCATTCATTTTGCCATCTCTGAAATGCACTGAACTAGGCTTCTATTTTTCTTAGTGTTTGCTTAAGCACCCTGAATGCTTTCACTTTTATGATTTCTGTCTAATAAGAGAATTTGGAAGGGATGAATATGTATTGCCACCGTTACTTCATTCATGTCTCAAACTAGAAATTAAATCCTGTATTCAATCTATAACAGCAAACTTCTCTATAAAGATTTGCATTATAAACATAAACCTGGGAAACTTTGTCAATGTCATCCTTCTCAAGGTACATCTCCTGCATAAATTCCCTAGAACTCTATAACTGCAAAAGACACTGGTGACAAACTCAGCACTCAGCCCACTATTTCTGAGATTAGGAAAAGCATATCTATTAGGGATGAAATCGTGGCCCAATGAAACTCAAGGAAAATGTTGTTATTAATTTCAGTGGGATTAGGTTTTCACTTAAAAGCAGAGAAAAAGCTGTTGGTTTACCTTGTCCACTATCTCCTAACAAGGCAGAATTATTTTGGAATTCTGTGAGTTCCTCACCCTTTTAACTGTTTACTACTTTTAAATTCAAGAACAACATTAATTGTCATTGACAAGTTTTTTTTTCTGATGGTCCATCTTCCTTTTCTTTCATAGTGGGGGAAAAAAAAGAAATGTCATACCTCACATGATTTTTTTCTCCTTTCCCAGTTATTTATTCTTAGCCCTTCATCCTTTTTTGTATATCTAGCCCTTGAAGAGTGACAACATGGTTTAATGAATAAATCTTTTCACTGGAACAGATCGTTAGTGAACTACTGCACTGGCAAGTCTTTCACACTGTTATTCTGTCTCATCTAGTTATGTCTTTAGCTCTTCATTGAAAGGACTGTACTATGTTGATACCTGTAAAATAGGGCTCTGATCAGGGCTGAGACATCATGATGCTGTCATAACAGTATTTTAATTAAAATCATTCTTGCCGTTAACCAGCAGAACATGGTACTTTTCCAGTACTCAATTTTTTATGTTTCAGATGTTAAGGGCCTATTCATCCTATATTTCTTGATGATGTTGAAGTCAATGTATATTAGAACTAGGCATCAATAATTTGATTTCCCTGTTGCTGTAGTTCAGGGATGGGCAAAAAATGGCCCAAAGGCTAGATCTGGCCTACCAGGTGACTGGAACTGGCCTGCGGTTGCCTTTGTGGTGCTCCATATGGGGCCATGCCATGCCTGCTCACACCAGAGCAGCCTATGCTTGGCTCCCACCAGCCCTGGCCCTGCTGCCTGCTGCTTTTCCTGTGATTTTCTGCTGTCCGTCTCTCTATTTTCAGGCTTCCCCTGCACCTTCTGTAATCCTCCCCCCATCCCCCTGCTGCTTCCCAGCTCCTCTTAGGTGTCCTGCAGTTTTGTCCAGCAGGTGGAGCCTTTCTCCAGCTTCCAGCACCTACTGCCACTCCCTGCAACTTCTCTAGCTGCCCCGGAGCCATCCTCTGTCTCCCCACATCTAGAGCCCCTCTTTAACACCCAAACTTTCCCATACTCCCATTTTCCCCCCTCCCTCCCTACCTTTTCAGCTCCCCCCTAGCTCTGGTTCCAGTCCCAGACTCTGTGCCGGCATGCTTCCCTGTTCTGCAGGCTTTGGGCATTGTCTTTTAATCAATAAAGATCAGTTAACCTAAAGTTACCCCTGACCCTCAGTTCTTCAGCCCAGGCCCCTGTAGTTTACTGGTTCTAATCCCAGTCCTGGTAACTTTAACTCCCTACACTTCTACTTTCTTACCTTTACCTTTCTCCAAGTATCCCAAGTACACCAAACACATACATACATACATACACATCACAACACCCAACTTAAGAACTCACCTGTGTGTATGTGTAGGTAGGTGGCATGTGTGTAAATTAGTGAATACACATATATATACATATATAGATATCATTGTGCATGGTATATAAATTAGTAGTCCACGTATGTGTATTGGATGTGCAGGTGTTGGTAACTGGTAACTGATTCTGTCTAAATTTGGTGTGTGTAGTGTGGATGGGCTTAAACTGCTGATAGGTGTGCATGAACCTTGAGTAGTTATTTTGAACGTGTGTGTATCTGAGTTGCTAGTGTGAGTGATGTGTGTGTGTGTGTTTGTGTGTGTATGTATATATATGGCATTGTGTGCATGATATATGAATTAGTGATCTGTGTCTAACTTCTGGGGTGTATAGTGTATGTGTTTGAATTGGTAATAGGTATGCATGCGCTTAGGTTAGTTTGGATGTGTATGTGCCTGAGCTGGTAGTGTGCGTGTGTATGCACCTGATTGATTTGTGTGTTTGTATATGTGCAATTGTACACCACACCCTCCTGTCTAACAGTACAATATTGAAATCCTGAGTGTTGGCCTGACCCCTCAGGGCAACACTGGAAATAGAGGCAGGGGGTGCAGAGCAGTACCCAGCCCAGCTGTGGTCAGTATGGGAGCATGGCCCAGGCTGCCCTGGTGTGAGCAGGCAGGTCTCAGCCCCATGTGGAGTCCCATGGGGGCAGGGAAGACTATACCACCCAGGGCAGCCCTGCTGCACATGCCTCCTGCTCCCTGCTCGCCATACCTATAGCAGGCTTCTGGGACCTAGTGCTTGGGCAGCCCCCCCTCCATACACACACACTTACATGCACGTGCCCCCCACACACCCAGAGGGCAGGGGCATGTAATCCGAGCCTCTTCTCCCCCTCCCACTCCACTCCTGAACACTGCTCCTGCACACCCACAGCCCATAGGGATTGCTGTTGTGGGTGGGGAGTGCTGACCCAGCCTGCAACAGCTGACCAAAATTCCAAATATGTTTTGGTCAGCTGAGCCCAACTCGGGCCCAAATAATTGCCCACCCCTGCTGTAGTTCCACCTAATGTACCCTTCCATATACACACTACCATTTTTATTAAATTCTTTTTTTAGCCTCTGCCAACTGACCATTCCCACACTAGCTATTTCTTGTCCATTACAGCTTTGTTTTTCAGGGAAAATTGCACATCGTTATACTTTCATTTCATTATGAACTCTCTTAGGATTCTGTAGTCTGTCTCCAGGCTCATAAATTTTATTACTATTTCCCATTGCATCACACTGACTAGATTTCTTAATTTTCTCAATTTTCCTTTCTTAAAATTTAATACATTTCTATTGCTGTATTCAGTGAACTCATTCCCTTTGTGGAACAAGTAGAAACAAACAAACATGCAAAAATTTTAATAGGCTAGCTTGAAAAAAACAACCCCAGAGAGTATATGCAGACATTACACTTAGATTGACATAACTAGGGTTAGATCAATCTAACTGCCTAACTATACATAGATTAGTAGGTTAGATTAGGCAACAAATGGCCAGCCTGATCTAACTTAGTGCATCTCCTCAGGGAAACTATGTTAGAGCTGATATGGGTCATCCTGATCCATTGAACATGGGTACACATTCAGAACGAGGCTGGAAGCCCAGCTGCTTCCTGTAGCCCACAGGTTGTGCTTTTCCTCCTAACCCTGACCAGACTATTTTTAACAGTCTGACCACCCCCTCCCCCACAGAAGGACAATGGCCCAATGGACCCATCAACCTCCACTCCTATGGACCTCCCAGCCCCACCCCAAACCTACCAAAGCCCTCCAGACCCACCAACACCCCCACAGACCCACTAACTCCCACCTCATATTACCTGCCCTTCCCCCTCCCCCAACTAACATAGATCACATTCCCAGTGCGGCTCCCAGCAGCAGTGCATATATGCATAAGTGGAACCTTATCTGTGATTATGCATTTTAAAGTAAGCTGCGTGATCATCAAGGATCCTGGTTTTCTCTTATTTAAAAAAATCCCCAGTTTTTGGATGAAAAATGTAACCCAAAATCCACATTTTTCCATGATTAAAATGAAATTTCACTAAAATATATGGAATGGCATTTTATATTAATCATGAAAAAATGTTGATTTTGGATTAGTTCCTTAATCTGGAAGTTGGGGATTTTTTAATCAGAGAAAACGAGGACATCCTGGGAACATCTGCACTGTGCCCAGAACTAGCAGACGGACTCAATCTCCTGCCATTACACCACTCATAGATTCCATAATGACATGATTCACAGATGTTGACAAGTGCTGTATTCATAAGCATAGTCAGGTCTAGTGAAAATTATTATGCATCACCTACAAATTAAGCTCATATTTAGATGACTATTTACTCACTTTTAATTTATTTTTCTATGGCCATCTAAGGAAAATCTCTCCACTTCATCTGTTACACTACACTATAACCACTAACTAAAAAATGGATATAGCCAGCCACAAAATAAGAGCTGGAACACGTATATGCCAGATAGTTATAATTCTCTGTGGCTGTATCTCATTGCTGATACATCTGCACAACAAATAATGTTAAAATGAATTGGTTTGAAAGGGACAGCTTAGGAAAAAGAGGGTGGAGAATGTTCACAGAAGAATTAAGAAACTTTCTCTCTTATTGTCTTTTATTATTTCTATAAAGTTTTGTTGCTCTTTCTTGTTATGCCAGTGGCACTGAATCTCAAGGAAGCTATTTTTGGTGCATGTATTTTGAGTGTAAGACCCCAAATTGTGCCTCATATTTGGGGAAAAAAGAAAGAGTTTTGTGCACGTTGTAGTTCAGGAGACAGGAATTAATCGATATGTCTATCTTGTAAGCTTCAGTCATGTTTCCGAGTGGCAAAATAAACTTATTCCCTATATCCAGAATGGATAGAGTCAAATATATGCAAGAGAAAAATGTATTTCCTTTTACACAATAAAAAAAGTCATTGAACTAAAGTAACTAACATAAAATTAACTCCTGTGATCTGTGGCCTCAAATAATTGTACTATTAAAAAATGGCCCATTCTTTATTAAACACCACACTGTTCAATCTCTTCATCACAGAGTTCTCCATCTTGGACCATTATATGGATTCTCAGAGTGCTCACCTGTCCCTGCCCTCTCTCACACTCCTGGACTTCAAACCTATTAATATCAATGACTTTTCTTCTGCTCAGGGCTTTCCTTCAACTGACAAAGTTGTTGATTCTCTCCCACTTTGGCTCTTTTGCCCTTCTCTCCCATCAGAAGGTCCTGTGAATCCTCCTTACAGGAGGTCCTTACAGTTCCTCCTTGCACAGCCAAATGTTCCTGCCAGAAGTCTCATGAGCTTCTTCTACTACAATTTAATTCGCCCTTCCTTCAGTTCTGTCACTTTCTTAACTAATCAGCCAGACTTCTCTACTCTAATTGAACTCTATGTCCCAAATCATAGCTGCTTATCTGGCACTCTGACCCCATCCTCTAACCACCCCTACTGTGTCTCCAATTCCAACTCTGCACATTTTTTGGGCTAATTTCTTCAAAGATAAAGTTGAAGAAATCCATGTGACCCCTCCCCAAGTTCTAAATTTGTGTCATAACCCTTGAGTTATTTTTATTCTCTTAGAGGTGGAATCAAAATTTCTACAATATCTGCAGTACCTCTTATAGCATGTTGGTAAATTACTGATAGAGTCTCTTTCAGTTGTCTTATATCCCTGAAATAGTTCTGAGCGTTTCTCCTTTTATTTTTTAATTTAGCAATGTCATTTAGAGGGAAAAAAGAGCAGTAGATCTACATGTATATCTGTTCTATGTTCAGATTCCCCCTTTTCTTATTGCAGTTGGCCAGCTAACTTTTCCGTCTTAGTGTCTTGTATCCTTTTCAGTGGAAATTAAGTGATTACTGGCTAAAGTTACTGGAAAAAATATGAATGTTATATGAAATCATTTTACCTTTAACAGTAAAGATAGAGTCCTTAGAGGAGAAAAAAGTGCAGACCTAATACATATTACTATTATGCAGGTTATGTTTACAATATCTACATGCTTACAGAAACAAATAAAAAGGTATGCTCCCTGACTTGAAAAGTATACAAGTGAGACTAACAAACTTCACAAGATGGTAACAGGTTTAGACAAGAATGAGTATTACAGATATTTGATTATGCAGTTTACTTAAATACTCATTCTGGAAAGGATACCAAGTGACACACAGAATTGTAGTTACTGCGATGAGACATGAGGAGTGTGGTGATCTCTTTGATAGATGGATTTCAACTGTTTAGTGCTTTGTAGAGCATTCACCATCAACAACTTGAGCTGACTCTACAGAAACCAAAAGAAACCAAAAACAGTAACCTTAAAAGTCCATGTCACAAAAAATTAGTCTCCATGACGAAACCTGATGGAAAATTGAAATACCAACAAAATCCTAAAACAAAAAAAGGTTTTATTTTGAAATATTGAAAATAAGCATCAAATATTGACTGGAATAAACATTCTGAAATACATTTTGTTTACATTCAATTCTTTAGGTTCTATTGAAACAAAGGAAACTACAGTCAATAATTTCTTATGAAATGTTTTGATTGGATAGAATCACATTTTTTGATTGGAAAATGTGATATTTATTTTAGCTTTCTCATATGGAATGTTTAATTTTCAAATTCTCTTATTTATAACATGGTATCGATTCAGGCATTCTGTATCCCTTTCTCATCTTTTATAGCCATACATATGATATAAACATGGCTATCTATATAGAATCGAATTGAATTAAATAGAATCGAATCAAATAGAATCGAATTGAATAGAATAGAATAGATAAAAAGAGAATACAGAATATACATATGACTCTAGGGTGACCGGGCATATTTTCTCATATGGTGACTTTTGAAAAGATTATACTTTCTCTTTCCAAATATTTAACAGGCTAATAATATTAATCTCTACCGGTGTAGGCAACAAAGTTCCTCAACATTGATAACAAAATCCAGATTTCCCCATTGTCGTGACACCATTAGAAACATGTATGTAATTACCACATGCCTACTCCATTTCTAAAAAGAACTAGCTAGATTAACATAATCATTAAGGGTCTGAAACAAGTAATAACACTCTATGAGGTTCATTAATTGTAGAGGTGCTCATTCTGCACTTCAGGAGGGTTCTTTCTCTAATGCACTTTTCTACTAAATGTTACTGAAGTGGTCTATTAACGTTCTGACTGCACTAGCAGTTGCTTTGTCAATTTTAATTATGTGGACAATTGCTCCATCAGATGCCTGAAACTGGATGATATTTTATTCTTTGAGTTTTCTGATTGTTTAGATTTGGTTGTTTCTTTTGTGTCTATTCTGTCTGTAGATCAAGACAAGGAAACTACAGCAAAGCAGGTGAGAAAAAGTAAGGTGATCCAAAGTTCCTTCCTACTTCAGTAACTATGGGACCAGATAGTTTAATAATCATGGCTTTAATGTCTTTGTGTTTAACTCTTATTCTACTAAATACTATCTCAGTACGGATGTCTTTATAGTGTGGTGTGAAAGCATCAGTGATGGGCCTTAGTACAAAAGTTTTGTGGGGGAAAGGAGTGAGAGAGGCTTAATTTTAGCTATACCACCCAAAGATAAGACATTTTTATTGTTGTTTTTATTACTGAAATATCCTCTACTGAAGAGTTAGTGGTATGATAAATTAGGTCTCTCCGCAGTTACCTCTTCTTCACTAATGTTGGTGCTTGATTAATCATCAGTTTAATTTACTCTTCTATGTCCTTTGTCAATGGAATCCTTGGTTTTGTCCTCCTCCTCCTTCCTTCCATGTATCCTTGAATGACTGTCTTCTCTAGGGATTCCCCTTTCTTCTCTAATGAGTGTCCAAGTAATCTTAACACTCTTCTTTTACTGGTGTTGATAAGATCTCTTGTTAATGCCCAGTCATTAGATATTATTTTTGTCCATGGGATTCTCCTATTTTCCAACAAGACTGAATTTCAAATTCTTCTAGCCTCTGAATTTCTTTCTGAAAATGCAAATTTGGTACCCATAGCAGACTGCCAGACTTTGACGGTCTGAGTTTTGTTTTGAAACAGACTCTTCTATCCTTTCAGTTCCATGAAAAATTCTGCCTGGATGTTCTTGTTTTGCCTAATGTCTTTTGAATATTTCATTCACATGGTCAAAGTCTTTCCTTCTCGCCCATCAGAATCCTTTGTTTCTGTTCTTTTTTCATTTTTAATGGTTACCCTTTTTTATTTGACACATTGAGAGTCCACAGTCTTTTCCTACTGTATGCAAGATATTGGCTAAAACCTATAGTTTCTTAATTAAGTTCTGCTTGCATACCTCAAATTATTTAGTATATAGTACAGTATTATAGCATATTGTTGTAACCCTTCTGCTGGGCACTGGTCAGCAGCAGCAAGGGCCAGATTCAATTTTGGTGTACTAAATATATTTTTTTCTTGGCTCAAGTCCCTACCCAGAACACCTGGGAAACACTAAATTAATTACTAGGGTGTCCCACATAAACAAAAAACCACTCATCACAAGCAGTGTAACACAAAAGACAGATTTATTACAGAAAAAAGAGAAAACATCAATTGCAATTTAAAACACTACTAACAACAAGACATAATCTATAGATTGCACTGAGCCAAGGGAAGCGGTTAGAGATTGTGGGTCCTTGTGCAGTTCAAGGGGCCCCTTGCTGCTGTTGGAGGAATGGTATCATGCCAAACTTTGTTCCCACAGAGAGGTTGTAAGTGTGCATGTGACTGTGGCTTCAGACAGCATGTACACACCCCAAAACTTCTGGGCTGGATTATATGGCCTGCTAAAACAAAACCACAGGAATGACTCTAAAAGGAGCCAGGTTCCTTAATGGCTACAGCCAGCCCAACTACACAGCTTGGCTACAGCAGAGAACCATCAAAAGACAAAAGGAGAAAGACCAGGCCTACCTTCTAGGCCCGGGCTGCAGGTAGTTTGGGGTCACAGCTCTACTGTGAGCAGAAAGTTGCAAACCTCAAACCCAGCCCAAAACTGGCAGGATTAGAAACTCCCAGGTTGCAACCCTGTTTAAATTGCCAGATTTAACCCCTGGCCAGCAAGCCCAAGGAGCCAATACTCTTTTTCCCCAGTATTATCCTTTAAAACCTCAAAAGAACAAAAGAGAACAAGGAGAAGAGATGAGTTCCCAGATATTGAGACATTTCTCCCTCTATCCCCTCTACCTGAGCATCCCTTTTCACTATCTCCAAACTCTTCACTTGGAGAAGACTTCACTCTTCAGCAGTCCCTAGCAGCTTCTTTCTCCTCAAACCAGCCTAGCTTACCTTATATCCTTTTGCATGACATCACCCTGACCTGGTCCAGCCAGGGAGCACCACACTCTAGTTCCTCTCCCAGTCAATCAGGATGAACATTCCTCTGCTTCCCCTGGCCAATGACGCCAAAGAATGTTATACATTTTCCTCAGATACAGGCCCCAGGTTGTCATATGCTGAGCACATGGCCAAAACACAGGGGCTATCTTGCCTACATAAAAAACATACACAAAAAGCCCCCACAAAATACAACCCACATATGTATGTAGACATTACACTGGAAGTACATTCATAGCATCTGATGTAGTAGGCTGCTGTGCCTTCTGTCTGACTTCATACCAACATAGCTAACTACCTCTCTATACTCTACTCTTCAAATCATGATGGTGTCCTGTGACCAGTGGGGTCCCCAAATGCTCTGTCCTTGGACCCATATTATTCAACATCTTCATTAATGATGTGGACACTGGAGTCAGAAGCAAACTGGCCAAGTTTGCCGTTGACACCAAACTTTAGGGCAAAGCATCTATGCCAGAAGACAGGCGGGTGATCCAGACTGACCTGAACAGGCTCAGCAAATGGGTGGACAAGAACCTGATGGTGTTTAACACTGAAAAATGCAAGGTTCTCCACCTTGGGAAGAAAAACCTGTAGCATCCTTATAAGCTTGGCAGTGCTACCCACTGCTATGGAGGAAAGAGACTTGGGGGTCATCATTGACCACAAGATGAACATGAACCTGCAATGTGATGCTACAGATAGTAAAGCACCCAAAACGCTGGCTTGCTTCTCAAGCAAATCCCAGGATGTCATTCTCCCCTTGTACTCGACCTTGGTGAGGCCACAGCTGGAGTACTGCATCCAGATTTGGGCTCTACAATTCAAAAAGGATGTGGAGAAGCTTGACAGAGTCCAGAGAAGAGCCATGCACATGATCAGAGGTCAGGAAAACAGACCGTATGATGACAGGCTGAGAGCCAAGGGGCTCTTTAGCCGGGAAAAGCGCAGGCTCGGGGTGATCTGCTGGCCACCTATGGATGACCACCAGTACCTGGGGGAACGTTTGTTCACCAGAGCGCCCCAGGGGATGAAGAGGTCAAATGGTTATAAACTACTGTGAGACCGTTTCAGGCTGGACATAAGGAAGAATTTCTTTACTGTC
>NW_017728906.1:73210068-73241666 GCF_001723895.1 Crocodylus porosus | reverse complement strand
CCCCCAAGGTCTGGAACAGCCTGCCATCGGAGGTGGTTGAAGCACCTACATTGAACACCTTCAAGAGCAAATTGGATGCTTATCTTGCTGGGATCCTATGACCACAGCTGACTTCCTGCCCTTTGGGTGGGGGGCTGGACTCGATGATCTTCCGAGGTCCCTTCTAGCCCTAATGAAATCTATGAAATGTATGAAAATAGAGTCACTGAATAGTCTCTAGATCATATAGAGTCTATATAGATTATAGTAAAATAGTGAACTGTATATAGAATGGAGGGAATCTGAAATATAAGAAAAGTTTGTATTGCTTGACTTTGTAGCTGCCACTACTCTGCTCACTCCAGCTTCTAGACAACACTGAAGATGATATGTTCTAAGGGGATAAGGGATGTCCAAAGAAAAGATTCTACCCAGGAAAGCACAGAAACACCACCAGACTTGAAGGGTGTTTGTGCCCAAAAGCTTGCAAAGAACAATTTTCCAGCTATTTAGTTGGTCTAATAAAAGATATCACATCTATTCAAAGAACCTTGTCTGCCAAGGAAAATAGAGTATTTATCCAGATTACTAAAGGATTTCATTATACAGCACTGCTTGATAGACTGTACCTGTGGATATATCTGTTATGTCAGTGACAGGAATTGTTTGACTCCACTAGCTCTATACAATAATTTTCATGATAAAAGGATAACAAGAAGAATTAAGTGGCTAAGAGGAGAATCTAAAATGGTTAACTTTCTCAAAGAACAATAAATGCAAATAACCCATGGACATAGGAGGGAATCATATGAAAGTCTGAGACTAGGTTTGGAATGTATGGAAGTCTGAGGCCAGAGTGAAGATGAGGGTTGTTTTTTCTGGAGAAGAGAAGATTGAGTTCCCTGAAGGGTAGTTATAGAGAGGATGAAAATGGACTTTTCTCTGTGGCCATAGGGGACAGAACTAGAAGCAGTGGCCCATGAGCTGCAGCAGGGGAAATATAAATTGGATATTAGGAAAAATGTTTTGACCACGAGGGTGGTCAAGCATTGAAACAGGCTACCTGGAGATGTGGAATTTCCATCCTTGGAAACTTTCAAAGGTAGGTTGGGCAGACACTTACCTGAGATGTTTTAGTCAGGGATGATACTGCTTTGAGAAGGTGGCTGAACTAGATGACCTTGTGAGATCCTTTCCAAGCCTACTGTTCTCTGATCCTGAAATCATATAATGGCATAGGCAGGAGCAAGATACAAGTCACATGTAAGATAGGAACAAGGCAGAAGAGTCAAAGGCTGGAGCAAGATAAGAACAAGGATAGAACAGGCCAGGAGGATTTGAGCCAGGAGCAAGGCAAAATCAAGGCCTTACTGGGTCCCAAATGACAAGACTGTAAGTTCTCTTTCCAGGACAATACCCAAGGCAAAGTGGGAGGGTTTCTATAGCTCTCCCACCAAAGCCACATGGCTTCCACTTGTTCCATGGGTTGAGAAGGACCCAGGCTAAGCTAGATTCAGTACCCAGGCAGCTGCTTCATAGGAATGCAGCACAGACCTTTGCACATGAGCCTGGAAAATCTAGGTTCAAGCCCCAGGGGTCCTGACACTACCTCCTCTCCTGTGGTGACCTCTGGGTCCTGGTTTGTCTGGATGGGCATGGTGAAAGGCTTGGACTTTTATCTGATGCCTGGATGTTTATGTAGGTTCCAGTAATTAATCTTGTGGGCAATACCCTTCTCAATCTATGAGGTATCCTTCTCAATTTACTGATGCTCACAGTCTGAGATTATATGGTCTGGAAGGCCATGTAACTGGAAGACATGATGGACTAGCAGATTGACTGTAGCCATTGCAAAAGGGAATTGGGTACAGGGCAGAAAGAGGGCCAGTTTTGTTAACTGGTATACTACAGTGAGAATCACATTGTGGCCCTCAGATATTGATGACTCCACTATAAAGTATTATGAACCAAGGTTGTGAGAGTGTCTCTATGGGTACTACCAGTCCAAATTGTGTCTGATGAGGAGCCTTAGTGCAGCTACAAAGAGTGCAGGATGACACATTGGCCTGTACCTTGGTCCTCATCTGGGGCCACCAGAATGATCAGAAGACTACATAAGTTTTTGTTTTGGCTGGCATGTCCTGAGTAAGGGCAGACCTCAAGCACTTCAGCTGCAGGAACCTTTCAGGGAGGTACAGATATTTCTGTATGTACAGGAGTACTTTATTCCAAGTATGTGGCAGTTGAAAGGAGCCCTTGTGCTCTTATATTGTGAAGTAATCAATAGAGCTAAGCACACTCTATCATGAGTTAACAGGTGCATCATGAACAGGTCTAAGGAGGTGATGCTTCCTCTATATATGGCATTGGTGAGGCCACAGCTGGAGTACTGCATCCAGTTTTGGGTGCTGCACTTCAAAAGGAATGTGGGTAACCTTGAGAGGGTCCAGAGGAGGGCCACTCATATAGTTAGGGGCCTGTAGAAAAGGTCCTATGAGGAAAGGTTAAGGGACCTGGATCTCTTGAGCCTCCATAAGAGAAGGCTGAGAGGGGATCTGGTGGCCATCTACAAATTTGTCAGGTGCAGTGGAGGGGGCAGCGCAAGGTATAGGAGATACTCTGTTTACCAAAGTGCCCACAAACTGACAGAGCAGATTTAGACAAGACATTAGGAAGAACTTCTTTACAGTAAGGGTTATCAGAGTCTGGAATGGACTTCTGAGGGAGGTGGTGCTCTCCCCTACCTTGGAGGACATTAAGACCTGGTGGACTCAATGATCTTCCAAGGTCCCTTCCATCCCTAATGTCTCTGAAAATCTATGAAAGACAAGACTCAACAAACACCTGGCTGGGGTCATCTTTCCTGCCCAAGGCAGGGGGTTGGACTTGATATCTACTGAGGTCCCTTCCAACCCTAAAAATCTATGAAAACACTGCCAGAAGTCCTGTGACCAAAGGGTCATTCAGAGGTGTTTCTGGAAACAAATAAAGGAAATCCAGAGACAAATTCCACACAGAAAATTCTGAGGCAGGATAATGGTTTGGGCAGGCATGTTTAGGTCTGGGTTCTCTGTGAAATACTTCCTACTTGGCAACAAAGCATCTTCTTTTCCATTTTTCCTCCTCAGCTGGTAAATACAAAGTGGGAAAGAAAAAGGGCCCAGTGCTGTTGATGATAGTCAGGATTTGCCTGACTTCAGGCTGTCAAGATTTTTGTGACCAGTGTAGACACATACGGGATGGAAGGAGGAAGGAGCCTTCTTCCAAGTAATGCCACTAGATCTGACCACCACCAGTTCAATATTTGATGCTTCACTGCCCACTTGGGATTTAGGTGCCCTTAGAAGCCTATGCTGGGGCTCCGTCCCAGAAAAGCAGGCAGGATGGGACTGCATCTGCTGCCAGCACCCAGCATGGCTTTTCCTGCTCCAACTACCTGTGTCCCAGGCAGGCCCATGGGATAGGTGGCATAAGTTCTTGGGGGCTCTACACAGCCCCTGGCAGGCTGGGTGCAATGCAGCCGGGGCTCATCTCTCTCCTTGGTTCACCTGATCCAAGGCTGAGCCCTGGCCATGCTGCACCCAGCCTGCTGGGGCTGAGCCATGCAGAGCCCCCAGGAGCTGATGTCATCTCTCCCATCTGCAATGTACAGCACGGAGGCCAGGTGCCTGCCTGGGATGGCGGTGGATGGAGCAGGGAAAGCTGTGCTAGGCACTAGTGACAGACACAGTTCCAGACCTCCTGCTTTCCCAGAAGGAAGTGTCAGCATGGGCTTCTAAGGGTGCCTGAATCCTGGGTGGGCAGTGAGGCATCCTGCCCCTGCAGGGCTGCATTGCCTGGCCAGCAAACACACCCAGAGGGAGAGGCATGTGGGAACCCCGAGCAAAGGCTCTGCTGATGCTGCGCTGCCCCTTTCCCCTAAAGGAAGTCATGGGGGGACCTTTCCCCTGTGCTTTGGCAGGAGCCCTTGTGCATCCTGCCCATTCTGCTGACTTACCACACACCAACAGGACTGCTGATGCCAGAACTGCTGCTCCTGCATCTGTGCTTACAGAACAGCACCCACCACTTCTTCACCTTGGTGGCACCCAATGGCTGTGCAAGGCCCTGTGGGCTCAGCTTTGGTCCACACAGTCATATAGCATTAAAGCACCTTATGGCACCTTAAGGTGCCTTAACTAATCACGCCTAAACTTGATACTTGCTTCATGCAGGTATTAAATTTAGACATGATTAGCCTAAAATCACCATTTTTAAAGTTCATTAAGGGTACCCTTAATGCACCTTTAAGGCTAATTCACCTTAAATCACAACGTGTAGATGTATCCTCTGATTCCAGGGTTATGATAAGGATACTTCTGGCTTAAAGTAAAATGACAAAACCTTATTACCAGTTCCTCCCCCCCCCCCCCGCATAAATCCAAACCCTAGAACTCATCAGAACACCAAATATAGTTTTAAAAGATTTTAGTTTTGAAAGGTTTTCTACATCTGCTCTTTCTTGTTCTGTTTCAATAGATGCTCTATAAAATTCACAATGACATTGTGCTTTTTTTTGAGATAGGGAGGGGTTGGAAGAAGAAAGGGGATAATATAGCCTCTGCACAGAAGGTTCTTAAGGAGACCGTTGGTGAAAACAAAACTATGCACTGAATTGCAGCCAGGCTGCTTAGAAACTACTACTTCTAAGTTTTCTGTTTTTATTATCAACTTATACTTATTGAACACCTGCAGGGTCCAGGCAGACTGCTGGGGGTTGCTGCGGCCAGCTGGAGCTGGCCCCAAGTACTGGCAGCCCTGGCAGGAGCCTTCAGCACCCTGTGGGGCTGGATGGCACAGCCCTGGCAGCCACACAGTACTGCGGTGCCAGGGAGCATCACCAGGGTGCATGGAGGCTGGCACAGCTGGTCTGTGACCTGTGCAGGGGGAGCAGTGGCCAGTGGTCACCCCAGACTCCCTGCACATATGCACCCCAGGCTTTTAAGGGCCCAGGGCTGGGGCAGCCATGGAGCTGGCCCAGCCCTGGGGCAGGAGAGTCTTCCAACCCCAGTTACTGGGGCTACTCTGAGGCAGCCCACCTAGTGGGAGGGGTGACTGGGAGCAAATTTGCTCCTGGTTGGTATGTCCATGTGCACCACTACGCAGTAATTACTCATGAGTAAATTCTCTACTTGCATTTGCAGGTAGCAAAATTACTAATGAGTAGTGCAGTTTAGCGTATAGTAATCATGTGCATGTGTAGACATGCATGCTTACTGTGCAGTAAACTGCTCTATTGTGCAATAAAGCATCTCATATAGATGCACCCCGTCAGCGGAAATGCAAGTGAAGCAGTCAGGGGCATGAGTTGTGCAGTGAATCACATCAAAGTATCTCCCACAAAAATGTTGCTGCCTACAATTTGAATACTTAATGAACGCTTTGCTCTGCTGTGGCAGAATCAGGGGAACCTAAAGGATTTGACCAGTGCAAGGATGTGTGCTCTTCTCATTGGTGGAAGAGGTGCATTCAACTGCTCTTTAAATCTCATTGGAAGGATTACTTGTGGACACACCAGTCTTTCAGCTTCTCCATTGCAGAAAAGTCACAGCATAACTTTACCCTATGACTAGTGTGATGCCTGTTTATAGCTTTAGACACTTTCGTTGCAAAGTAGAATCCAAAGATTTTTTTTTTGCTATAAACACTATTTAGATCTCTGTAATATAGATAGCTTTTAGTACTAGTATTATTTTGTAAGTTAGCTAAATGATATTGTACCATGAAATTTTCTGATTCTCTTGTTAGAAATAACAGAAAATAGACAGTATTGGTGTACTTACTTACTTTTGTATATTCTCAACCAATTAAAGTTAAATAAAAAGAATATTAACAGTTAGTGTGTTCTGTCTTCCTTCAGTTTCGGCTTGACTTTTCTGAATAAGAATTTGAAGAATTAGCTAAAAGCAATGAAAATCACTTAGCAGTACGGAGTACAATATACATAGTTTATGAATATTAAAGTTTTAAGGAAAACTCTACATTGTAAATTATTCTTTTCAGGGGCCATAGGGAGGGCTGGAGTGGCATGGGTGCTAAGGTGCATAATGAACAGCTCAGAGATCACAAGTTCAAAGCCATAGCAAAAGTGCTAACAGTGTGGTCCCATCAGATCCCAACATACCTATGAATTCTGCTAAATATCTTGTCACAGGGCCACAAGAAATGAAAGGAGGTGGCCAGACTGGATTACGGAGCTAAAGACCCTCATTTGTGAGGTGTACCATTAACATAAATTTGTTTCATCCAGGCATTGTAACAACAATAACAATAAAGCAATCAATTCTAGTTAAGAGAAATGAGTAGAAGATCCATTAAAAACCCCGAGCTAGTGGCAGCTTAACACCACAGAGTCATTCCTCTCAGGACCCAGTACACTAATAGGTATAAAATCTGTCACAAAACCTAGCTTCAAACTGCACCTTGTTGAAATTATTCAACCGGAAAAATCTAGTCCTTTAGTCCTTTAGTTTTTGCATACCAAAAAAAGGATAGACTTTTGTGCACAGACATACAGGTGTATACCCAGATGCAAAAGCTGCCATGACACACATATTCTGGCAATGACACAATCTAGATCTTATATTCTGATTACCAGCCAAATGATAATATATTAACAAATTTATTTTAGAGTCTAGGAATACTATGGTCAGTACAGTTAAATATAATAGAAATGCCTCTAAACAGGTACTCGCTAGCTATGATTCTATAATCCAATATTACATCCATAAAGAGCAACCCTTTAAAAAATGCTACAATATATTGCCTTTCCAAGCCCAGTATTTGTTTGGGTTGACCTGGAGACTTGCATTAAATGGAAACCTACTTAAAACTTCATCTATCACATAGTACCACCCCACTTAAATGCTTCAATATTTTCCTGGTATGGAGGGGCCCATCTGTGGGTCTCCCATCAGAGGGTAACACAGCAGACAAGGACTGTTTGCTTATTTTGTGTAAGAAGGCTGATTGTATAAAATTGAAAGGACTACAGGTTTTAGTAGAAATTTAGAAGCTTTAAAAAAGCATTCTGTGGATTGTGAATCAGTAGAATTAACCCTAATTCATTAATTAATAAATTTTGAATGGATTTTTTAAAAATGTTGAATAAATATCTTAACTGGACCTCTGAATGTTGAGATAACTTATCCTCAATATTACACTGGTATAGTATACAAAGTCTTTGCCTTGTAATCTCTATAACAGCTAGAGCAAATGGGAGGATTTGTAGATTGTCAGTCTTAATTTAAAATCCCTGAAAGTTTTTCTAAAGGTATGTCTGCAATGCAGAAAACAGTTGTTTTATTAACTTGGATTTGTTAACCTCAATTAGCCATCTTTGGTCAAAATTGCAGCAATGGTAAAGCAATATGGGATAGCAAGCCAAAATGAAGAACACACCTTTTGTATCCTAAATCAAATCTTAATAGTTATGCAATAAAAAGTTAATTTTGAGCCCAAGAATTGTCAATACCAGACTATACCAGTGGCAAGTTTAGTTCTAGATGACCAGTAATATAATCAGATCATTCAGAAGAGGATTCAAGAGACATGGTAGTGATCCATCCTCTCCCACTAACACTGAATAAGCCTTATAAGCTTGTTGTAATGCCAAGAGACATCATCATAAATAATCCTTTAAAATTTCATACGATATCAAGTGTTAGCCACATTATGAGTAAAATTCCTATTTCTTGGCTTTTGCCTTTCCATTGTGAAATAGATTGAGAATAGGTGATATGAGTTGTATATTACTATTATGAGTAGTATATTACTAAGTAGTATGTATATTAATTCAGAGCTGACATGTATTTGTACTATTTGTTGATATGGCTTATTTATTTTCTTCCCAGAAGACTTTTAAACTATGTATTTTCAAAAACCATAAATAACTTTTATAAACCATAAACAACTTCATTATTTCTGCCAGCACCTTAAAGTGTATTAATTACATCCCTGAGCAGAAATATGTGTTCTCTTTCCACAGAAGACTTCACCTTAAATTAAATGTAGTATAACAACATGTAAAAGAAGATATGAACATATTTTAGAGAGACCAGAAACAGATAGATTCAGAGTCACTGTAATTGTTATAATCAGGACCAATATTTGGATAGCAAAAATTTTGGCATTATTCTAGGAAACACTGGGAGAGAAAAACTGAAGATTTCAGTGTGAAGGACCCATTCCATTTTTATATATCAAGAAAAGAAAAATAAAAGTAAAAAGGCAATGAAAAGTGAAGGGTCACAAAAAGGAGGTATGTTCTTCATTTCAGAGGCTACATTTTCTTCTGGTATTGTGGCCTGTGAGGCACCATCTCATTGATAATGGAAAAGAGAGAGGTGAGGGAATAAACCTGAGATGCTTTCACCTCAAATAGGATACCAAATCTGGGCATTTACCTCTCCTACTTTTGCCTACATTTCCATTATTTAACTTTTATATTATGTCTATTGTGGGATGTTATTTCAGACTTGCTATATTGCTACATGATATTTTTGCAACAGTGACATTTACGGGGGGTTTTTTTACAAATATATAAGTATGCCACATGTATTCTTTGTGCACACATTTGACTTACTAATTAACACCTACGTGGTGATTAAGGGATGCAAACTGTGCTCCCATCCTGCTGGTTCCAGTTTGTGCCTTCCAGATTGTTTTCTTTTTTGTCACCAGTTCTACAGTAAAAATATTTATGCTATTTTTGAGACTGCAGTGTGTTCACAGCATTGACTGAAAGGTGTTAAATCCATCAAGCAATTAGAGAGTGATTGGTGTCAGCAGTTCCTTCTTATCTTCATCATCATCCAGAACTTGCTTAATAAATCAATGGAAAGCAAGATGATTTCTAGCTATTGATCAAAACTGCTTTACATCTAAGAAAAAACTTGATGCTGATAAATGTACTAAAAAGGAATTGGATGAGTAAATCAGTGTCATTTGAGTTTGACATTTGTTATTATTCCTGTACTCAGGACACAATAGTATATTTTCAAAGTGTTTAAAAGAGTTGTAAACCTCTCACTGACATTAATCTAAAATCATGTGTATTAATGTCTGCACACCATTTAGAAGTGCAATCTCCTGTGAACTCTGTTATCTACTAAGGAAGTGTTTGAATAGTAATCCACAGACAACTAAGGTACATACAAACATTACGTTTAGATGAATCTAACCAAGGTTAGGTTGATCTAAATGCCCAGTCATGTAGTGGTTCACAGGGCTTAAAATGCCCTAAAAATGGCAGGCTCAGACTAAGTTATTTTACCCCGGGAGGCAATGGGGTATGAACTGAAATGGGTTAACCCAGTCTAGTGAATGCCTGCTTACATTCACGGAACAGCCTTGGGGCTAGGAAAGCCCAACCACTCACCCCAGCCCCGGGCTTGGCTCTTCCAGTCTCTCCAGGTAGCCCTATAGACTTACCAGCCCCTCTCTGAACCCCTCAGCCCATGACCCTAGCCACCTCCATAGACCCACCAGCACCCCCCAGACCTACCAGCCCCCCCATGTACCCATCAACCCCCCACCAGCCCCAGAAGCCCCCCCAAAACTGATCACAAACCCACTCCTGTCAACCCCCCAACTGACTTACCTCCAGTTGCCTGGGTAAACACCTACATGTAGCAGAACAAAGTAAGCCACTTAACCTGAGTCAGGTGATTTAAACACTTATTCATGTCCCTAGTTATCTGCAGAGAATTTCCATGATGGGGACTCTCCCTTTTAAAAGTGGTCAAAACAACGATAGTTGAAGATCTACAATCTACATGTCAACAAGGTAAATGTTTCTACTGAATTTGAGATAAGGGATATTTTATATTAGAAAAGTCCTTCTACATAAGGAATTGTTTACATAAATTTGCAATGACCACAGAGGGGATAATAACATGTCAAGAGAATTAGGCCAAATTTGATTTCCCAGTTGCATTTCTTTTAAGTTAAATTCCTTTCCAAAGTTTCTCACCCCTATTATTCACATGTCTTCCAATTCCAATATATTGTAACTAAAGTAAGCTAGCAATTTTGACAAAGCAGCAATTCATCAGAAATACTAGTCAATGAACCAGAAGAGGTTAGATTAAAATATCACAAGTCTGAGGAACTCTTACCAAATCCATAGATAGCAACTGGTGGCCTACCTCAGAATCAGAGACCCAGTCTGCTTGAAAGTTTGATTTGAAATCAGGCACACAAGGCCTATCATCCTAGCTCAATCACTCAAACAGGTGGGCCATAGAGCCAGAGAACCATGAAACTAGACATCCTAGTCCCAGGGCAGTAAACTAATGACTCTGCCTTGGGAAACAGAGAACTTGACAGAACCAGGTCTTTATCCCCTACATAGATTGCCAGGGTAGGTGGCTCCAGATCTGATGGTTCAAAAGGACTGGAGGCTCTGCATTTCCAGGAAGCTGAGAGCCTGGAAGCCAGTTTTAATCAGGGCTTGGTTGCCAGTCCTGAATAAGGCATCATAGAATAAGGTTCTATAGTCTATGACAGTCTGCATGTCAAGGCTTCCTTGGAGCTGCCGATCTTGTGAACTGTCTGTAGTTATTCAATGAAGTTTCCTCCTGATTGTTGCTATTAACCATTGAATTGAAAGGAATTCCCTGAAAGAGCTAGTTAAAGTCTGGTTCATGCAAGATAGACATATTTTATTTGAACCAAAAGCAAACACTGGAAAAACAATATTTCCCTGAAACTCAGAATTTCTACCTTTTGACTACTACTACTTGTACTATTCTAGATCAGGAAAATGAAAATGAAATAAACCTTTGACTGAAGGTCAGTCACAGCCATGTCAGAATATTTAGAGTATTTAGATATTTGCAGTAATACTATAAATCTTTCCTGTTATTAAAAGTAAAGTATGCTGTCTCTGTGCAGCTCTGTCTCCAAAACTCCCTATCATTTGCCAGTGAACCCAAGGACTAAGTTTAGGAGAAGACTCCCATGTCCTTAGTCCCTGTAAATAAAAATCTCATCTCACTCCTAAAATTAGTCTTCAAAATTATACCGTCTGACTACCAGTGGCTCCCACTCTCAAAACTACATAAAGCCATCCCATCCACTGAAATTTGAGCCTGTAACATGGGCTTATGCAGCTGGGAAAAATGCTGGTTTTGTCCCTATTATGTCAACCTCACTGCTCCAAAGACCTCTCCTTCTTAAGATGTATTGTTCATGTCCTTCTCCAGTCACTTTCATTTCCCACTCCAGTCTTAAAGTGAAATACAAAATGTATGAACCTCAACTGTGCTACCAGTCATGACAACCTAACTGACCTGAGGAGCCAGACTGTGCTAAAAGTGGAGGCAGCTTAAAGTGGAGCAGTGCATGTAAAATATTGGATGCTTGTTAAAATCCTTCAAGTCTTGAACTTAACCTTTCCACACCTCCAGTTATAATGTATTGCCAACCACCAAGCTGCAACAAGATGAAATTCATAGTAATAAATGACACCAGCTTCATTACAAGTCTCAGGAAACAAAACCCAGGAAAAGCTACTACGTTTTTTAAAAGAGCATGTCTTTGTGTCTCTATATTGCCCTTGCAAAACTCTTGTCTTAATCCACTTCTTTTCTAGTCACAATTGTTTTAGCTCGTAACAGGACTTCCTTCTTTTCTTCCACTTAAACTTGATTTTCCCCTATTAGGTGAAGGATGCTCAGACAGCATCACATTAATTTCAGCGGACACTGAGTTTTATCTAATTCAGCAAGCCAGCCTTTGTTAATTAGGCCTCATAGGACAAGCGATTGTAAAGAACGCCTCTAACTGTCACTGATCAATACCCGCAACACAAGCAGTTCTAGCAGTCAATTACTTTTGTTTCTGAGAAGGAAGAAGGGTTCTATTCTTGTTAACACCCTGTACTTTTCTCAAATCACAAGGCCCCTCAGCCTATCCTATCAAGTTCATCCAGTTGCATACAAATGACACTTCCTTCTTCTAATGTTGCTGCAGTTTTGCTAGCAAAGAAGTTCTCTGCAGCCCAACAGATTTCTATTTACCAGTGTCTCTCACTTCCAAAGTCTGCGGCTTGATTGATGGAGAGTCAGCACTCTGACAAAGCTAGCAAAGATTTACTCTTTGATCCTAGAGAAGTGGGCTCTGTTTGATTAGGCCCCAGTAGAATAAGTACATGGAAGTTAATTTAATGTAATACTACCCTGCAATCCTTCAGAGAAAAAAAATATTGAGAGCATTTCCTGGACTTTTTTTTCAGTGGGTTTCTGTATAAACAAAAGATCTTTCTGGGCCTCTCCCACACAGTAGTTTGAAAATACACCCTCATTGTATTTTAAAATTGTATTTCACCAGAGCCCTGTCTTCTTCCTACCAGGAAATTGTCACATTTGTCATTGAGGAATTAAAGAGAAAGCTACTATCCTAAAATAAACATTGTGCCATGACATATAGGAAACAAATTGCATTTGCCTGGTGGCTAGCTTTCGGGGGTGTTTTTTGTTTTGTTTCGTTTTTTATAGAGCTGGCTAAGACATTGGTTTCCTATCTTTTGGATTCCAAAACCTTCTTTTGGAGCTCCTATTGTGCCCTCTGTATAATAATTAAAGAGCCACTGGTAAACCTGGACAGAGCTCTTAACAAAAACTTCTCTTGGGCAAAAGTTGTAGGTTCAGTGACACCAAAAATGTTAATGAATTCATTTCAACCATACCACCGAGGTTCTTCATTTAAAAACAGAATTTCCAAAAAAGGGAAATGTGTGCCGTCAGTATTTGTGTCACAAATTGATAATTTTGTCCAACTTCCTTCCTTCTATTCCCTCCTTTCCCCTCCCCCCGCCCCCGTCCCCCCCACTCACAAATTTTCAGTATTGTCAGGTCTCTTCCCTGGACCAGAGGAAGACTTGTGGTTATGGCACTGACCTGAGAAGTGGATGACAAAAATCAAGCGATTCCTCCATTAATACGGTATACTGTGTTAAAAAGTAAAGCATCTGCAAAAAAAGAGTTGGAGAGGTAGTACCCCTCATTAGTCTGGAGAGATGTCTGAGACTGGGGTTCAGCTCCTCCTGTCTAACAGGCAAGGTAGATACTTGAACCTTTAGCCCTTACATCTTAGCTGAGTGCTGTAACCACTGGACTGTTGGTAGTCCCGGAGTATATCTGTCTGATTTTAACCAGAAATTCTATCTTGGACCCAAGAAACATGTGCTGAAATTAGAAAATATGTTCCATCAAAAAGTTTCAGCATGGATGTACTGACATTTCCTGACAAAAAAAGGGTTGCAGAGAAATCTTTTTCCGGCTCTATTCTGGACCAGTCTCAAAGAAAGAGTGAATCTAGGAAGAGGCCAGTATAAGTTGAGAAATGTTATAGATTCATAGAATGAAAAGTCAAAGGGGCCATTTTCCTTCCACGTATCACAAGCCATTAAATTTCGTTCTCTTGCCCTTGAATTGATCCAGCTAACTTGCCTGAGTAAAACATATGTTCTAGAAATGCAGTTGGTTTTGATCTGAGGATATTGAATGATAGAAAATCAGCTATCTTCCTTGGTATTTTTTCTTCTTGTTCATTTCAGTGTAGAGTTAACCTGTGTTATAACTTAAATGTTCCCAAATTTGATCCTCACTCAGTGTGTTTACATGAGACACTGACTGCACAGTAACCTGATACTACTGTGCAGTAGCATTGCATGGCAAAAACAGTGATGCAACACCACTGTGCAGTAGTATTATGCATAATGAAACAGGCATTATCCGATGCAACTGTGCAGTAGCTCAGGTTACTGTGCATTTATTTAATACTTGCTTATATAAACAAATACTGAATAAATACACAGTAACCTCTGCTCAGAAGTGTCTCGTGTAAACATGGCCATTGACGTACAAAAAGTTGTAACATGAAGGTAGTAACTTGAGTTGGTTGGCTCATCAGTTAAACTAGTACAGCTCATGAATTGCTAATACAATCACTCTGTGAAGTTTGAGTGTTATTGTGCAGTGTGGCTGCTCTTATTTGAGTTAAACTTTTTCAAGTGTGGATAATTTAAGTGAGCTCTGCAGCAAGACATTATCTAAATTCCTCAAGTCAGAAAAGAAGATGGAAAACACATGATAGTTTGATCATAAACTAGAATATATCATGACAAGGGAAGATTCTCCAGAAAAGTTAAGAAGACTCCTTTTTTTAATTAAAAAAAGAAGAAGAAAAATACCAGAAAAAATGCATTTTTTCATCTTGAAGAAACTCTCACAGATCTGTTTATAATAGAAGCTGTGCTCAAGGGCATCTTTGCCTTATAGCAAACATATGCTCTTTCAATTAGACTTGCTATTCTTAAAAGAACTATTACATTTACAAAAAAAAAATGAGAGCAGGTACGCTTTACTGAACAGTGCACAGGGGTTAAAAATCAGGACAAATGGGCTGTATTCATCTTGAAACAGTTGTTTCTCCTTTATATCTTTGTCTATTCTATTTTTAGACTACGCTTTAGTCTTGTTCAGGGAAGGGACCACCTGTTACAGTACACTTGTAACTGTGGCTAGCACAATGGAGTTTAGTCTCTAGGTGCTATTGTGATAGTACAACTGCAAATAGAAATATTGTTCTGAATTCAGTGATGTTCAAGAAAAGGAGAAGGGGTTAAACCTGGAGATGTTATAGGCGGTGTTTCTTGTGACATGAAGATAGGAACTCAAAAATTTGAAAGTAAAGAATCTTAGAGAAAAAGCACAAGAAATAAGAAGATCTTTGACTTGTGTAAACTGACATATACTTAATAAAGTCAGTAGAGGTGAATTTCTGTATACTGGTTGGGGATCCGGTTCAAACTCTTTAAAAATGTAATGGGTTTTGCAATTTAGAATCTTTTGGAATTAAAATGACATATTTTAAAAAAAATCTTATCAGATAATTGGTGATTCAGATTTTTATCATGGTATAAGTATTTTTCATCCCAGGTAGCTCTTATTTCAAAACACAGAGTATTATATTTCAATATGGAACATATTTAAAAGTGAACTCTCATCCCCATCATATCCCCTTTCCCCACTTCAATCTATCCCAGTTGTCACTGCTAAAGTCAGCTTCTGGGCTCTTCATTCTGACCATATCATCAACAGATTCCTTCAGCATCTTATCACATCAGATTCAACCTCCTTGTCTTCGCATTAAGGCACAGCACAGTTACAACTCCACTTACATCTGCTCTCATTTCCTCCTGTTTAGCCTTTGTCTCCCTATGGCCTTGCCACTCATCTCTTCTTCATGCTTCCTTAATCTTTCTCCCACTCTCAGTTTCATGCCTGAAGTCATGCTGCCCCCTGCCACTGGAATTCTTCATGTCTCCTTAAATCTTAGATTGGCCAAGGACACTTGCACCTATTTTCTTCTCTTAGTTTTGTTCTTTTCAGACATAGCATCTTTGTCATGTCTCTCACATACTGAACGCTCCTTGTGGAAGAGCAGGCCCTACAGTTTTAAGTGCCCTGAAAGCTTTAAAGCACTATTTTGTGGGCTTGATTTTGCTACCCAGAATATCCTCGAGTTACACCTTCCTCTAAGATTTGTCCTATTGGAAGTAAAGGAATTAGTTATAGAAATACTTGAATGTAAGTATCATTGGGAGAATCAGATACACATATGTGTTTCCAAACAGAACAATGGAAAATAATCTCTCTCTATTCATTTATAGGCTCTGAGCAGAGAAGTCAATACTATTTCTACAGCAGTCAGACAGAACAAACACCTAAAATAGTGTGGGGAGTTGCATTCCTTACTTTGTTACAGGTGTTGGCACACATCACATCTCACCTGTGATACTGGTTATCACACCGGCTCTCCATTTCTGGGCCAGGACACCTGGAAAACAAGCTGGATCATTTCCCTGAGAAACAAAAAATAAACAAGTACATCCTTCCTGACCCCAACACCTGGTGCTCATAGATACATAGATACTAGGATCGGAAGAGACCTCAACAGATCATCATGTCCAATCAACAGATCAAGTCCGATGTGATTGAGTCCATTGAGTTTCTTTTTTCAATGAAAAGCACAGAACCCACCCAGAGCTTAAGAAATGATTTTCAATTCACCCTTGGAAGCAACAGTCTTGGGGAGAAAAATAACTTAAGCAAATATTACAACATATGACAAAATTCCTGCAAAAACACTATTTTAATTTTTGCTAATTTTCTAATGTGATATGACTGCAAACACAAATAGGATTTTATACATGATGCACACCAGGACATAATGCATAGGCCTGCAGTAAAATAGACAGCCTTAAAAATTGTATACCAAAGTCAGTAAGTCATGTAAAAAATGAAATTAAATATATATAACTGCAACTGCAAAGATAAGCTGAGGTTTTGACAACACTGTCAAGTGCTTCACATCTGAAATGAAATGAATGTTTCAGCAATTTCTCATTTAAAACAAATGGAGTTGCACAGTTCATGCAAATTCCCTTCAGAAAAGGAGTGCCATTTGCAAGTTTTAAGGGTTCCAGCATAAAGCTTTGATTTATTAGTGGCATGTACAGTACTTTAATGCACATATTTGTTTTAGAATGTACTAATGAGTTAGAGACTTGGAAGGCATTCATAGGAAGGCAATTTTAAGAATTGAACATATTTCTCAGATTTGAGAACATTTCAGACTCGTGCTGGGATGTAAAGAACAAACTGTAAAACATGAAAAAAATTGATTCCAGTTTTCCTCAGTGTGAACCAGAAAACTGATTCACTTTGCGTATCAAACAGCCTGCACATGATGCCTGAGAAAACATTCTGTAATATTTACAAAATGTGTAGGGTTTTGGGAGCACTGTATCCACAGTTAATAAAATCATGATATATATATACATACACACACACCCCCCTCACACCCGCACACACATACACCTATATATGTGTGTGTGAGTATGAATGTGGGAATGTTTGTGTGTGTATATATGTGTGTGTTTGGGAGAGTGTATACATACATACACACACATATACATGCATATATATATATACATACACACACACATACATGCATATGTACATACATATACATATATACATATATATGTATGTATGTATGTGTAGGTATCTATGTATACATACACACATGCACAAACACATATATATATGTGTATATACATATGTACACATATAAGAACATATATTTGGAACATACTGATGCCCTGGGGCCTGATCCTGACTGACCCTGGAGTCAGGCCTGGCCTGGAGCAAAGCTAGTGTGTGCTGCCTGTGGCACAAAGGGGTGGAATATATACATTTAAATAAATATATATATATTTAAGTATTGTGGCATTACACTGCCAGCATGCCAGTAACAATTAAGCAAGTTATTTCAAAATAAAGATATTAACAATGTGATAAAAACCAGATGTGCCTCATTTAAATTGAATTAACCAGATAGGAGGTACCCACATATCAAAATACAATGTACTTTGCAGAAACTGTGTTTCCCAGCAATTTTCCACTTTCCAAGGGTAGGCAGCTCCTGCAAATCTGTAATCTTCTTAAACTGTACCTTCATGCTGCAGATGAGAAACATCCTGGATTACATGGTTGAACTCCATGTGCAACTTCTGGCCTATAGGCTAGATTTAGTCACCCTGGATTTAGAATAATATTTATTGTCAAAGATTTTAGAAGGCAATAAATAGCTTTTATGGATGACTACATTAGGGCAAAGCTGATAATCACAAAAAAGGTTTACAACAAGCACATTTAAAAACTATGAACGTTGTAATAAGCTCCAATAAAAGACAAGTCAATGAACGCGAATGTATTCTGCCATGATTATTGCTTTCACTTTGAAAGTTCAGAAATGCTTAAAGGTTCAAAAACAAATCACTGCTGGGTGGAGTGGTATGCGTGGAAAGAGGAGCAATCCCAAAAAGAGGCAGTAGGGTTCTGGCAAGATTTGAAACAGGATATAGTGCAGGGCTATCAGACTCATCTAGATGAGGCTCTCTGGGCTGCTCTGAGGGCATTTCTAGTTGCACCAGAGCCAGTCTGGTGAGGCACTGCATACAACATGCTCCATGTGCCAGGCCCCTATGCCACAGGCAGCACACATGAGCTCTGCTCCACGCCAGGTCTGAGTGCTGGCTCCAGGGCCAGTCAAGATCAGGCCCCAAGCCTTTAATATATGCTAAAGCTAGTGCTGTCCAGCAGGAAACCACATGCAGTGAATGCTTCATGCCAGCCCCCTGTGCTGCACCCATGATACCAGGTCCAACCTGTGTACTGCAGGCAGCACAAGCTCCAGAAGGGAGCAGATACATGGTACACATTGCATACCAACTGGGCCTGGCACTGCAAATAGTGTTCCTAGTACAGGAAGCTGGCATAGGGCATGCACTCCTGTATGCTGGTCCTGGCACAGATTAATCCATATCAGGCACCCAGAGTCAGTACATAGGTTTGGTCTGGTATGGGCACCGCATGCAGATGGTTCTCCAAACCAATACCCTGTGCCATGAACAGTGCCCACAATGCTGAGTCCAGCCTGCATATCTGACTGGCTCCACACATGGGATCAGTCCAAGACCCATAGGCTGGATCTGGCCTGTGACACCCCTGGTATAATGTATTAGAGCTACTCCGTCCTGCCCCCCACTCCCCACCCCACCGCTAAAAAAAGAAAAACAAAGAAAAACAGAGAGAAAATTTTCATAGAAACTGTGTTCATTATTTTATGTAAAGCTTTTCACTTTTTTTCCAACCTATTCTGTAGGAGATATTTAAGTCTCAAAATTTTTGATTGGGGAATGATGTTCTGTTCATATTTATTAATGAATACTTACAACTTTAGTTGTCCTAACTTTAGTTGTCTCCTATCCCATGAAAAGAAGTCAAACCCAAATAAAATAAAACTCCAGGCTGCCCATTATATTCTTTCTATTACTTCGCACATTTTCAATTCTGATTCTTTTGGTTTGTAGTAGTTATGTTCATACCTGCAATGTGTTCATACAAATCCATTCAGAAGTAAGGATTTATACAGTCTAGCTGATTTGTGAACTCAGGAATATGAATCACCCCATATGAAACATAAGATTTTAAAAAAGAAAAAGATTTACCCTTTTTTATTTTTAATAATTAGGATTCCAAGAGTATCTCAACAATGAGGAGTAGAAGCATTTATATATAGAGAGAGAAAAGCATCATCCTAAAAAATGAAAGCAGAGATTCTCACATATTCCAATAAGTCCAGGAAAATATGTTTTAGAAAACATTTATAAAATCCTTAGAGTTGACACACAAAATTTAGGACTTTTTTGGAAAACAGCAAATTTACCAAAAATTAAAATTTAGGAAGACCCAAAACTATTTATGACTTTAGCTTGAATTCAGTGACTATCTCTATCTGGAAAAAACTTTAATATTAAAAAATGTTGTTATGTGATGTTATGTAAATTCAAAATTTTGATTACATAAATGCTACTTATCTATCACAAGGAGACTCGTACATGAACTGAATTGTCTTTAGAGACAAAATAATTGTCCTAACTTTAAAGTAGGAAAGAGTAAAAAAAAGACTGAAATGCAAATCAAACTTCCCTTTTATTGCATAAATAGTATGTGTGTATTTAACATTTCCTACTCACCCATGCAACATACTGGATCCTTCTGAATATACCCAAATGGTGCACAAAACTGAGCAGTAAGTAGAGAACAATTGCTCTAGGATAAGGAGCTTAGATGTGGCACTGCCTTGAAAAGGGCTTTCTCTGTGTTAGTGATAGCTGATGAGTGCTACAGGGCACTGACAGAAGTGCCATTTGTCATGCGATCAGCCCCCTGAAAGTGCTCTACAGCCATACCCTGACAGAAGTGCATTACTGCAGAGCACTTTAAAAATACCTGATCACATGACAAATTAACCCTCATCTAATAAGGGTTCAGATGAAGACACTCCAAAGTGGACTGCCTTCATTAGCTTCTGTCAGTCCTTGTGTGTGATCAGGCCTGGGATGATGGATCCCAGCCTCCTGCCCCTGGTGCTGTCTGCAGGAAGTGGTGGGGTAGGGGAGAGGAAGCGCATGCTGGGGCTTCCCCAGCCTGAATTGGAGGGTGGGGGGGAGTGGAATGGAGTTCCCCCACCTCACAGCCCTCCCCTCCCTTTTTCCCGCTTCCATCTTTCAGACAGCACCAGAACTGGACACAGACCTTTATCAGCACAACATCTTTATCACTGACTTGGAAGTAGGCATGGAAAGAATGCTGTCGAAATTTGCTGATGACACAAAGATGAAGAAAAAAGTGGGCACACTGGTGGAGAGGGACAGAATCCAACTTGATCTAGACAGGTTAGAGTCATGGGTGGATTAAAATAGAATGGAATTCAATGCAAACAAGTGCAAGGTGGTGCATCTAGGGAGAAGGAACCAGCAACATACCTATAAGCTAGGGAACACCTTTCTCAACAACACAGTGGCTGAAAGGGATCTTGGAGTAATTGTTGACTCCAGGGTGGACATGAGCCACCAATGTGACTAGCAGTTAATAAAGCTAACCGCACCATGTTGTGCATCTACAGATGCATCACAAGCAGGTCCAGGGAGGTGATCCTCCCCGCTCTGTGTGACACTGGTCAGACTACAGTTGGAGTACTGCATCCAGTTCTGGGTGCCGCACTTCAAGAGGGATGTGGCTAACCTTGAGAGGGTCCAGAGAAGGGCCACTTGCATGGTCAGGGGGCAGCAGGCCAGGCCCTACAAAGGTAGATTAAAGGGCCTGAATCTATTCAGCCTCCACAAGAGAAGACTGAGAGGGGATCTGGTGGCCGTCTATAAACTCTCCAGGGGGGACCAGTGGAAAATAGGTGAGGCGCTGTTCCCCCGGGCACCACCTGGGATAACAAGGAATAATGGCCACAAGTTGATTGACAGTAGGTTCAGGCTTGATATCAGGAGACATTACTTTACAGTTAGGGCTGCCAGACTCTGGAATGGGCTTCCAAATGAGGTAGTGCTCTCCCTTATCTTGGGGGTCTTCAAGAGGAGTTTAGATAGATATCTGGCTTGGGGAGGGGGGGTCAGACTTGATGATCTGTTCAGGCCCCTTCCTACCCTAGAAACTATGAAACTAGGGAGGAGGGGTGGGCAGGGATAGGGGAGAGAGGCTGCAGACAGGCAGCGCCTCTACCAGGTTTGCTCCAAAGTGGAGCTCGATCCCCTCCCCCAACCCAACAGTGGGGTTGAGGAGAGTTGCTCTAACTCATGGCATTTTCTGCAAAGTACCATGATTTATAATAGGGAGCTTCTTTTCTGTCAGAGCCCAGAGTGTTTGCGTAGAGCCTTGTATGTGTGTTGTTTGTTTGGGGTTTTGTTTGTTTCATTTTCCCCCTGTGGTTGCTCTGTTCTCCTCTCCCCACCATTTTTTCTCTTTCTTTTCTTCCCTTTTCTTTTCTTTATCACTCTGGAGTAACTGAATGACAGGGCTTGCTCTGGGTGGGACTGGTTTAGCTAATTGAGGAGTGAAGCTAGGATAGAAAGTTTTAGAAAAAGGCAGCCCCCAGCAAACTGTATGAGCACCAAACAGAGAGGGAGTTTCTCTAGGATGTTCACCTGAAGAAGGAGCCAGGGAGCAGGAGATTCTGTGTCTGTTTGTGTGAGCATATGAAAAGGACAGGAGAAGATTCAAAAGTTGGAAGCATGGGTGTCCATGCTGCACTGCATCAGGGAACAGGAAGATTACTTAGGAAAGAGTACTGGAAAATCCACAGAGCAATGAAAAGTGGCAGCATGTTACTAGTCAAAGAAGGAGGGTCCCCAGAAACGAAGAGCAACAGACTAATGTCAGCAACCACTTTCAAGCACTCTGTGGCGGAACTTAGGAGGAAAAGTAAAGGAGAGGACATCTGCAGGCATGAGAATCAGCAGTCTAGAAAGCAGGAAGTGCAAGGCCCCAATAACAGGGGTTCTGGAACCACTGCACTGGGAAGAATGGTGGTGGATGGTAACTCCCTTCTGTAGGGGACAAAAGCATCAATTTGTTATCTAGACTTGGAGGCCCAGGAAGTATGCTGCCTACCGGAGCCCAAATTCAAGGCATCACAGAGAAACTACTCATCCATGCTGAAGACCACTACCCCTTCCTGCTTCTCTCTGTAGGCATCAACAATAACGCCAGAAATGACACTAAGCAGATCACAGGTGACTATGAGGCTTTTGGCAGGAGGGTTAAGAAGCTTGGAGCATGAGTGGTATTCTCATCTATTCCTCCTGTGAAAGGCAAGGGTCTATTTTATCATGAAAGTGAATGCATGGCTTAGATGGTAGTGTCGACATTAAAAGGCTTTGGCTTCTTTGACAATAAGTGAAAGTTCTTGGGATAAGGACTGCTATCAAGAGATGGAATCCAGCTGACAAGATCAGAGAAGAGCATCTTTGGACACTGTCTGGCCAACCTAGTAATCAGGACTTTAAACTAGGTTCCATGGGGGAAGAGGATCAAAACCTTTCAGCAACAGAGCACAAAGTTCAGAAGGGAAAGGACTCAAAGAAGCAACTTAACTCTGTGAAAGGACCAGGGAAAGACAAGGCTTCAGCAAGTGGCACAAAAAGGAAATGAGTAAGCCAAAATGCAAAATACATCTAACGCATGTACACAAATGCAAGAAATATGGGGAATAAACAAGATAAGCTGGAAGATGAAGCCTGTGAAAATAACTATGATCTGACTGGTATACCAGAGATGTGGTGGATATATATATAGTGTTGTGTTTTATATATATATAGTGATGATATATATATATATATATATATGTATATATATGTGTGTGTGTATATATATATTTCATTTTACTCGTGGAAAAATGTACATTTGAGGTTACTTTTTTTAAACCAAAAATTGGGGATTTTTTTAAATCAGAGAAAACTAGGATCCCTAACTATAGGTCATGAAGTCAGCTGTATGAGGCACTCTGCAAGCAGATGAAAATCTATTGAAAAGTTATAGGATGGTATTGATGGGACACTTCAATTTCTCAGACATCTGCTGTAAGAACAATTCAGAAAAACATAAAGTCCAAGTCCAGATGAACACAGTTGTGAGCTTTGTGGCATCACATACATACCACACATATATGCCAAAATCTGACTCGAGCCTCCCCTGTGCCACCTGGGGTCACCTGCTGTCGGTGCATGGCACAGGCATTCTCCAGGGACAAGTAGCAGCAGCACAAGGTACTGGGGAAACAAATGCCCAGGATTATGTGAATGCAAGTCTGTGAATATGTGGGTGGCTCTTCTATGGACTCTCTTAAGCCTTTCCATGTCCTTGTGCAAGTGCAGCTCCCAGAACTGGATGCAGTACTCGAGCTGCATTCTCTCCAATGCTGAGTAAAGCAGAAAAAGCACTTCCTTGGCTTGCTTGAGATGTATTGGTTGATGCATGCCAGAGTATTATTTGCCCTGCTGGCTACAGCATTGCACTGATGGCTCGTGTTCATAACTATGGTCTATTATTACTCCTAGGTCCCTTTCAGGCATAGTGCTAGTCAGTTTGGTGCCACTGAGCCTGTAACTATGTTGGGGATTGTTCATCCCCAGATGGAGCACTTTACACTTCTCAGTGTTGAACTTCATCTGGTTCCTATTTGCCCAACTTGCCAGCATGTCTAGATCCAGCTGTTTCTGCAGCCTATTTTCAAGCATGACCATGCTCCCCCATAACTTGGCCAGCGAGCTCTTCACCCCCACATCCAAATAATTGATAAAGATGTTGGAAAGCACTGGACCAAGCATGGATCCCTGAAGGACACCACTGGCCACCACTGTTCTTGCCAGGACAATACAGATCCATTCATTAGAACTCTCTGGGTCCTACCCCACTGCCAGCTTCCTACCAACCTAACTGGCAAGCAGTTAAGCCCACAATCCTCCAATTTTGCCATGAGAACATCATGGGATACCAGATCAAAGGCTTTTGGAAGTCTAGGTATACAATGTTGAGCTCCTCTGTCTTATCCAGATGGCAAGCTACCTGGTCATAAAAGGAAATGATATTGGTAAGACTACCTTCTGCAAACATATCACATATCAATTTTTGATCAATTTTTCCAGGATTTCCCCTGGGATAGAAGTTAGGTTAATTGGCCTATGGTTGTCCAGGTCCTCTGTCCTCTGCTTCTTAAAGATGGGCACAACATTTCCCCTCTTCCATTCTTCAGGGACCTCCCCCAAGCACCATGAGTTTAGAAAGCATTTCACTGGAGGTCCTGCAATGACTTTGCACTCTCAGATGAAGTTCACCTGGTCCTGCGGGCTTATAAATGTCTAACTTTTCTAACTGATCATGCACCAGCTCAACATCAACAGTAGGAAGGCAGTCGTTCTAACCATGCCCATTCTGAACCTTATCTAGTATGATTTTCCCTTTAGTAGAGTGAAATGCCAAAGCAAAGTAGTCATTCAGGAGTTCAGTTTTTTCCTGAGGGTTGGCAACCAGCTGTTCTGAGTTGTTAAACAATGGTCCCATGCTTCCATTTGTTTTCTGCCTGTTACTTACATACCTAAAGAAGAACTTCTATTGTCCTTGATTTTTGTTGCTAGTTTAAATTCAGTTGCTGCCTTAGCCTTTCTAATCTGCTCCCTGTAAGTGTAGGTCATTGTTGTATAGTCTTCCTTGGGATCTGTCAATGGAACAAGATTCCGTTGTTTGTATGCCTCCTTCTCCTTTTTCAAGAGGACTATGATATTCCTATTAAGCCAAGAGGGCTTACCAGCCCTTCTGCTACCTTTCCTCTGCCTGGGAATGGACTTCCTTTGTGCTTTAAGGATCTTGTCCTTGAGGAATGACCGCTCTTTATGCACTCCTTTCCCCTTTGGTCCCCAGTCCCACAGCACTTCCCCCACTACTTCTCTGAGCCTGTTGAAATCACTCTTTTGAAGTCCAAAACTTCAACCTTGCTAGCTGATTTGCCTGCCTTGCGATGGACAGTGAATGTGATGGTTTTGTGGTCACTGTCACACAGACTACCCTCCATATTCAAGTTGCTCACCAGATTGTCTCCTTTGGCTGAGACCAAGTCTAAGAGAGGGTTACCACTTGTTGTCCCATGCACTTCCTGAGTCAGGTAGAGCTTTTCAATACAGGTCAAGAAGCAACACAACTGATCTGACTTAACCTCCCGAGAAATGTTTGGGTTCCTTAACAACGACTTCCTTGACAACGACCTGCATTTTCACACAGGGGATATGCTCAGGTGGGATGAGCTTCATCTCTCCCCTAAAGGCAAGTGTGTCTTCTCTTGCAGGTTGGCTGATCTCATACGGTGTGCTTTAAACTAGCTTTGCTGGGGGATGGGACTACAGGGAGACATGAGGACACTTGCCAGTCAAGACAGGTGATGAGCACAAGAAGTACCCAGGTAAGTGACAGGGGTCTAGATAGTCCTAGGTTCAAGGAGGTGGTGCATGCACCCATAGGAGGCCTTAAATGTCTCTACACTAATGCTCATAGTATGGGGAACAAGCAGGAGGAACTTGCCCTCCTGCTAGCTAACACAAACCCGGGCATAGTGGGGCTCACTGAAACCTGGTGAGATTCAACCCATGATTGGGTGGTAAACATGAAAGACTGTACAGGTGGGATAGAATGGGGAGGAAAGGTGGGGATGTGGAACTCTATGTCAAGGAGCAATACACATCATCAACAAACAGCACTGGGTCAGAGGAGGGGCAGACTGAAGTGCTCTGGGTTAGACTGCATGGGGGTTGCAGGGAAAGAAACTTAATAATTCACCCAACCAGGGACAAGAGCTAGACCAGGAATTCTCAGGTCAACTTGCAGAGGTAGTTAAGTCAAGGGATGTGGTCATCATAGGTGACCTAAACTACCTAGACATCTGGTGGGAGAAGCAGCCAGGTCTGACAGCTCACATAGGTTCCTAGCCGAGACACAGGTCCTCCACCTACCACAGCAGGTGCACATTCCCACCAGGACAAATGCCTTGCTGGACCTGCTCCTGGCCACAGATGACTGGCCACTGGCCACTGGTGAAGATACTGTGGGTTCTTAACCACCTGGGTGATCATGACCATCACCTACCAGAATTCACCATCCAGCACAGGCTGTCAAAGGCCTGCAGCAAGGCAGTAGCCCTTGACTTCATGGGGGATGATTTCAATAAATTAAGGAGAGCAGTCGGGGAGGCACTGAGGTCCCAGAGGGTAGGGGAGTTGGGAGTCCAAGATGAGTGGTCATTCCTTAAGAGTTCTCAAAAGCCCCCCTCACCAAAGGCATTCAGGAACATCTGAAAGCTAAAAAGGAGGCGTACACCTGGTGGAAGGGAGGGGTCATCAGCAAGGAGGATTATACCTCCATTGCTCAAGACTGCAGAGGGGCTGTTAGGAAGGCCAAGGCAGAGACAGAACTAGGGCTAGCAACCAGAATCAAAGTTAATTTTACTCCCTTTTTCAAATACATGGGGAGTAAAAAGAAGGCACCGTGTAACGTGGAGACCTTGCAGAACACGCTTGGCAATCTAGTGGTTGCACCAGATGACAAAGCTGACCTATTTAACAAATTCATTGCCTCCATTTTTCTGAGCAGGGACCAGGACTTCCCCCCCACCAGGACTCCAGATGGACTCAGGAGAGGCACCGCAAGGCCCAGGGTCAGAGAAGACATAGTTAGGGAACTTCTGGTGGAGCTGGACACATTTAAATCAGCAGGTCCAGATGATCTCCATCCCAGGTTACTAAGGGAATTGGCAGGGGTCATTGTAGGTCCCCGGGAATTGCTTTACAGGTGCTCTGGACAGGTTCCTGAGGACTGGAAAAGGGCCAATGTGGTCTCCACTTTCAAGAAAGGGAGGAAGGAGGACCCAGGAAACTATAGGCTCATTAGTCTTACCTCAGTTCTGGGGAAGCTCTTTGTGAAAAGTATCCAGGAGCACATCTGCAAGGGTCCAGTAGGGGGGATTATGCTTAGGGGCAACCAACATGGGCTCATTAGGGGCAGGTCCTTTCAGATCAACCTGGTTGCCTTTTACGACCAGGTCACAAAATCCTTGGATGCATGTGTTGCAGTGGATATAGTCTTTCTGGACTTTAGAAAGGTCTTCAACACTGTCTCTCACCCAATTCTCATTAAAAAAGTAGGCAACTGTGGCGTTGATGCCTTCACAGTCAGATGGGTCACAAATTGGCTAGAGGGTTGCACCCAGAGTGTGGTGGTGGAAGGGCCATTTTCGACCTGGAGGGATGTGGAAAGTGGGGTCCCCCAGGGCTCAGTCCTCAGACCTGCACTGTTCAACGTTGTCATCAGTGACTTGGATGAGGGGGTGAAAAGTTAATAGGCATGATGTCAAGTGAGGATAGAGTGAAGGATTAAGGTACCCAGGAGATTCTAAAGGGTACAGTACTAGAAGTCCAACATCACATCTCACCTGTCCAACATTTTTGTTTCAATTCAAACAAAGTCAATACAACATAAATTTGGTGTTTGTCTGTTTGGCTTAGCTTGGTTTGGCTTGGATTATTAAGGCTAAACACACCAGAAGTTTTCATTCTGGTTTGACCCTAACTGTTTTTTTCCTGTTTTATAACCACACCAAAAATCCATTATTTGCTCAGCTCTTGTGGCAATATTTCTATAGACAGTATTTATTCAGTGGAATACATCTGTAGAGTGCAAAGTAGGATAAGTGTGGAAGGGAAATATAATTTATGTGAAGGCTGAGAAACAGTAAAAAGAAACATATGAAGAGAGGTCAATGTCTGAGAGAGAGAGAGAGAGAGAGAGAGAGTACAGAAGAGTAAAAGGGTACAAAGGGCCATTAGAGGACTTACAAGGCAGATAACTGGAACAGGAATTTTCAGTCTGAATCCTGAGAGTCACATTCATGGATAACCTCCTTCCTATTTTTTATTGTTTCTTCTCTCTCTACTCTTCCCATCCCCCAATAAAGAAAGAAAAAAAAGAAAAATGAAAATGCAAAAACAAAACCTTGTTGGATGTTTCACTGCCAGGATCCATTTGAGTACTGGCTGACTGGAATAGGATGAGTAGTCCTTAGCCATTATTTAATAGCTTGCCACTTACATAAGGCAAGAAATGGTTTAGCTCACTATATCCATGTCTGCATACTTGAAATCTGCTACTGTGTTTGATATTAATATATTTACCATTACAATCTGCAATACATTCCTTACACTAAGTGAAAAATTTACTAGCACAAGAAATCTCGTTTCAACCTTAATTTAGTCAAAGTAAACATTGAAAAGATTAATGAGGACTGTTAAATATGTACCCAGATATGCATTACATGTTGTCTGGATCTTGAAATGGGAAAGAAAAAAATGATGTTCAAATATTATGATTCTTCCTTGTCTAATGCTAGTTTGATTGGTAGCATTGTCTTTCATGAAATAGGTTATAAGGAAAAAACCCACAGTCAAAAGTCTGAGAAGCTCACTGAATCAGACAAATTGTGTTAAAGGACAAAAGTTGGATGGGCCTTAGCTTTTCTGTTCATGTAAATTGAATTGAGAAGCTAGCTAAAACCATTTGTCCTTTCACAAAGACTTTCATGTGCAAAACTGTTGCTAAAGACTCATAGGATATGTATTTCCTTTTGTGGCAACGAAGACAGTTTGCATGAAAATTATATTATTTCAATTGTTTCTTCTCTCTGCATCATTCCTCATGGAGGTCAAATCAGATACTACCTCCATTTGCTTCTGCTTATACTGGGTTTACACTGTAATGGGTGTCTCTACACATGCAATTAAAGTGCCTGAATTTTCTGCACACAAAATTCAGGTGTCTCAAACTGCACCCCTACACACATCTGAACATATGCCATCAGGAGCAGTTCAGTTTAGCGCTGTTCCTGCCTTGCTCTGCCTCACTGCAGCAGCCAGAGAAAGCTCCAGGCTCCCCGCTGTGCCAGCTCTGGGCTGGGAGGTGGCATGGGGGCTGGTCCTGGTCTTCAAGAGCTGACCCAGCTGCTGGGCAGCTGCCTCCCAGCCCTGTAGACATCCAAATGGGTCGCAGTCTCCATGTGGCTGGCAGGCAGCTGCCTGGTAGCCAAGACAGCTCTCCCCCATCCCACAGGAATCAGGACCAGTCTCCACGACCTGTCAATGCAGGGGAACCTGGAGCTCTGGCTGTTGTGTATCAGTGCTCCTGCACTTAAGAAAGGCAGTGGAGGTGCTTGAACTAAAGTTCAGTCAACTAACTGTAATTCAAGTACCCCCGTTGCAATTTGTAAGTGTGAGCACACTAATATATGAGATGCCGGAGGCTGCTGGAGCACGGCAATTGCCACACTCCAGCAGCCTCAATTAATCAAGTCTGCTCTGATGCACTGGAATTCCAGCACATAGAAGCAGCCTTCACACTCATGTATAGACACCCCAAGAGACCAGAATTCAATATTCTGGGTGCAGCTACATGTCGCCCTATGGTGACGTTGTTACTGTGCTGGACTTTAGTACTTCAAAAAGTACTAAAACACAGCACAGTAACTGCCCATACTGTGTCATACACATGGCCCACAGTTATTTTTAGGTGCTACTTCATCATACTGACACGCTAAAACAGGGGGAAGTGCCACTATGACAAAGTAGCTGCTGGTGACACGTAGATGCACACAATCGCTATGTCACCATAATGCATCACTATGGCAATGCAGGGTGATGTGTAGATGCGCCCTCTGAAGTAGATAGCAATTTAGCCCCAGATCTAAAGAGTTTCCAGAAGAAGGCTTCCTTATTTTTGTTTAACACATATTACTTCTGGTTTATATTCCAATCTCTCTGTCTGGAAATGGAGTGCCAGCAGGTCACTGTGCAAGGATTTCACAAGCATGATGCAAAGATTATACCTGCACTATATGAATGTATCCTTACCAGTGCATGATCCTTCCATGCTCCTTTCATTAACCAGTCCTGGCAAACTTTAAATTTTCCTTAGTATAATTCCTAGCATGCACATGTAACTTTACAAATGTGTACTGTTGTTCTCCCTTGCTTCTTTCAGCTTTAAATAGAAAACAGGTAAGAGATCTTTCAGTGGGGAGATCTACACTTCAATGAAGAGATGCTAGCTTAGTTTGTATAGGTATACCCGAGATAGCTTTAAATTTACTAGCATAGGGAGTTATGCACTGAAGAGGTTCTCACAAGTGCTAATTGAAACTGGTTGTTGTATTGTGCAAATGCTCATGTTCCACAATGCTGAGCAGCTAGAATTCTGGCAGTCTAACCTTGGTTTTCAATACGTGTGAAAAACACCTGGTAAGAAAATCCTCTAAGTGGAAGAATGAACAGTTAAAAGCTCCACTACTACTGAAATTCTCCGGAGGTGTGGAAGATAATGGTAGAAAGTTTAAACAGTTCTCCACTCTAAATGCAAACAATGGATGCCACCAAAAAAGAAAGACAGAGTGGGCTCTTATAGATGCGCATGGAGCCTGCTTCAATGTCATGGAAACTGATGTGCTACAGAAGCCTCCCACATCACGTGTATCAGTGTCCCCATGTATCTCCATGCTGAAAAAATTGTGGTGGGGCATTTTGAAATAAAACACGTTTAATGAACTTTAGTTCAAAGTGCCCCCACTGCCATTTTTTCAGCATGGGGCCATGCAGGGACAATAATACATATGATGCATGGGTGCTTTTAATTACCATGGCTCGCTAATTAAAATGCCCAGTGTTGCATCCCAGAGCAAGTATAAAAATGCCTTCAGGAATTTATTACATATCACACTGTGAGCTGCCCAAATTTTGATGGGCTTTGTCCTAGCTTGCAGTCACACCTTCAATTTTAATGGCACGTCTGTGGGGGGGAATGGCACACATGGAACAGGATCTGAGCTATAGGATCAAGAAATAATCCTGCCCTGGAGTGGTGTAACTGTGTGCCACATAACAAGTTCTTTAAACCACTTAAAGGTGTTAATGTGTGGGGCTTAAAAGTTCCAACTGCCCCAAATTAATCATAGAATCAATGGATCAAAAGTAAGATCATCAAGTCCGGTCCCCTGACATAGGCAGGAAGTTAATGAGCTCAAACTAGCTCAACGAGGTGCTTATCCAGCCTCCTCTTGAATACCTCCAAGGTTGGTGACCACACCACCTCTGTCAGGAGTATGTTCCAGGTTCTAGTTACCTTTATGGAGAAGAAATTCTTCCTTATGTCCAGCCTAAATCTTCCCTCTATTAGTTTGCAAACATTGGTCCTTGTCCTCCCAAGGGGTGCCTTTCTGAAGAGTTCCTCCCCCAGAGCTTGGTGCTCCCCCTTGACATACTTGTAGGTGACTATCAAGTCACCTCTCAGTCTCCTCTTACCCAGGCTGAACAAGCCCAGCTCCTGGAGTATCTCCTCATACAGCCTATCCTCCAGGACCCTAATCATACAGGTGACCCTTCTCCATGTAACAAGGCCCAAATAGAGGTTCTTAAATACTTGAGGACAGATTCACTTACAACTTTAGCCTGGAAAAGCGCAGGCTCAGGGGTGATCCGATGGTCACCTATAAGTTTATCAGGGGTGACCACCAGGATCTGGGGGAACATTTGTTCACCAGAGCGCCCCAAGGGATGACGAGGTCGAACG
>NW_017728906.1:73191928-73209458 GCF_001723895.1 Crocodylus porosus | reverse complement strand
TTTTTCTGCCTAAGTGAACCTAGGTGAAACTGTATTCCATCCTGCAAGTCCCTGAAAAATCTATTAATGTATCTGATTTTGTAACACACCATCATCTTACCCTTAAGACTGAATCACAGAATGGTAAAATGGAGGAGGAGCAACCACCCACCTACAGCTTGTCAGGGACTCAAAGGCTGTGTAATATGGTAATTTTAGGTGGCTCCTGGAACTCTTAACACTTGAAGTGTCCACACATTAACACCTAAAACTAGTTTTAAGCATTCATTAGGCAGTTCAAAATTATGTCATTCCAGTGCAAAATGATCTCTGTTCTGTATTACCCAGTTTTTATTCCTAGAGGAAACCAGGGGAATCTGATTTCCAGGGACATAGGGAAATGCTCAGAATGAGAGGGGTGGGATTCTTACCTTTCAGTCCTGCAGGCCCCTGCTGGCCTGAAGTGTGACTGCTTCAAATTCAAGCTAGCACTAACACCAATTTGCATTTATGTAGCTCACCGTGTAAGGTTTAACAAGACCCAAACAGACTTAAAACACTTACAAGCAGAAGTCTCTGTTTCCTTTTGTGCATCTAAATGGCAGTTTCTTAGCCATCTGCAGCCATATTTGTCCCTTGCTTTACACCATGAATCTGTAAATGTATGTGTGTAGAATGAGCCCATGCAACAGAGATACACATTGGCTGGGTATGTACATGTTTACCTGAGTGCAAGTTCTGGAAAAAATGCTGTTGAGGGCAGGGAGGAAAAGGAGTTCAGCCCTCTTAAGTTTTAGCCTCAACATCTGAGTGGTTAGGGTATATACCCAGGAAGCTTTGAGCTTATATAGTTCACTGAGTACCTAGCACAATGGTCTATCCACCAAATGAGACATCCACATTCCTCTTCAGTGCTCCTTTTGAACTTCAGCTACTGCACGTTGCATTTAATAGTCACTGCATAAAATGGGGGAAGGACAATGTAGAGGGGAAGTTTCTGCCCTAATAGGGATCCAAGCTAAAATTCAGGATTCAAAATAAAACCTAGGCTTTTTTCTAGGATAACAGCCATCCTACTAAGCCTCACACCCTCTCACCTGCTTGCTTGCTATCTCCTTCTCTTGCCTGCCAAGGGGGGTAGCTTCAAAAGAAGTATTGGAAAAAAGGACTAAATAATCCCTGATTTGTGGCTTGTGATTAAAGTACTGTTCTGGGCAATGTGAGGAAACACAGTATCAAATCCCTCTGGGTAAGAGGATCAGGAACCCAGATATTTAGCTTTCTGGGTAGTACCTTAAAAATCCTGTTATTGGGTTTAATTATGGGAAGCCCATTCTCCATCTAACACTAATTAATCCTGGGTTTATTAGTTCTAGAAAGCTTACATTCAGATACACAGAGAGAAAGGGAATTCTACCCTAAATCCATTCATACTTGTAATAACTGTGCTAGAATATGGCCATAAGAAATTTTATTTTTATAGTTAGCAGAGGAGGCTAACTATAAAACTGCAGAGTGTAGTACTCCAAGTAAAAATGAACAAGTAGGGACCTACTGAATTGGCAATTGTTCAGTATTCACAGAAACTGCGAATTCAGGTGGGCTTTGAGAAAACTGATGGGCTCTGCAAAAAATGGAGGGCTGACTGTCAAAAAAAACTTACCTGCAAGTAGAGAAAAAGATGGAAGTCCCTGAAGTCTTAAAGCAGAGGGGGAGGGAAGAGGAAGGGGGAAAAGCAGGGGACAGATGGCAAAGGGTGGAGGATGGAGGGTAGAGGGCAGTGGGAGGACAGATGGGGGAGGGTGGGAACAAGGGAGAGGGAAGAGTGGGGGAAGATGATGGCGGGTTGGGGGAGGGTAGAGGGTGGAGGTGGAGGGCAGGGCAGAGAGTGCAGGGTGGGAGTGGGGAAGAGGATGGAGGGCAGATGGATGATGGGGCAAGGGGAAGGATGGAGAGCAGGAAGGAAGGGCAAATGTCAGGGGGTGGGGAGGCTGTACAAGCAGCTGGACTTCAGTTGCATGCATCCACTGCTCATGAAGAGCAATGGTGGAGCTGCTTAAAGCCTTCCAGTTGCCTGCCACAGCCAACCCAGGACCATGGTCCAGCATGGGAATGGCCTAAAGCCTTAATTACCCTGATTAAGCCTAGGAAGATGTTAATCCAGGGGTGGGCAAAATAAAACCCTCAGGCCAGATCCGGCTCACCAGGAATTCCATCAGATCTGCAGGTGCCCACCAATTAATTGTACCTCACCCAGCCCATGTGTTTTACTTCCATCTTGGTGCAGCCCAGCCAGCTTGCAGCTTCTGGGTGGGGCTGTTCCTGCCACTGCTGCAGCTGCTGGGGGATCTGCTCAGTTTCCCAGGCCTTCAGCAGTTCCTCCTTGCCTCCCTGCTGCAGCGTTTGCTCCAGGCAGCAGATAGGGAAGCAGTGAGGGTTGGGAGAGAGGGGAGCAGAACATAGGGCTGGGGCTGGCAGAGCCTGGAGCCCACACCCAGGTGGTGAGTGGGAGCATGGAGCTTGGGTGGGTGGGCTGAGGGTTGATATTTGAGGGGAGACTGACAGGTCCTTTGAACAACGTCAGAGACATTAGTTAGGTAGTGGCTTATCTATATTTTAAATGCTGTATTATGTGTATCTTGATTGATAATTGTTACTCTAGATTGGTAGTTATTATGTTGGTCTGGGGAAGGAAGGGATAGAAAGTTGTACCTTAATACAAGTTCTGTATGTTCCAGCTGGAGCCAGTGGCTGTGTTAAGCTGAAGCTTGTGTTGCCCTCCCAAAGTGAGGGAAGACCCAACCAGCCTGTTATGATTCTTTTGAACTGAATGTTGTGTTTGTTAAGGAGTCAGGGGAGAGAAAAAATGTATGCATTTGGGGACAGTCACAGACCCTTCGTAGGAGGTAGGGGTATGATGTCCCTTGGACATGAGACAGAGAACTACAAATAAGTAGTCAGGGAAAAATGGTGGGGGATGTGGGAAGAGGTTTCTATACCTAGATGTGCATGGGGGGTTGGGAAGAACAGTTGGACTGGAAAGTTTTTTCTTCCGGGTGATAGGCAGAGAAGCAGGAGTGGATGGGATGGAGTGTTACAGGTGTCAGTTAGGAAGTTTGTTTCTTATCTTGTAGGTTGTTTGCTTTTTATGGCTGTTTGCTTTTTATGTCCTGAGATGTTCTGGATAGAATGGGATATAAAACTAAGCAACAACAACATTACTCAGTGCTTGTTACATCTTACGCTCAGGGCCCTGTAACACCTTACACTGTGAACTTCACAAATGTTGATCAGATTACTGCTAGCTTAGAGTTTGGAGCAGTTACCCCCAGTGGTGATGCATCAGGGGTGCATGGGGATGTATGTGTACCCCTTGGGAGAGCTGGTGCACCTCCTGACAGCCAGCACTCTCCGCTTAGGTGATGGGCAGGGGGGGCTGGTGGGAGCACCGGTGCCACCCTGTGAATGCTGGCCAGGGAGGGGAGGAGGGCAGTAAAAGCACTGCTGGCACTTATGGGAGCGCCACTAGCACTTCTGGGTGTCCTGCTTGTGCTTCATGTGGTTGCCGAGACCAGCCAGCTGTGCCCCCCCCCCGCAGTTAGCGAGATCAGCTGTGGGGGGACCCCCCTACCAGGGCACTGACTGGCCACTGTGGGGGCACATGCTCATTCTGAATCAGGAGGCCACAGTCACCCATGGTTACACCTTCAATTTGAGAAGCAAATCTGTGGGGAATGATCACACCTCAATGGAACAGGAGCTGGATTGTGTTGATCAAGAGATAAGCCTGCCCCGTAGTGGCATCACTTTGAGCCACATAATGAGTGCTTTTAATCACATTAAAGTGTTAATGTGTGGACAATCCAGGAGTTAAGAGCTCCTGGAGTAGCCCAAAATTACGGTGTAACAAGGCACTCAGAGACCAAATACAGCAAACTCCATTGCTCTGAGTCACCTCTGAACAACACAGTTATCTTATGCATCTGAAACAGCAGTTTTTTAACTACTGAGAACTGAAAGTCCACACTTCAGCAATTAAATTCTCTGTATCTGAATTAGCTACTTTATGGCTACCTTGAGGATGTATCTTCAAGCTGAACCGCAGTGTAAACATAGCCTATCCTGGTTATAGCTTTGAAAAGAGGACATATAGGTAGGATATAAGTAATCAGCAACTCAGGAAGTGCTGACTTGTGCCTACACACTTAAATAGGGTAGATTATATGTACTCAGTACCCCACTGTTGCCCTTCAATGCATATGACTGGATTTAATGACCTAAGAGGCTCATTCTGAGACTATTCTTATAGTAAAAAAGCCAAAAAATCTGCATCTCTAATTATCTGAAAATCAAAAAAGACTATTGTATAAAAGTCTTTTTTAAAAAATACTTTTTTACAATAGTCAAAATCATATTGTTGTGGATGAGTTGGGATGTGAATACCACAAGTAGGTGGGGATAAAATTCAAAGGCTAGGATGTTAGAAAATCAGTTTGGACCTAACAGTTTAGGTATGTATCCCGATATATTAATTTTTGCCTTGAAATCTGATTCTGTTTCCCATCTTGTGCCATCATACTATGAATGTATAATGTCACATTGTACACAGACTATTTAAGACTGAGATGGAATAGAGAACTGGGTATTCAGATGACAAAAACCCAGTTTTTCCCAGGAATCCCAGGAAATCAGCAATTTACAATTTTTGAACATAATTAATCTTAGTCTTTGTCTTATGCAACAAAGGATCATTTTTTGTTTGCAATGGGCTCTTAAAAATAAATATATTACTAGTAAATATATGTTAGAGATGTGATGCATTGCAGTCGATGCCTCATTATACATTATGACCATGCTCTGTTATCAGTTCTTTTTGAAAGAAAAATGTAACCAGATTAAACATGGTTTTGAACACAGATCTTATATCTCTAGTAAATGTGTATATTCTTAGGTATAACCCCAAATAAATCAAACTGAAGACTTCCCAAATTGTACTCTTACAGCAGACCTTGTTGGTTACATACATGTACTGTATTGGAAAAGTAGGTAATCTCCAAAGGTTGATGTCTGGCACAATGTGATGGTGCAGCTGGTATCTATGGAAAGATTCATTTTTAGCAGGTTTACCTGCTTTGAAAAGTTTGGTGGAATTTGGAAGGAATTCTTGGAATATTTTGGTACCTAGATCCTTGCTTTTTTTTCTTCTTTTGTCTCTTCCTCTTACCTCCTCCTTTCCTTTTGTTTTTTCCTTTAATTGATTATTGTTTGTGACATAATTTGGTTTTACAAGTACAGTTGATACATATGTATTTTTTTCTGATTTTTCTGTTTAAAAAATCAGTAACCAAAAATGAAAGGCTAGGATACAAATGGAGTTCCAACTAGCAAAGAGCATGAACTGTAATAAGAAAAGCGCATTAAAAATAAGAAAAATGTGAAGGACTAAACAGGTTGATTACTTAGTAGAAAAAGTGAGCCAATAATGGATGATGCATTATTGATGAAGTAGAAATGTTCAATTCCTTTTCTGCAACAGTCTTCAAAAAAAAAAAACAACCCAACATGATTGTTACAAAGCACTATACACAATTAAACATAGAAGTATTGGAACATGAAGCAGAATAGGGAAAACACAGGCTAAGGAATATTTAAATAATCTAGATGTATTTAAAAAATGGCTACATTTGATCACATTTCTTTACAATATTTAAAGAAGGAGCTAAAGTAATCTCTGGACCATTGGCAATTGGTTCCAGAAGATTACAAAGGGACAAACATAACATCTGCATTTGAAAAAGGGGAATAGGAGAAACTAGAAAGTTCCAGACCAATTAGGTTACCTTTAAAACCCAGAACTATCCTGGAACAAAATATTACATAACTAATTTACAAAAACCTAGAGGACAATAAGGTGATATGAAAGAGCAACCATGGATTTGTCAAGACCAAATTATATCTAATCAAGATAATTTCCTTTTATGATGATGCACCTAGCCTAATGCATAGGGAGAAATAGAGATATGTTTATCTTGAGTCACATTTTAACATAGTCCCTTGAGATATTCTTCTGATCAAATTAGGAATACAGTTTGCTCATGTTTTATTAATTTCTAAGTTAAATTACTATATTACTAAATTACTCTGCAAAAAAGTTTGGGGGGGAAATACCCTCAAAAGGTGGTTATAAATAGTTAGTTGTCAATCTGGAAAAAAATATCAAGTGGAGTCCCACAGGGTCTTCTCTTGGGCCCTATGCTAATTATCAATGGCTTGGACAATGGACAATACAGAGTCCTTACTAAATTTGCAAGTGATACCAAGCTGAGAGGAATTGAAAGCACTTTAAGGGATAGGATTGGAAGTCAAAATGAACTTGAAACTATGATCTTTAATGAGAAAAAAATCCAACAAAAATGAACACAAGTATTACATTTAGAAGGAAAAACCAAATGCACAAATTCAAAATGGAGAATAATTGGCTAGGCAGCAATATTGCAGAAAACTATGCGGATGCCATAGGGGATCACAGACTAAATTCTAACTGTAATGTGGTCCTGTGGCTAAAATCTACACTATACTTTCTAATTATATAGGAAGTGAGGTACTGGAACAGGTAAGCTACAGAGGGAGGGAATCCTTATCATTAAAGGTCTTTAACAACTATCATTCATGGTTGGTCAAAGTACACCTTATCCTGATTCACAAGAGGGGGAGGAACAAGATGACTTCCTGAAACCCAACCAATCCTTATGTTTCTAAGTCTTTTGAAAGGCAGCAATATCTTTAGAACTGCTTTATATGAGCGAGTATAAAGTGAACTGCAAGTAGGTGTAAGTGCAATTACTTCTACTTTAAGGCTATTTTACACTCTCAGAATGGCTTTAAATTATGAAAGAACGTTAATGTGAGAATCTGAGGCAAAATGCAAAGTACATTACCTAACATTGCTACTTAAAAACAATAGATTTATTTGGCGGTCCCCAGTGGAAAGCTCTATGTACAGATACTCCAACACATGTCAAAATACAGCTTCCATAACAAAGGTGCTTCCCCAAATGGCCAACTGGCTAGTACTATTATTAACACTACCCTTAAGCAGTACAACTCTCACTTCTGTTACCACTCCTGGAATTGTAATATTGCATTTAATTGCAAAACATTAAACCCATTTATTTATTTACTTATTTACAATCCAGTTATTCTACTGGAACCTGGAAGTCTCATAGTACCAGTTTAATTGAAAAAATAAGTATATGACAAATAAAACACGGATTACAGAATGAATCTAGTAACGGATGTTAAGTTTAATAAAAAAATATAATTAGTTTGGCATAACACAATAAAACACATATATATAAATGCAATTTCTAAAATGTACAACATTAAAACAAAACTGTGCTGGGTCATTTCTCCAGAAATGTATATGGAAGATATTTTGTAGGGATAAAAGAAAAAACTGTAAAGTTAAATAAATGATGTCACAAATTTTCTAAGTTGAAAATTATACATTTGGGCACCTGTCACACAATATTGCTCAGACTGAAACCAAGCATGATGGTTTTATACCCAAATGAGAATATCACAGTGCATGAAAAAAATGATTTATTATAGATCTTCATATAAAATTAACAATAGCACTTGTGCTCCTAGGAGTTGCTGAGAGTTATTTTACATGCACTAAATCACTTAGCTAATATCTAATTTAAAAAGCATTAAAAACCAAGCTGTTATATTTCTAGTTGAGTTACACAGATCTATACCTTTGGGTAATTTTTTCAGATTCCATAAACAGCATCCCTCTACTGCCAGAGTATCTAACACCTTCATAAGTCTTCAGCTTATTGTCCTCCTTTTCACAAACTCTTATTACTTCTTTAAACCCAACCCTACCAAACCTAGAGGTCCAATTTCCATACTGATTATTATGATTCATGCAGCTTCAACCACATCTCACATGGTGAGAGTCATGTTGGCCCCTCAACTATTTTTTTCCATTCCTATATGCTAGTAATCATAGTGTCTCCAAAGTTAGACTAAATGGCCCTGACTATAGGGTTTTTTCCACACTTATTCTGGCATGAATCACTCTTCATAATATAATATTAGCTAATAGTTAAAAATGTGTTGGGGGGTGGGGAAAGATATATGCATCACTAACATGGAATGGCTTGATTCCAAATATATTTTTAAAATGCAGTGCTTCATCAGCAGAGAGACTTAAATAACAATGTTTGCCAGGAGGACCAAATGGAAATAAGAGGAATTAGTTTATCTTTAGTATATTTGTGTAATCTGCAATGTCCTTATGAGGTCCTTCTCCATATTACCATATTCTTTAATTATCTTTACTGGCTAAATGACATTTTCTTGATTATAGCTCTAAAAATTATTCTACTTCTTAAAGGTTACTATATTTCAAAAATCCAATATGAAAATTTCAAGCATGAAGGAGAGACATTCTATTGGCTATTTTTCATAAGCACCTTGGTTGTGAATATTATAATGTAAATTTATCCAAAAGAGAAATTCAGTGTGTGGTGACTGCAAATCCCATGATACTAATATATTGGCACCTATACTTGAAGCTTCTGTAATGCAGGAACTGGTTGATGATTTTAAGTGATGTTAGTACTGTGAATATCTAAGTAGCTAATTTCAAAGGTTCTTTGCTTGTCAGTAAATGTAAGAGTTTCAAATTCATCATACAGGTATGAAACAAGGAAAAAGTTATACCCTGATACTGCCAAAAATCATGAAAATGTCACCAATACACACCAGCACTATCTTAGTATGCACTATCAGAAAAATGATGTACTTTCCCAGTGATCTATTTCCAAAAAGGCCTATGAAGAACATTATGTTAAGTTGAGTGAGCCTTCACTAGAGATCTGCCCTAAAGCTCAGTCAAAATCAGTCAGTCACTCTTTCCATTCACTTCACTGGGCTTTGGATTAAGGTCAGACTGAATGCCTAAGGCTTGATATCAAATTATAGGACTATTTGAATTCAGATATTTTCATTATCATTGGCAGTCCCTCCCTATGAAGATGAGTCTTTCATTAAGTACAGAGTCATCAGTGAGTCTGGAGGTGATAGCGACTCCACATATTTGGCTGTAGACATGGCAAATAATTCCAGAAAGAGGAAGGACTAGGCCCTGGTAGTGTCAGGTCACTGCTCTCCCCTTTTGTCTTTCTTGTCTATCCACCTCCATAGTGAAGTGAGTTTGTTCAAAGTGATCAATTACTTGTCATACAGCATAGCACAACTGGCGGCAATTCAGTGCTCAGATCTTACAAGTATTAATGTTACTGTCACATTTCTTCATGTTGGCTTCAAAAGTGTCCTTGAATCTCTTTTTTTTGTCCACCTATAGACCACTGATGACTAGGAGTAAGAACCTGTTTTTGGGAGCTCATTGTCAGGAATCCTTATGATGGGTCCTGTCCAATGGAACTGGTGCCATATAAACAATATGTTTTCATTGTTTGTAGAGTCTGCTTGAGCCAGAACACTACCATTCATTCTTCTGTCCTTTCAGCTGATACAGAGAATTTTCCAAAGATATTGCTGATGGTAACGTTCCAAAGCTTTCAGGTATTTCTGATACGTCTTTCTGGTTTTCCACCCATGAAGCAGGGTAAGAATGGCAATAGCCTCATAGATAAGAAGTTTGGTTTGAGTCCTGATGTCATGGCCATTGAAGAAATGATTTCAGAGACATCCAAAGGCAGCTCTGAAATATTTACCTGATGTTTAAAATCATTGTCTATATTTACTTTTTTGGAAAGGTGACTATCCAGGTAGAGGGAATGCTTAATATTCCCCAAAGATTATCCTCTAATTGTAATACATGGCTAAGATTTTAATATATGGAGGATCTTAGTTTTCATTAAGTTGACAGTAGTGAGTCCAAACAATTCACTTAACAGAAGCAATCAAGAGTGACCTGGAGTTTTTCAAATGATTAGGTACACATGACACAATCATCAGCATATTGAATATCAATGTAGATTATTTTGGATTTGGAATGCAACCAGTGGATGTTAAAGTGATTGTGATCCATGCAATCCTGAATACTGACTCTGAATGGAAGCCTATCAGCTATGAGATGCAGAATAGTTGAGATATAGATGAAAAGAGTGTTGGTACAATCATACTTAATTCTAGTTCTAATAATGAAGGAATGGATTAATTCTAGTTCCAGCTTGAGTTATAATAATAAAGGATGCTATTTCTATAGGACAGTTGCTGTCATATCATCATGAAAGAGTCTGAGAAAAGTAACAATTTTTAAAAGGACATAATATTAGCAATGACTTAAGATTGGTAGACCCAGCATTTGAATGATATTTCCATTTTTTCCTTGTAAATTCCATGGTTTTTTTCTTTTAATATGTAGCTTAATAGATTTTAAAAAATAGGTAGCAGTGACTACTATGCAAAATCCTACCATGACCAAACTGTTTGTTTAAAGATGGAAAGCAAAGTCATCTTTAGAAAAGTATCATTCAATATTAAGCATTTGGGGTTGCAAATGACAAAAAATATTAAACATGACTTTAAAAATTATCAATAATACATTGCCATTGTCCTTAAAATTTCACAAATATTTACTGAAACATTAGAAATCTGTTTTGACCTAAATCTGATCCGTGCTACCTACTGTTTCATTCTTGAACAAAATGGCCACTGTTTATTTTCCTCCATTGCTTTTTTAGCAAGAATTTAACCCAAAGTTCTAATGAAGTGTTAAAGATGGTATCAGACTGTCACAGGGCACTCAGGTGCCCTGTTCCTAAGAAGGGAGAAGGGCAGCTGCCAATTTCCAGGGCAGCTCAGGTGCTGGTTGCTGGGGCAACCGCACTGGTCAGGTGACCAGCAGGGGCCTTTATAAACAGCCCAGACCGAAGCCTAGGTGGTAGTTCCCCTCTGGCAGCCTAAGGAGCAACAGCTCTGCTGCAGGGCAGAGCAGCGCAGTGCAGTGCAGTGCAGTGCAGTGCAGCGCAGCGCAGCCTGACCACCCGAGCGGCTGCAGCATGGTACGGGGTGGAGAGAACCCTGACAGGGAGGCTTGGAAAGTGAGCCACGGTGGCACAGCATTTTTGTTCTAGCCAGGGGGTTTGTTTTGAGTGATAGCCGGTTGGCTTTTGGCTTTATGTTCCCTAGTTTGTTATTGTTGAACCAGAGGACCAGGTGAGGCTATAAGGGGTGGAAGGAGGCCTCATAGGAGCACCCCAACAGGGTGGGGGTTCCTGGTGCCAGTGAGGGCATGATAGTCAGGTGCAAGAGACAGCACACTCATATGGAATAAGGGGCCAGGTAAGGCTATGGCTGCCTGAGCCCTATTGGGGAGAAGCCCAAGCAGGGCGTAGCGTGATAGTCAGGTACCAGCGATGGCACACTCATAGGGAATAGGGAGTCAGGTAAGGCTATGGCCGCCTGAGCCCTATTGGGAGAAGCCTGAACAGGGCATACGACCCTAGACAGTGGGTCAGGGGGCCAGGCACAGCTACGGCCACCTGAGCCCCAACCGTGAGAAGTGCGGGTGACGAGACCCAAGTGCGAGTGACCCCGGGAAGTACTAGGCACAGGCCCAAGTGCGAGTGACCGCGGGAATCAGGAGGCACAGGTCTGAGTGCAGGTAACTGCAGGACAGATGGGAGGCAGGCCCCAGTAGGGCCCTGTCTGTAAGAGAGAAGCCCCAGGAGAGGGCGCAGTCTGAGAGTAGAGAGCCCGGTAAGAGTGGACATTCGGGCATAGGCCTTTAGAGAAGGCCTCTAGAGAAAGTAGATTGGCGGGATAACGTCCGGAAGATCTGCGAGGCTTGGGGTGTGCTAAAGGGGAGGTAGGAGGCACGCATAGCACATAAGGCTGGGGTGCACCAGGCCACTCTGTACAGAGTAGGAGCCCGGACAATCCTAGCACCATGTCCAAGGCAACAAGAAGCAGCCTCCCTTCTAAAACTATATAACAACAAGACGTGGCGGGCGAGAAAGAGGGTGCTGGATCGTCTACTTGGCATGGTAGGGGGCGCTACAGAGATCACGGCCCCACTCCATGACACAGACTTAATCTAAAATTTTTTCCTTTGTATTCAACGAGAAATGGACCTTAAAAGGTCCATAGATTTATACACAGGTTTATATGACTACTTTTCAGTGGGTGGTAGTGCATTTTTTTTTTGCTTAATGTGTAAATTATCATCAGGCAGATGATACGTATTGTCTATTTCTGCCCTATGGGAGAGAATTAAAAAGGATAAAATCCCTATGAAGATCCCTTCATCAAGTTCTTTCCTTCAAGTTTTCTGGCCAGAAGATGGGTTTGCTCTCTCTTGAAATTGTATGGTTTGCCTCATTGTTTGGAAATATCTTAAATAATCTACAAAAGGATGAGCTCTACTGGGTAAAAAAGAAATAAGGTGTGTCCATCACCTTCTCCTAATGTGATCCTGTTCAGTATCTATCCAGCCATCAACTATCATATGTCCCCATCACCACAGTATTTGGGTGCTCACTTCTTCACACTTAGTGTGTGTGTCTACGTGTGTCTACATATGCATCCACCTACCACACAGCAAACTTTCCTACTCTTGAGTAAATTTGCTACTTGCAAATGCAAGTAACAATTTTTCTCACAACTATTTACTGTGCAGTAACACCCATGTAGACTCCAGCTGAGAGCATATTTGCCCCTGGCCAGCCGTGCCACTAGGGAGCCAGCCTCAGCTGAGCCCCAGCGCCCTCGGACTAGGATCCTCTCCTGCCCCAGGGTTGGCTTGCCTCTATGGCAACTCCAGCCCCAGGCTCTTTAGAAGCCTGAAGGAATTTTGAGCCCTGGTGCACAATAGCAGCAAGCCTGGGGGGACTTTTGACTTCTGCTGCCCTTCCACAGGCCAGAGGCAACCTGTGCCCACCTGCCTATGCCCCACCACAGTGACAGGCAACTGCCAGGCACACACCATCCAGCCCTGCAGACTGCTGCAGGCTGCTGCCAGGCCTGCCAGTGCCAAGGCCCAGCTGCAGCCACACAGCTGTAGCCCACAGCCAACCCCCAGCAGCCTGCCCAGAGCCTTCAGGTGCTGCAGTGCATCCTCTCACTGTGTGGCTCCTAGTCTTGTGCCATGCCTCTGTGCTGGGTGCTGCAGGCAGCTGCCCAGGCCCAGCAGCACAGGGATAACTTCCCAGAGGCCCAGAGAACTGGTGTAGGAGCCCCAGTGGTGTCAGTGCTGATGACATACACCATCACGCAGGGCCTCTAGCTCCCCTAGCTCCATTCAAAGACTTCCTCAGCCTGGCGAAGGGTTTTTAAACCTGAAAGCTTGCTAAAAGTTTTCTTCCAACTGTTTAAGTTGGTCTAATAAAAGATATCAGATTCACCCAAAGAACCTTGTCTGACTCAGCCTTAGGAAACACCTGGATCTTGCCTACCCAATTCTTTCATTAATGTTGAAGGCTATAGCTGAGAATAATAGTTTTGTAAACAGAACAAGAGATATAAAAAATGAATTTAGCTTAAAACTGTACAAAAGGTATATATGGAATATGATTTATTTGTACTAACATCTTAAGATGTATTTTTAATTGTATATCTTTTGCAGGTTATTTGTATATTATTCAGGTTATTTGTATATTTGCTACTTGTAAGCAAGAAAAACATGTTTATCTATGGCATTGCTCTCACTAGTGTGCAGAACAAGAATTTACCTACAATTTTAAGTTAAAATGTTCCTTTTATTAACTTATATAAAAGTCATAAATTATACTTGTAGTCAAAAGTGTGATTTGTGCTTACAGAATCATATGAGTCTTCTTCCATGACAGCCAGTAGCTTTTTGAGGATATGATATGGTGCCAGATGTTAAAATTTCACCTAGAATCTCTGGAGTCAGAAAAGCAATTAGATTTTATCCTTCATCTCCTCTGTTCCAGAATCTCATTACCAGAGTTTACAGAAGTGTTTGTGCTGTAAATATTACAGGTGCTATTTAAAAAAAAATCTTGATTGCAGTTTTTCAAGAGATAGGTTTTATGCACACATACAGAAAAAGTATACAGAATATAAAACTAAAACAGCATTTCATTTATATTTCTAACTCGGTTATTGATATTGCAGTGAATATCTTCCCTACATTTTACTGTAATTTTCTCAAAAATCTCTCTGCAAACATTTACGTAAGTGCTCAATGTTGTCATAGTGGCCACGTCTACACAAGACGCTGACTGCACAGTAGCTTGTTACTACTGTGCAGTAGCTTGTTACTACTGCACAGTAGCATTGATTGACATGAAGCATGACATAATGCCACTGTGCAGTAGTAATGAGCTACTGTACAGTCAGCATGACCGAAAAGTCATTCAGAGATGCTGCTGTGCAGTAACTCTGGTCATTAGGACTGTGCAAAGCTTTGGTTTAAGATTTGATTTGGAGAAGATTCAGCCCAGTTTGGAGGCCAAACCTTTGAATCTGATTTGAAACTTTGAAGCTTAAAACTTTCCAAATCTCTGCAAGTTCCATCCCAATCAGCCAGAAAATGACAAAGTTATAGATATTTCATTGATTCACCATTATATTCTATGGCTGAGTCTCCAAATCTGTCTGAATCAGCGCCAAATCTTCTGAATCAAATTGGTGGCCTCTGAATTGGCCAAATCTGAATCCGAATGAAATACTTCTCTATTCACACAGGCCTACTGGTCATTATCTCATATAGATGCAATCAGTGAGTCATTCCATTTGCTTCAATGGATTATAGACATAGATAACATTAAATAGGTTAAGTGCTGATACATCCAGGTCATAAATTATTATACAGTGGCCACATTTACACATGAACTTTACTGCAGAGCAGACTAATTAGCTGCAGATTAAAGTGTCACAGTCTATACATGTGATGGTATTAGGTTACAATAAACTAATTTACACTGCAGTAAAATGGCACTGTTGTAGACAGTACTATTTTACACCAAGATAATTTGCTACAGTTAAACACACATGTAGATGCTGACTGCAGGTGTAAATTGTGCCTGGTCAGCCCAACCAGCCAGGGGCCAGACTCCTGCCTGCCACCTAGCAACATAGTTCTGTACTTTCAGCTCCCTCATGCCCCAGCCAGCCACTCTGCTTCCTGCTACCACAATCCAGAGCCTGGGGCTGAGTGGCCCTGATATAAACTGCTCTACCACAGCTCAAATTGCTGCTGTCCAAGGCACACATGTAGAAGCTGCACCCAGGAGTAGTTTACTCTGGTTCAAACTGCTCCAGAGTTTATTGCTTCAAATTAATTGCATGTGTACATGCACCCAGTTTGATTCAGATTCTTTCAAAACTCTTTGGTTACTCAGTGCTGTGTTTTATTGTGAGCAAGACAAGGCAGACAGCATGCCTCCATAACAGAAATAGGATTCTGGTGCTAGATGGTGAAATGACATTTTTAGACTTCCATGCCTGAAGAAGGGTGACTGTGCCTGAAAGCTTGCAAAGAACTTTTTTCCAACTACTCAGTTTGTCTAATAAAAGATATCACATCTACCCAAAGAACCTTGCCTGTCTTCAAGAAATAACTTTGTTTTCATCCAACTTGAAGTATGTCTAGAGTAAATACTGCATTACATTATATAGGTACTTCAGCTGCTCTGTTTCTGAGCAGAACAAATTAGCCTGGGCAGAGCTTAATATTTTCATGTTTGAATAGCTTCTTGTACCAAGTCAGCCAGTTTAGAGTCACTATCTTTACACTAGATGTACATGTGTTTATATGTCTATAAGGTCATTTCTATAGCATGGCATAAATATTTTCTGTACTGCAGGGCCATGAGGTCTTGGGGAGCATAGGGCTGAGGATGACACACCTCAGCCTGCACTGGGGCCCAGCACTGGGGACTAGCCCTGAGCAGTCTGAGTGTCATATTTATGGCTCTGGAGTGTATCAGCAGCCTCAGCTGGGTAGGATATGTAGGGTGGGAAGTGGGCAGGACTTTTCCAAAGCCTGCTACTACCATGGCATAGACAAAGCCTTACTGTCATAAGAAGTGTTATACCACCTCAAGCAAGTCATACCACTCCAGGTTGGTAGCCTCTTAAAGAGGAAGCATTGTTTTAAACAGGCTAATTAGCATATTTGAGTGATTGGGTAAATTAGCCCACCTCTGGCACCGGACACGGCTATACCACTTGTGGTGTAAGTGCATAGTATGCTTGATGGTACTATTCCTGGAGACAGTGAGTTTGCAGACATAAACTAAATGTCTTAATGAAAGTTTTGACAAGGTTAGACATGGTTCACTGACTTGAACTAAAAAAAGTGAAAAAAAATTATTTGGGGCCATACCAAAATGGAATTTTTCTTAAAATGGAAAAATACAAAACAAATACAATTCCATATTAATATCTTTTTAACTATACATTTTCAGGAGTTTATTATTTTTTTAAAATTATATGTCGATAAAATTTGAAAATGAAACATAACCAAAAAAAGAAGACATGAAAAATCTGTAACCAAACAAATCAATCTTTCAAATTTGTGTGTTTTTTCCCCAGATAAAACAAGTTAACAAATATTATTCAATAGTTTTGATATAGGTGAAGCTGGATTTTTTTTCCTAATACAATATTTGATAAAACTTTCTGTATTCCTCTGTAGTTCATCCTTTTTGGAGATTACGCAGGCAGAATTTCCCAGACCCTAGAAAATCTAGTTTCTTTTCTTTGTCTCCTCTAAACATAAATGCAATCAATACTACCTGCCTGTGGTTAAAGAGAAAATCTATGTTTCTACTGTTATCTATATCACAATAAAATTTTTAAGCACTAACAAAATTTCCAAAATAAGTATTCAGACCATATCTTAATTTTCATTGAAATATTGTCAGTTTGAAGTGATTCCAAAGCCTTCAGATTTTGCGCCCCATCTTTGCTAACTACCACTTTGTCTGTTATACAGATATAGAGACACCTCCTTCTGGAATGGATTATAATTGAAAAATCTGACCATATTCAGAGATCTCATAATAGAAGAGTCAAGATAGCTCTTTATGTGAGGCTATTGCCCTTGTGTTTCTAGTGTCTATAAAAAACAAAATACATCATGTCTGATTGGCCCTGCTGATTGACTTGGAAAATTTCAACTTGAGTTAATCAGGCCAGCCAGAGCAGTCAGCTGAGGATGCCGGAGGGAGCACACGGTGCCCCTGGTATCCCCCGACCCTTGAGGCAGTGGCGGCAGCGGCAGCGATTCGCAGCTAAGAGACAGCTCTGGCAATGAGAAGGTAAGCTGATGGAAGGGAGTGAGCGGGGCCAGGTGTTCGCGATCGGGCAGGGGACTCTTTCCCTGCCTGACCCTATTTAGCCGGACCTGGCAGGAGCCATGGTCCCGAGCATCGCAAACAGGGAGCGCAAACAGGCGCACTCTTTAGGGGAGCACCGGAGTTTGCACCAGGGTTCACGCATGAGAGAGGCTGTAGGCAGCAGAAGAGCCAAGGGCAGCAGCGGCAGCAACAGCAGTCATCTCCAGGTAAGTGTGTGGGGGTGACAGCATGGGAGTTGTCAC
>NW_017728906.1:73186786-73190798 GCF_001723895.1 Crocodylus porosus | reverse complement strand
CCCTTCTGACCATACTTCTATGATTCTATGACTTTGATTTCATTGATTTGCATCACACACTACTTTGTTATTGGGTTATTGCACATTGTGCATTACTTTGCTATTTGGTTATTGAGCATTATTTACATTGTAAACTAATTGTTGTGAATACAGACTATTGACTTATTCTTTGGATAGGTAATCATTCTACTTTTCATCTTACCTACTGTTTGTAGTCATACAGGTTTCATCTCTGATTTAGTTTTACCACATCTAGTTCCTTGTTTTGTACTGAAATGGGAAGCACCAATTTAAAAAAACCAAGTACCTGTATATGCAGGTGTGTATGTGTGCATGCATGCACAAACTCAGTTCTATACTTGCTCAGAAACTGATCAGTAAACCAGGAAAACATCCTGCCTCAGCTTTCATGAGACTAAGTAGTGTGAATGTCTATCAGAAGAAAAAAGCCATAAGCGTTTAATTTAACAACTGCACTAACTCGTAAATAATTTAAAGCTTCAAACCTTTCTATCTCCCACTATTTTAAAGGAGGTAAGAAAAATCAATATAAACAGTTTGTGTGAGCAGCATAATATTTTATATTTATATTTTCTGGGTTATTCTCCATTAAGGTTTTCTGTTCTTAGGCTGTAGGTAGCACTTAGCTATTAAAATTTTAAATCCACTTGACTGTAGTTTCTTGGTTGGCTAATGAAAAAAAAAGACTGTAAAGTATTATATTACGGTACTGTTTTAAGTAATTTGGGAGAAGGGTCAGTGGAAGAAGGTATTTATTTAATGACTGGTGTTTGTTTCTCTCTCTAGCCTAATTGGGTCTTGTTAGATAAGATTCTTTTCTTTGACATCAAGCCATTTCTGTCATAATTTCCAATGCCATACAAGCAAGAATAGGGAGGAAAAAGTGCTTAGAGAGAAGACGAATACATCTGAAACAGCAACATAATAAACCTATGACAGAAAGAATGAAATAGATTTAAACAGAAAATATGGCAATTAAATGCTCTTAACAGCTCACAACGAGCAAGTGTCTAAGAAACTAATGAGGACAACACAGAACCTGCCTCCCAAAAAAGAAATATAGGTATACGAGTTGAAAGCTGAGAGACACAAGTCAATGTTTGCAATCACACCCATAGTAAAAAATGTTCCAGGAACAAAATAATCTGGGAACAACCAAGTTTAAATAATGCCCAGGAGAGTTTCTTCTGAGAGAGTGAATGTCTGTATTCCACAGCCTCCTGGGGCTTCTCCACTAGTCAGAAATTTGACCAGTGTATAGAAGTAATTTAAAGTACTGTGGATTGCTGAAGTGCAGTAAAATACAGCACTTCAAATTCAATACTTCATTTAACAAGGGTTAATTTAAAGCACTGTATCCATTTTTAAAGTGCTATAAAGCCATACACTTCGGTTAAATCACGGCAATAAAGCACTTTAAATGGCAAAGAAAGCAACTTTTGTACACACCCAGAGTGTACCCTTCTGCAAGAAGTCACAGTACAGTTCTCCAGCATCCCAGGGTTCTTTGCTCCCACCCCTTTTTTCCTTCCCAGAGTCAATGTGTCATTCAGCCTGGAATCTACTATTCTAGCTGAGCAAGAAGAAAAACACATTGCCTTCACAACTCTGCATTGGGATGCAGGGAGACACAGGCTGACTCTGAGCAGTCTGGGTCATCCAGTCAGGGCTACCTGCTGCCAAGCAGACTGAAGGAGCATATAGAGCAACAGAGGTGTGTAAAATAAAAGATAATAAGAAAACATTGCCTCTGGCAGGAACATATATGCATTCTTAAACAAAGACCTTCAGGAAAGCATATAGTGAAAAAAAACCGGAGCTTATAAACAGTGTAATCTCGTATCCAGCAATTGTATATACTGTCCCTGGAAGAGGCAGTAAGCACACTAAGATTTCCTGTAAACAGCTTAGCTGTGTATATCTGCCTAGAGATATTATATTTTTTTTCATTCAATTGTAATACTAAATAATAGAAACAAATGTTATAGGGTGAACCAAAACAAAGTTTCCTTTTCTTCCCCAAATAAAATTATTTTGGGGAATCAAATTTTTCATTCAATCCAAAATCCATTTGGTTATTTTTGTTTTGTTTTTTTTACTTAATTTTTCAGTCGCATTAAGCTAAATAGCATATTGTTTCAAAACAAGAATGGGAGATGTCATTTCAGAACTGTCAGAACAAAGGATTGGAAGACCCAGATCATAGGGCCATTCACCCAAAGGAGATTTGAACCTTTATCTTTCCACATCCTAACAATGTTCCCTAACCATAATGTCATGTGCTAAGCAAAGGTAATAATGCCCTACCTGTCTCCTGTTGAAGTCACCCAAGAAATGAAGATATGTGTAGCCAGGAGTGATGCTAGGAAGAAGTTGTGTAACTTAGTGTAAAAGTCACTGACCTATAAGAGAAGAACCCTGGGTTTTACCCTTCATCAATACAGCATCCCAACTTTATTTATCCAGTGACTATTAATCACATCTGGTAGCAGAAAAAAAGAGCCAGATCTGAAACCATCCTCCTTTCCAGAGAAATGCACTCTCACTAAAGCCAGCCATGGAACTGCTACATGCCTGTCTAATGATGGAATTGGATATGATTGTAGATAAAACAATAAACGGGGGCTCAAAGCCCCTAAGTTGAAAGATGAGATCTGCCACAGTTCCAAAGGCAAGTCAGTCTCTTTATGTCTCAGAGCCTCATCTGAAAATAAGAATAAAGAATAATAAATATTAATATTTATTAGTAATATTCAGTAGTCATATAATCATAGAATCATAAAATCAAGGGACTGGAAGGGACCTGTAAGATAATCAAATCCAGTTCCCTGCCATAGGCAGGAAGTTATTGGGATCAGACGAGCTCAACAAGGTCCTTGCCCAGCCTCATCTTGAATACCTCCAAGGATGGTGACTGCACCACCTCTTCTGGGAATGAATTCCAGATTCTGGTGACCCTTACAGAGAAAAAGTGGCTTTTTATGTCCAGCCTAAATTTACCTTCTATTATCTTATGCCCATTGGTCCTCGTTCTCCCTTGAGGCGCCTTTCTGAAGAGTTGCTCCCCTAGATCACGATGCTTACCCCTGACACACTTGTAGGCAGCTATCAAGTCACCTGTCAGCCTTCTCTTACTCAGACTGAACAGGCCCAGTTCCTGGAGTCTCTTCCCATAGGTCCTACCCTCCATGCCCTTAATCATGCGGGTGGCCCTTCTTTGTACCCTCTCAAGCTTATCCACATCCTTCTTGAAGCACAGTGTCCAGAACTGGACACAGTGCTCCAGCTATGTCAACCCCCTTTTTAGGTTGTGGGTTGGTATTAACCACTTTGGGTCAGAGGCAGGTAGGTCCCACAACCCAGCTACTGTCAGTGCTTCTCCTCGCAACAGCTCAGGAAGAACGTCCACAGCTAAAGCTTCTCCCCATTGCAACTTGGGAAAGTGATTGCACCCTCCCGGCAGGCTGCATCAAAAGGCTCTAAGTCACCAATCCCTGATCACAACAGTAAATCCTAATATGGAATTGCCAATTTAGCATATAGAATTTTCTTTAATACCTTTTCCCCTTCTTTCTGAGCGAGAAAATTTGATTCAGACCTCTAGATCATTTTAAGAAAATACATTTCTAAAAGAAATTAATATTATACTTTAAATTAACATTCTATCCCTTTCAATAAAGATAAAAATAATAAAAATGCAAAAAGAGAAAGTCTAGAAGGTAACTTGAAGGTCATCAGCTTCTCTTAAGAAGTTTTCTGCCATTAATATGCAGAGGTATAAAAGTGCAAGAGAATTCCGATTTATTTCATAAAGTTAATCCTACGTTAAAGGTCTGTGTACAATGACCTCCTCAGTAATACTATGTATATGGTCAGTGTTCTTTAAAGATGCCCTATAGTACACTGAAGAGAAGGTTGGATCTAGAGAATCTTTAGATGTATGATGAAAAAACGTATTTTAAATTTTTGCCCATATTAAGTAAAACTTGTT
>NW_017728906.1:73147970-73186421 GCF_001723895.1 Crocodylus porosus | reverse complement strand
GAAACAGACAAATTTCTTAGTTAACATACCTTTAGTTTGTGAAAACATTGTTTTTATGTACAATTTTTAACTTTCAGTAAGCTGCATACTCTACACGAAATCTGTGGTGTGATCAGAGTGCCTTGGTCCTGATTAGGCAGGCTGCACTAGGGGACTGTAAAAAAGGTGGGACAGTGTGAAGTGGGGCCAGATTAGAACCCATGCTATGGCTGTAGGTGTCTCTGTTTCCATCACATCACATGGTTTCAGAAGCGGGCCTGCTACAACTCTCCAGGAAAAATAAAGAGGGAGAAAGATAGAGTGAAAGAGGAGCCCCAGACTGTCAAAGTGTAGGCAGAGTCAGGGAACGACTGACCATGTGCACTGCAGCAGGGAGGGGAGGCTGAAAACAGTGCAGCTCTGGAGGCCACAACACAAATGGCTCTGATACAGAAGTTTGACTGTGCGAATGTAGGCAACTGGCCTTGCTGGGAGGTTTGAGTGGTTCTGGATGGTTTCAGGCTTATTAAAAAGAACACAGGAATACCAGGTAAATACCCTCATCTTTGTCATTAGAGAGGATACAGACTGTGTTCTATGTGCCCTCTCCTAGTGAGCAGGAAAAGAAAAAATGAGAGAAACCTGATGCCCATTTCATAAGGAAAAGCAAAGGGCCAAATTTCATGAGAAATACCACGAACCGGGGGAAACAGCTGAATCTGTCATTAGTCAAGTTCACATTCTTACAAAATTCTGCAGTTACGGAGTTTTGAAAGAAGAATTCCTAAGAGACGGGATTGTTGTAGGCATCAGAGATGTCAGTTTCTTAGCACAACTTCATTTAGATCCAGAAATTGCACTAGAAAAAGCCATAATAAAAGTTAGGATGCAAGAAGCAATAAAGAAACAGCAGTATGACTTACATACTAACAGTGTTTCTAAAACTTCATCAGGTAACCCCTGCAAATATTTGAGGTCCATTTTGTGATGCTGAATCGCAGGCTGGCTGAGGCCTTTCTTTTTCAGCTCAGCTGGCCATTTCTTTTGTATGCTCAACCTCAGCTCTAAGTAGAAAAGCAAAGGGCTTATGTTACTTCATAGTTTTATTGATAAGAGACCATGGAGATTGAACATTTGGAGCTAATTTGAAGGCAAGAAATTCTATTTCCCAGTATTTACTGTGTGTGTTTATATGTGCACTTTAATGCACAGTATTACTTTTTTTTACTGCACGTTAGAGTGTCAAGGCAAAAACTGTGCTAATACACTAATATGCAGTAAAATTAGACTACTGTATATTAGGCATCACTAAAAATGTATGTGCTTTTGCTACTGCACATTAGGGCAGCCTAATGTGCATTTAGTTAGAACCTTATATTAGAGGTTTTAAATTTAATGTGCAGTAGCAAAAGCACATTAATGAACATGTAGACATATCCACTGTCTATTTTCATATCTAAGACATTCTTCCCAAACCTTAAGTTGTCCCTTTCAATTATTTATGGTCTTTTGACCTAACAGGAGTTTTTCAGTGGGCTTCAGATTTCTTTCTAACATGGAATACTGCTTTAAGTAACACCTAGTAATCTAAGGTGTGTACAGAAGTGTTCCCTGCATCTTTTACAGGATAATTTAGAGCACTTTTAATAGTACTGGTGGGATCACTAATTAATTATGCAAAGTATACAATGCTCTTGTAAATGGTGGGGGACTTATACAGCCCAGCCCTAGCTGCTGAATACTAATTAGTTTAAAAAATAACCACAAACTCCTGCTAACATGCAGACTGTATTGAACTGCTCTGAAGAGGAACAGGTGAGTACAAGAACAGATTAAGAATAATATACACAAATATTTATACAGGTAAAGTGAACTTAGTAGCATGAAGATCTGCTTACTAACTTATAACAGTGACAAGCTGTCATTGTCACAAGCATCAGCTACTACAGAGGCCTACTAAACTCAGGCTCCCACTCCCACCAGGACTTTCCTCAACCATGAGGCTCACCTCAAATTACGGTGAAGTGATACGTTGCCATCAACGGCTATCAAAGTAGTTTGTCAATTTAAGCGTTGGGTGTCATGGGACTGAAGTGACCAATCCTGAGAGGTCACAGCAAGGGACTGCACCTCAGACAACCATTTTACTCAACCCCATGTATCCACCTGGGGCTTTCAACAAGTATCAGATTAGGCCTATACACACCAAAAACTCACATTCCCCTCACAGTCACTTACATACCCTACAACCCAGTCCTTCTCATGCACAGTCTCTTTCACATGCACCGACACCAATCACCCACCACCCTCTGTCCCAGCCTGTTTAACTCTTTCAGGCACATCCCTTCTATCAATCATCTCGCTGACTAGTCATATATGTAGGAAGGGTGTCAATCTCACATCAGTCATTTCACTGACCAATCTAGAGGTCAGCTGTCCCAAATAATCATTACATATTTAACCCAAAATTGGCAACATTTCCCACTGAAATGTTATTATGTAACAGAGGTCAACTGCACATGCCTACTAATTGAAAGTAGTGGCCATGGACCACTGAAGTTCAGCAGTTCACTACATAGCATGAGGGACACTGCAGCGAGGGCCAACAGTACTATAAAGTTACAGCGCTCTTAAATATGACAGAAGTGTCTGGGCCGGGGAGAGGGAGAGGGTCTGAGCCTCCCTGCACTTTCCAGGCTATGAGGCAGGGCAGTACTCCACAGTCTCCTGGGGCTTCTCCACTTGTCAGAAATTTGACCAGTGTGCAGAATTAACTTAAAGCACTGTAGATTACTAATGTGCAGTAAATTACAGCATGTCAAATTTAATACCTCATTTAACAAAAGTTAATTTAAAGCACCGTACCCACTTTTAAAGTGCTGTAAAGCCATGCACTTGTGTTGCGTCGTGGCAATAAAGTGCTTTAAATGGTGAAAAAAGCAACTTCTGTACACACCCAGAGTTAATTCCTAATACATCTCCACCAAAATCGGTATGAGATACATATCAAGGATTAATTTGATCTTCTAAATGTATGAGCACTTTGAGAGACTCTAAATTCTTTAAGAGTTGTTGGTTGTACAAATGGTATTTTTGTATCAGTGCAATTTAGAGCATCTGTGATCAATTCCATTTAGATTTAAATGATGTCTGTGTCTCCCAAGAAGGGAGTAGAAATATTTTAAATGAATTATGGCCCTGTGACAAGTTTTGATATAGAGAAGCAGGAACTAAAGGTGAGTATTGTTAGAGGTTCCTTAAAGGGGGTGATCTTACCTTCAAGGGCTCTCTCCTCTTTGGGACTGTAAAGAGTGTCCCCCAGGGAAGGAGAGTTTACTTCAGGCTGAGAAGCTGAAGCAGCAGGTGCTGTTTGCCATTTGCTCCACAGATGAACAGTTCTCAGGGGAGGAATTGTCCTAGTCAGATACTAAATTTAAACAGAGATGGTGAAGACACTTTGGCCACAGATGGAGGAGGAGGACAGAATCTTGAAAAGGGGAAATAAAAATCTAGATTCTGGGGAACGGAGGTAGGAAATGACCCATGGGGTTGTTTTTCTGTTGATAGTCAATTTGGCTGACCCTCACTGTTGAGCAAGACACATTTGATGAGGCCTGGACCCTACCTCAGCATATACCCCCTCCCTTATAAGAGGTAAAAGAGAGATGAAGGTACTGCAAGACAATGGAATCATGCAAGTGCTGCAACTGGAGCACCTGAGAGAACCAGAGCAGATGGAGACCTGCAGGAAGAGCACTGCATTTGCCTAAGGTTAGGAAAATTGGGCCCATTGGGATAAGGAGCAGGGAGGACCCGTCTCACTCATATGCAGGCTCCAATTCAACAAAACACTTAAGCACCTGGCTAGTGTTAAAAACATGCTTAAACACTTTGCTGACTTGAGGCCAAAATGTGGTTTGGATATATGCTGACTGGATAAGTTCTGCAATTATATTGAATTTGTTTTTGTGGCCACAAAGAGAGAAATTTCACCTTATTCTGCTAGTGTGAAATTCACCCAAATGCAGAAGAATCTGTGTTCTGCTTGGTTTTGCACAATCAAAATCACTTTATAAACCAGAACAAATATTCCCACCTGGAGAGTCAGTGCAGTGCTGTTCATCAAAGGGAGCTCCATGAAATTTTACCTTCTAGTAAAGAGGGAGAAAACGTACAGAAAATGGCATGTTTATTACAGAGCTCCTTGAAGTGTGTCCATAGTGAGTTTTAAACAAAAAAAAAAAATACTGAAATGTGCCAGACAATGCAAAAACAAGAGCTTTGAATACCAGCCCCTTCCTTCAAAAATAGTGACATATTTTTAGCAAAATCCAAAGTATGAATGTATTCATTTGCCAGTCAGCTGTCTAGGGCAACATTGTAGATACCTTTACATACCCAAATGGCAGTTTTTTCAGAAATGAGTGGAATTTTTGGTACTTGTTCACAGTCTGTGGTTCTTTGTCTCATGCATCATGGATGTTTAAGCTGGACATAGCCAAGTCAAATAAATATATACCTAGCAAAAACCAAGTGTTCAACAGAGGAAGAGGGGAACCCTCCAATATTTTATCTCATTGTTTGAGTAGTTCTGGTAATGATCCAAGAGGCACGAGATATAATTCTTAAGCTTACTTTGTCTTGCAAAAATTTGAATCTGCATCTCTGACTTCCTCAGATCCATGAGTCAGTTGTCCAGCCCACCAGGTATCCTGAGGGCTGTATGTTTAATACCTCTGCTTTATGTGAAGTGCACAATTCAGTAAGTCTCTCTTAACAACAAGGGATCCATAATCAGTTTATAGTGTCTTCTTTATCAGGGTCCAGTATTAAGGATCGTATTCACTCCCTTCTCATATATCTAGTCTCAGATCCTTGTGTCTTAAATTCTTGATTATATGGAGACTAAAAGCTGTCATTATCGATAGGAAAAAAATTATAAACCAGCTGACAACTTCAAATTCCCTGCCAAATTCACAAACTAAAGTTTGGGAGTCTATCTTGCTACCAGATGAAAATATTTATCCCATAGTGTAAGAGCCTCTTCAGCACTTTGTTTCACACCTAATATCTTGAAGTTGCTACAGCAGTTTCTATTCTTAAAATTGCTTTTCCCTTTTTATTTTTCTAGAATTTTCTGGATTTTTTTTTGCATATTTGTAACTCAGTGACATTTAACTTCCTAAACTCTTGCTCTATTTTCTACTTTACAATCACTGTACCCATAGCATTCACAGATGGCCTGGGAAATTTGCCAGTTTTATCTCAGTTGTAGAAACAGGAAGAATAGTGTGAGTGTGAATTTTCTTAAACAGAACACCCAGCACTTTTCCAGTAAGTTTATTCACCTTCAGTCAATGTTGAGGGGTATCATATATGAACCCAGCAAGAACAAGTATGCCCTATTTATTTCTAGATTATTTTCCTTTTTCTTCTGACATAAAACTTCAAATATTTTTAGTCTTTTTTTTTTCTTCTGATTTTCTGGAAGCCAATGTGTTAGGAAGCCGTTATTTCAGTCTTCCATATCCTGGGGTTTTAACTGCAGAACATGCTGTACAATAAATTGGACCACCCAAAGCTGGAAACTAGTACATGGAAAAGCAGCCCTTTGCAATTTGTGCTTTTCACTTTTGTGGCTCTGCTTCTCCTGACTGAGAAGGTTATCCAACAGTCCCAGGCTGGTGCAATGGAAAGCTGCAGAAACAGATTAATTTTCTTTGCTCAGTATTTATTATTACTTTACCTACCTTGAAATAGGAACTGTAAACACTTTGATTAATGGACTGAAAGGTTGTCTAGTTTCATCACAGTTCCTATACGCGCCAATGTGTCTTTTGCTAAAATGATATTTTTTAACTCTTCATAGCAGTACTCCTCAATGAATCAAAACAGATATCCCAATTCTTTTTTTGAGCATAAAGAATGCTCTTGACTATTAATCAGCCAAACCCTGCTACAAAAGAAAAGCACCATGATCTCAAGGTTATGATAAAGATCAGGACACTAGACATTTATACAATGATAACCTTAGGTACAGGTTTTAAAGTGCAAACTTAGTAAATCAGGATTGCTCTCAGTCAGGATTGCATCAAGGCCCTGAAGGATCATCCATCTATATATGTGCGCTGGGGTGGAGGTGGGGGTGCTTTAATTAAATTGGCTCTGAGGGCTGCTCTAAAGCTCCTGCAGTGTTACGTGGATTCAGTGTCCCTATACTTGAAAATAGAGGCAGGGGCACTTTAACTAAAGCTCATTCAATAAGCTTTAGTTAAAGGACCCCCCACTGCCATTTTGAAATATGGGGACACTGAATATACATGATGCGGAGGGTGCTGGAGTGTGCTAATTAGCATAATTAATTGCATCTCCTCCAGCCCCTGCTAATTAGCATGCATTGGAACAGAGGTCCACCGCATGTACAGGTGCCTTTAGAGACAGATTCTGATAGTTTTGATGCAACCCGTGTCACCTATGAAAGCTTATGCCCCTCTGAACTAGGTAGTCTTTAAGGTGCTACCTTGCCCCGCCCTGTACCTGAATTTCTGCAATTGAAGTTTCAATACATTATTTTTTGCACTGCCCACTTTAGACAGAGCTGATTGCCATCTTCTTTACAATAATCTTTTCTTTGTGAATACTTATCAAATATGCACTCTGTTTGCAATATTTTCTAAATCTCAAATCATTCTCATTGTTCTCCTCTGGACTCTGTATCATTTATGGAAATCTTAAAATAAGCTGCCCAAAACTAGACATAGTACTCAAGGTGAAGCACTTCAGGTTGAATCGAAGAATCACGTCCTGTGATTTGCACACCTCACTCCTATTGAACACAACCCAGCATGTAATCACTTTTCCCTTTGCAACCCTGTTTACTTATATTCAGTTTGCAGTCCATAATAACACTTAATCTAGCAATGCCGCAGCCTGGCCAGTTATCCCTCATTTTGTACTCACGGAGTTTTTTGTTCCATTCTAACTGCAATAGTTTGCACTTTACCTCATTGTACTTAATCTGATTTATTAGGCTAGGGACAGACATTCAAACAGCCCAAGCATGAATTGATTCAGTTTTTGCAGGTTAATCTAACCTGCAGAGATTGAACTGATTTGCAAGTGTATAGAAATTCACTTTTGATTCAGGACATTAAGGCCTAAAGTGGCTGAGGCTAAAAACAGGGATCTTTGGCTTAGGTAAAAGAAACGTTGCTGTAGAGCTAATGGGGAGGTTGAGAAGGAATCCTAAATGAGACTCAGAGAGTATGGTAACCGGTTTGACCATAAAAGTTATTTTATTGCTAGGTATATGAAACTTATGGTGATACAAGTAGTAATAGCCATACAAGGAAAAACAAAAAAAACAGTTACAACATTACACGGGTTCAACTGGGAATTTGGGGAAATCTAGCTCAAGCTGATCACTGAAAGTCAGGCTTAGAAAGCTATGCCTGGAGTGAGAGAGGAAAGATATTAAATCAAGTCTGAGGTTTAAGAACTGGGGGGTGGGGGGGAAGAGAGAGAGAGAGAGCTAGGATCTCAACCAAGGTTCCCAGGTGTTTGTCGATAGGAAGAGCCCCCAGCATGATCAGTGAAAGTATTCCAGGCAGACAAGGAGAAGATAAAGTCCCACTGGAACCGGTGCAGCTTTTTGGATCCAAGCACCAGTTTGAGTTAAGACTTGAGTTTGGGTGGGGGTTCTTATAGGGAAAAAATAATGTTTCAAGGGAGAACAATGGATTTATTAATGCTGAATAATAGGAACTGATTAGTCCTGGCTCTAGGTGGTGTTACTCAGAGAGAGTTCATAATGCAATCAGGCAGAGACAGTATTTTTGGGTACCCATAAAGGAGTCATCACTAGAACTCATCTGATAAATGCTGAGCACGATGTATACAGGCATGGGTTAATTAACATCTAGAGCAGAGATCCCCCATCATGCAGCACTCTCCTGCTTCTCTGGTCCCAGAGTTCAGTGCAGTCCTTACCTTGGAACTTTTTTCCATCTCTCTTGTTGCTAATGAAGGTGCCTCCCTTTTCCCATCTCCGATGTAAATGAGACTGGGGGGAGTTACTCTAATCTCGTCACCCTTATTTGGAGGGGTTTAGGTGCATCTCACACTATATCTTCATTTCCTTTTGTAAGCTCTTCTTCTGATCAGTTCTGGTTCAGGCAGAGGTCAGGTGGGGGGAGGGGAGGGGTGGGGTGGGGAAATCCTTTGTGAGTCAGACAGGCTGGGTACTATGCCAGGGTTCCCCAGGAACACAGAGCTGACAGGTAAAAGGGGAAGCAGCCCTCACCATGCTTTTCCCCCCACCCCTGCTCACTGCTAAAGGGGTGGTGAGTGTTGCCAGATCCCAGCCCCTAGCCAGCACTCTGAGGCAAAGGGCGGGAGTGGGGAGGAAGGACTGCTTGTGTGGACTGCATGCATCTGTTTACAATACTGAGCTTTTCAATCTCCCCCTCCCTGCTTCTTCATAAGGTCTGCAGCAAACTGACAGGCACTGTATTAATTGCAAACCAGGTTATTTTTCATACCTCTCCCTGTCCCCTGTTGAATACTGACAACAAGCTAACAGCCAGCAGTGAGCTTATGTGAACACAAAGCTTATCAGCCCATCAAGAAAACAAAGCCTCTCTCTCACTAATTCAAGCTCTTCTTCAACAGCTTTTTGCAAAGCATTTTTAAGGAAGAGCAGAGGAGTATTACTGGTTGACCTGTTGATAAGTTCCAAAAAGCAGACACTGTTCTGTCTGCCCTTGTTCCAGTGAAATTGAAGACATACACACATAGACATCTCTAAGCATTAGCTGGCATGAGGGTGGTGTGACCATGACCAGATGCTGGCTGGGGTCCATGCTGTGGGAGAGGGAAGGGAGGGAGGAAGGTAAGGAGACGGGGTGGGGGGATTGAGCAGTGAGGGTGGGGTGGGGCAGGGGGAAGCCAGGCAGATGGTGAAGTCTCCATCCCCTTGTGCCTGCAGTCTCCACCTTCTTCTCAGCCACCCAGAGCTCCAGCTAGGGAGGAGAAAGGCAAGGCCATTTCTGCTTTCCGGAGCAAACATCCCAGCCCAGCCCAGCCCAGCCCAGCCCAGCCCAGGGCTGGATGATGGGGGACTCTGATTTAACTTAAACCAGGAAGGATTCAGGGACAGACTTTCCATCCAAATCAGTTAAGTCTGATACTACATTCAACTATGACTTCAAGATCCCTCTCAGCTGCTGAGCTGCTGACCAGGTCATCCCCTAACCTATAGGTGTTCTGGAGATTCCTCCTCCCTAGATGGAGTACCTTGCATTTATCGTTGTTGAATTGCATCCTATTTTGTTCTGCCCATTGGTCCAACCTGTCCAGGTTGGCCTGTATCGGCTCCCTGCCCACCAGTGCCATAACTTGGTATCATCTGTGAACTTGGAGAGGGTGCTCTCCACACCCTCATCCAAATCGCTGATGAAGATATTAAATAACACTGGTCCAAGGTCTGAACCCTGTGGGACCCCACTGCCTACCTCCTTCCACGCCAAGAACAATCTGTCCACCACAATGCTCTGGGTGCAGTGCCTAAGCCAGTTGGCCACCCACCTGACTGTGTAAGCAGCCTGCTAGCTTCCCTATGAGAATAGGGCGTGAAACTTTTTCAAAGGCCTTCTTAAAGTCCAGGTGATGACATAAACTTGAGCTCCTGTGTCAAAGCAGTGTGTGACCTGGTCATAAAAGGCTATAATGTTTGTCAGGCAGGATCTACCTGTGACAAAGCCATGCTGCTTTGTCAGCATCATTTCCCCTGCTAGGCCTTCACAAATGCGCTCTTTAATGATTTTTTTTCCAGTATTTTCCCAAGGACAGAGGTAAGACTGACTGGCCTAAAGTTACCTGGCTTATCCCTTTTTAAAAATGGGCACCATATTGGCCCTTTTCCAATCCTCAGGGACCTGGACGGAGCTCCATGAATGCTCAAGCAGCCGTGGCAGTGGCTCAGCTATGACACTGGCCAATTCCTTGAGCACCTGTGGATGGAGGTTATCCAGACCACCTGACTTGTACCCATCCAGCCCCTCCAAGTGCTTCTTAATTAAGTCAGCACTAACCTTTGGAAGTCTGGTGCCTTTTGGATATCTGTCTATGCTCAAGGTGGGGAATTGTTCTGGTCAGGACTTAGGAATACTGAAGCAAAGAACTCATTGAAGAGCTCTGTCTTTTTCCTTGCATCAACCACCAACTGTCCTGATTTGTCCTGCAGAGGCCCTATGTTACTCCACACTTTCCTTTTGCTTGCCATGTATCTGTAGAAGGATTTTTATTGTCATTAATTGTTGTAGCCAGCCTAAACTCCAGTCCTGCCTTGGCCTGCCTAACTGATTCCCTGCAGTAGCATGCCAGGGAGGTGTATTCCTCCTTGGTGATTGACCCCTGCTTCCACTGCCTATAAATCTCTTTCTTTGCCTCCAGTCTTTCCTGGAGCTCCCTGTTCAGCCAAGGGGGCTTTTTTATCCCCTTACCCCCTTTCCTACATAAGGGGATAGTCTCCTTTTGTGCCCCAAGGATAACTCCCTTGAGAAACCTCCAACCCTCCTGAACCCCCATTTGCTCGATGCTTTTGAGTTCCACCACCTCACTAACTATCCTTCTAAATTTACTAAAGTTGTCCCTTCTGAAGTCTAACACTTTGGCCTCACTGAATATTTTACCCACCCTTCATTGGATAGTGAACTCTACCAAGTGATGGTCACTATCTCCCAGGTTACTGTTTGCTTGCATGTTCCCCATAAGATCATTCCCTGTTGCTAAGACCAGGTCCAGCAAGGCTCTACCCCTGGTGGGACTACTGGACACCATCTGGGTTAGGTGGAGATACTGCACACAGTATAAAAACCTACGTGAGAGGTTTGTTTTGGCCATCTGCTCCTCCCAGCAGTGTCTGGGTAATTTAGATCTCCCATGACCACCGGCTCCCTTGCTGGAATGGCCTCTGAGAGCTGCCTGGAGAATACCTCATCTAGCTCATCATCCTGATGAGGAGGTCTGTACTAGACCTCCACTACCAGGTCCTTTTCCTCTGCCCCTCCCCTGCATCATGACCCACAATGCCTCGGTATTCCCCTCCTCTACCCCTACCTTGATGAGGGAAGATGTGTACTGCTCCCTAACATAGAGAGCTACACCCCCACCTTTTTGCACCCCTCTGTCTTGCCTATATAACCTGCACCCCTCAATGCCCACCACCTGGTCATGTGTAGAATCCCACCATGTTTCAGTTAAGCTGACTAGGTCATACTGTATGTTAGCATGTAAGAGTGTGAACTCCTCCTGCTTATTCCCCAAAAGCTCAGGGTGGCCAACATTTGAACAGTACTGTTTGAACAGTTCCATCACTCCCTTTAGGGTACATACAAACATTTAGGGTTGTAAGAGGGAGGCTAAATCAAGTTAAGAATGATCATCTAATCTAAGGTAAGCCAGGATGGGGGTGAGCAGTGAAGGGATGCTACAGGGTATTGGGAGGGCAAGCAGACTCTGGTGAGAATCTGGAGAACTGGGGAATGTGGGAGAGGAAGGTGGGGTCTGCAGATGGGAATTGGGGGGGCAAAAGGGTTCAGGGGGATTGGGAGGACTGGGAGGGGCAGATGGGATCCACAGATGGGATAAGGGGGAGAAGCCAAGTGAGATACATAGGGAGGATCAGGTGGAGTCTGCACAGGGAGCAGGGGGGCTAGCAGGATTCACAGAAGGGATCAGGAACAGGGCAGTGAAGAGGGTTACAACACCTCCAGGAGGACTTGGGGGCATGGAGGACTCTCTGCCCCAACCCCTGGGAACCATGGGCTATTTTTAGCCCCCTGCCTCCCCCACTCCAAGATAAACAGCCAGCAGCTCGATCCCCCTCCCCCCTGGAACCAACAGTGAGTTTCTATTTAGTTCTGAGGATCATTGTAACTCAGAATGCTTCCTGCAAAGTGTTCTGAGTTACAGTGGGAAGCTGCACTTCTGTATGCACCCCTAGAAAGGGTCAGCCATTTTTAGACCAATCTAACTGTCTTAAATTTCTCTACAGGTCACACTTAGATTAACCTAACTAGTGTACGGTCCTCACCTGAGTGAACCAATTTAGATCAAGCGAAGACAGCACAAAGACAGCATTGTTCATAATCACTACATAGAGGACTATGATACCTTTCATCTTTCTCCCACAAATATATAGAGCAACACCCCAAAAGGCATATCCTTGTCTTAAGTATTCAAGCTTTGGGCATGTATTCATTTCCGCCAGAGTATTTAGTTAGTGTATTACCACACTAAAATAATGAATCAGTAGATTACCTCATTTTAGCATCACACAGGGTTTGTATTTGTATATGAAAAGTAGAGAGCCAACTATTCCTTCCTTTGTGCTGCATGAATATTACCTTGCTGTTTAATTTTATAGCATGCCATCATTCCCTAGCAACCACAAGAGAGTATATACACAGTTCTAGGAAATCATTCACTAAAGTGCCTGAAATTTTAGTTCGTTTTGTGAAAATATGGCTTATTCTATCTAAGAGTCAAGTATGCATAGAATGCTGAAATGTTTCCACTTTAAAACAGAAAAAATTAAAGAGGAAATATCTAACTGTTGCTACTAATGTCAATAATAAAAAAGATTAAAACAACAGCAAACAATATATTTTTAATAAACTGTAATGTGAATTAAAACACCTCTTGGGTTTGGATGCACTACACTAGTTCTATGGTACAATAATTAAAAGCAAGCAAAGTACAGGCATTCAGGAATAATACAGATAGTGAGTCTTTAGTTCCCTACAGTGCAATGCCACTTAACTAACAAGAAGGATTTTTTTAAAAATGTATTAGGAAAAAAGAAATCCTACCAAATTAATATTTTTCTTCTGTATTTGGAAAGATTTTGGATCCCAGCTTACAGTGATTAATTAAATGCTTTCTGTTCCAGCAATACAAGAACATTAAAGAGCAGCTATTAAAGGAAAACATTTTAAATATGGAAATGTAGATCATTCACACCAGAGAGATGTAAAAGAATTGGCTGAGGAACAGAGTGAACCACAGGTAGTAAGTGCTTTGGAGATTTAATTAATTTTAAAGTCCTGAGAAAATTCCAGATAAGTGGAATAAAATGCAAATTGCTGTGCTAATACTTTAACATATAAAGGAGGATAGCTTAGATAACCAAAGATTAGAAAATATAATAGACAGCAATAGCCAAATGGATAACAAGGGGCATTGTGTGTATGTGTATGTATGTGTGTGTGTGTGTATATATATATGTACATATATTTGGAATTTGTGTATTTGAAATTCCAGTTAGAACACCTTTCAATAAAACTCAGTTAGAAATATGAGTTTTTATGTACGATATTGTCACCTACCATAGCCAACAACAATCAAATAGCTGACAAGGGACAAATATATATATTTTAATAGATTTTATATATAATTGTCCCTTGACAGCCATTGGGCTCTTGTTGGCTATCATCAGTATTATATATACTAGCCCTGTGCAAAATGGCTAGTATTTGCTTTGGATTTGGATTTGGACGATTCAGGGGACAGTGATTCAATTTGGTGATTCAAATCACTGCCCTGAATCAATCTGGCTGATCTGATTCAGGCCCATCCCCCACCAGCTCTTCCACCCTATCAATGGCTGCCCCACCTAGCCCTGCTCATGGCACTTTGAAAATAAAACAACCCCAGACTCACCGGGTGCTGCTAGGTGGGGGGAGTGATCCCCGCTGCCCCCTTCTGCCTACCCCACTGTGTGGGGGTCTCTACATGAGTCCCCCCTACTGCTCCAGACCCCCCATGGTGGCCCTGCATGCCCCAGCTCTGACCTTTTAAGGAAAAAGAAAAACCAAAACACACCAATTCACCAGTTGCTGCCCATTGGGGGGCGATCCCCATTGCCCCCCGCTGCCCCCAACTGACCCACACCACATGGGGGGCTCTGCATGAAGCCCCCAAAGCCCTGAGGCTGTTGCAGGAGCTGGTGAGTTCTGTGTTTTTTTTTCTCTTAAAGGGCTGGAGCTGAGATGGGTGGGGCAGCCATGGGGGGGCTGAGGCAGCTGTGGGGCAGGTCAGGGGGCTCATGGCAGAGCCCTGCCATGCAGCATGGGGCAGTGGGGGCCAGCAGGGATCACCTCCCCTGTCTGGCACCATCCAGTGAGTGGGGGCTTTTTTTTAAATCACCAGGAGCTGGGGCCAGGAAAGGCAGCCATGGGGATCTGGGGGAGTGGGCAGGGGTCAGTGGGACTGGGGGAGCAGACAGGGGATGGGGCCTGGCAGGGTCCCACCATTGTCCCAGCCCTGCTCCTCTATCCCTCCCTTCCCCACCCCCTACTTACCAGCTCCGTGTCCAGCTGCAGCTCCCTGCTGCAGTGGGCGAGGACTGCCTGAATCATCAAAACTCTTCAAGTCTTTTCCAAAGATTCAGAGAGCTTTGAATTGATTTGTACCTTTTAATTGGTCCCCTGATTCAATTCAGATTTGGATATTCAGCCACCAAATCAGGTTGAATCTCCACACCCGAAGATTCACACAGCCCTAATATTTACTAATTTTACTAATCTTTGATTGAGTTATCCTGTTTTATATTTTATATATGCTTCATATATATGTATGTATGTATGTATGTATGTATATATATTATATATATGTGTGTGTATATATAAAACAAATTAAAGTCTGCCAGCAAATGGATGCTTTTATAGAAGACATGTCTTGTCAGCATACTTGTTACTGCTTTTGAGAAGATTACTGATTTAGTTGCAAGAGTAATTGTATTAATTTGACATATTTAGACTACCATAAGGCATTTCACTTAATATTACATGACATCCAGATTAAAAAAGGTATACAACCCATCTAATGACTGAATGAGATGGTTCACTGCTTAACTGATCATCTCAAACAATTGTTATATGGAATCATGATTCAGTGGTGATATTTCTAATTGAGTTTTATTGGGAGGTGTTCTAACTGGAATCCACAGTATTTTTTTTTCTTTTACATCACTGATAAAGTCATTGCTAATAATATTTCCAGATGACAGAAAAAGACAACTAACTAAATAACAAAAACATTCTATAAAATAATCTGGAATACATATTAGAGTTGGTGTGTTTTAATATAGCTCAATGAGAGGTCATATACCTAAGAAGCTAGAATGTAGGTCAAAAACACTTTATAGGCTAGAAATTCTTATATTATGAATGATCCACAGATTTCAAAACAAGATTTAATAAAAAGGCATGATATATCCATGTTAGCCTCACCTACAGCATGCCTTTAACTAGTTTCAAGCTTGTTTAGGGTAGGCAATATTCAGTTTTTTCAGGGATCTATACTCTTCTACAGCATAGAGGTTTTCTGTGGAAAGCCATGTTTTTCAGTTTACAACATGAACCTTAGCCACCACATTTGGAAAAATCTAGACTACAGCACAAGGACTTTTTTGGCTTATCTTTTCAATTCTTGTTGCCTGGATTCATATTAGCAAATTAGGTCTTCTTGGTTTTTGGGGAGGAGGGTTTTGAGGGGGGAGAAGGTTTTCCTAAAATGAGAAATAGGAACTGCTAAAAATGGACTTTTTCTGAAGGACCTATAGGGTTGTTTTTTTCTCTGTTTGTTTAATTTTTTTTCTTAAAAGTTAGGTAACTGCTTAATCCAGTGCTGACACCAAACTCAATTTTTAAATACCATGGTGTTTATATGGTATAATTAAAGAAGAGAACAAGAAAAGATACATTGTAAAACCATCCTGAATAACAAACTGTCCAGTGTTTGGAGTGTGAGTCCTACAGAGCATATATCTGCTACAACAGGGGCAGGCAAATACAGCTTATGGGCCAGATACAGCCTGCCAGGCCATTCTAGCTGGCCTGCAGGGACCCTCTAAAATTTAGACAATTATTTTTCAGTGAGTTACTGGCAGCAGAAGCCACTGACTGCAGCACCAAGCACCTCAGGCTCTGGTTGAGATGTGACCAATCCCAACCCCAACCTGACTTGCCCCACCCTGCCCCACCATGTTCCCACCCTCCAGAAGCTTCTAGAGACCAGAAGTTTCTGCCTAACAGAGGCTTCTGCCCTGGTGACCCTGTACTTGTTTCCCAGTCCTTCCTGTATGTGAGAGTGGAAATTCAGGTAAGAATGGGTTGGGGGGAAGGAAGGGTGGACTGCTGGTAATGGCCCTACTCCATGTGGCTCACATGACGCTAGCTCTGTGCCTTCATTTACCACTCCTGGATATAGTGCTAGGAGAACCACGTAAAGGCATGGAAGTCACCCAGCCTGATGGCACAGGACTTCCTGTGGCTCCTGGCACTCTAGCATTCCACCAGACTGGGCTGGCTCTGTGCCATGCCGTGTGTATCCTGGCCATACAGCCAGAATCACATTCTGCCAGGACAGGCCAGGCTGGTCCTGTGGCATGCCATGTGGGTCCCAGCCTTGCAGCTGGGACATGCACACTGCAGTTGGGATGGGATGCATGGGGCTGGCCATGCTGTGTGTCCTGGCCTTGCAGCTGGAACTGCACTCACCTGGAATGGGCTAGGATGGCCCCATGCTGTGACCTGAAGGTACTGGCCTCACAGATGAGAACTGTATGCTGCTGGGGTGGGCCAGGCCAGGCTAGCTCCATGCCACACTGTATCGGTCCCAGAGTTGCAGCCAGGAGCCATGCACCAGAGCTGGAATGGAGTGGGTGAGGCTGGCTCCATGTCATGCTATGCCAGGCAGATACCAGTCTTGCAGCCAGAACCATGTTCTTCTGGGCTGGGCTGGGCTGGGCTTGGCCAACCTGGTTCCATGCCTCACTGTGCAGGTACTGGCCTTGCAGCTGGAACCACATTGTGCCAGGGTGGGCCAAGCTGGCCCCATGCCATGCCATATGGGTCATAGATTCATAGATCTTAGGGTTGGAAGGGACCTCAGTAAGTCATTGAATCTGAGCCCCTTCTCTGAGCAGGAAAGAGCTCTGGGGTCAGATGACCCCAGCTAGGTGCTTGTCCAGTCTCCTCTTGAAGACCCCCAGGGTAGGGAAGAGTACCATCTCCCTTGGAACTTTCTCCAGATTCTGGCTACCCTTACTGTGAAGTTCTTTCTAATGTCCAACCTAAATCTGGTCTCCATCAATTTGTGGCCATTGTTCCTAGTTAGTCCAGGGGGTGTCCTAGAAAATAGAGCATCTCCTATTCCCTGCTGCCCTCCCCTGATGAATTTATAGGCAGCCACAAAATCACCTGTTGATAAAAGCCCATCCACCACCAATCTCTGGGAGTGACCCCTAAGCTAATTTACCACCCACTTGACCGTGTAATCATCTACGTCACAGTCTGTCAGTTTATTTATGAGAACAGAATGAGATACTGTATGGAAGACCTTCTTAAAGTCTATGTGGATAGCATCTACCTTGACTCCTGTGTCTAAGCATTTATGAGCTGGTCATAAAAATAAACAAGGTTAGTCAGGCAGGATCTACCTGCAATGAATCCGTGCTGATTTCCTTTCAGCATTATTTCCCCTCCTGGGCTCCCACAAATATGATCCTTAATGATTTTTTCCAGAGTTTTCCCAAGGATAGAGGTGAGACTAACTGATCTATAATTTCCTGGTTCCTCCCTCCTGCTCTTCCTGAAAAAAGGAACTACACTGGCCTTTTTTCAGTCCTCTGGCACCTGACTGGACATGAGGCATGTTCAAACAGCTATGCCAGCAGCTCTGCTATGACATTGGCCAATTCCTTCAGCACTCTTGGGTAAAGTTTATCCGGGCCCACTAATTTGAACACATCCAGCCCCTCCAAGTGCCTCTTCACTAATTCTGTGCTAACATTTAGTGGGCTGGTGTCCTGGCCTTGCAGCTGGAAACTGTGCACTGCAGCCAGGACAGAATGGGTTGGGCTGGCTCCCTGCCTCCCAACATTCCCTCAACACACACCCACATCCTCACCCCGTTACCTCCCTATGTACAATATACAAGTGTAAGAATGTATTTTGAGCTATTATGCAATTGCCTCCAGATACACTATGCAAATACACATAGATCTGGACAAATATGTTTTAAATACAATTAAAATAAGTTATATTTCAATATATATTTTATTTGGTCTAGTCAACCAAAGACTGCGGTGCTGGTATCATCGTGAAGGCTTTGGCTTCCATGACTACAGTCCGCTCTTTGAAGAGAAAGGCAGTGAGCTGTTGGGAAGGGACAGCTTCCACCTCTTTCCATTGGGGAGGAGGCTCTTCTCAGCTAGACTGGCTGACCCGCTCCACTGGGCTTTAAACTAAGCCCATCAGGGGATGGGAGGACTACTGCCACTGTTGGCCCACTGAGTGGCCCTTGCAAAGCCATCAGGCCAAGGCACATAAGGGACCCCACCTGAGCCCTGGAACAAAATTTAGGCAATTCAAGGGCCCCTAAGGGGACACTTGTGTGTCTATACACAAATGCCAGGAGCCTGGGAAATAAACAGGAGGAACTTGTTCTCCTGCTAAATGCAAATAACTATGATGTCTTTGGGATAATGGAGACCTGGTGGGACTCCACCCATGACTGGACCATGGGTATAGATGGCTATACCCTGTACAGGAGGGATCGAGTGGCTAAAAGGGGTGGGGGCGTAGCTCTTTATGTCAAGAAAAGCTCCATGTCTCTTCAAGCTGACATTGGCACCCACAGTGGATGACTTGAGACCTTCTGGGTTAAAATCCATGGGGAACACAGCACAGGGGATATTATGGTGGGGGTCTACTACAGACCCCCTACCCACAGTCAAGACCTTGACCAGGAGTTCACCAGGGAATTGTGAGGGTGCACAGTCCCAGTGTATGGTTGTTATGGGAGACTTTAACTACCCAGACATCTTGTGGGAGGAGTGCTCAGCCAAATCTGAGCAGTTGCAAAGCTTTCTCTCATGTGTGGACAACCTCTATCTGATGCAGGAAGTCTACAGGCCAACAAGAGGTAAAGCGCTGCTCGACCTCGTACTGGCAACCGGGGGTGACCTAATCAACAACCTAACAATAGAAGCGAAGCTGGGTGACAGTGATCATGAACTGATCACCTTCACCATCTGCCATAAAGCTGGCAAGTCAGTCAGCAATACAGAAGTCCTTGACTTCAGGAAAGCTGACTTTGACAAGATAAGGAGACTTGTCAGAGAGGCCCTAAAAGGCCACAACCCAATGGAGAAGGGAGTTCAGGTCAAGTGGTTGCTCCTCAAGGGAGCAATCCTGGATGCGCAAGCAAAGTCCATCCCATCTTGGAGGAAAGACAGCAAAAAGACACAGCAGCCCCCTTGGCTATCCCCAAGGGTACTCAGGGAGCTGGCGAGAATCATATCTCAGCCTCTGGCATGGATCTTTGAGAGCTCTTGGCACTCTGGTGAAGTGCCTGATGATTGGATGGGGGCCAATGTCATGCCTATCTTCAAGAAAGGAAAGAAAGTAGATCCAGCAAACTACAGGCCCATCAGCCTGACCTCTATCCAGGGGAAGGTCTTGGAAAAGATTATCAAGGAGGCCATCCTTAACAGACTAGCTGAAGGCAATATCCTGAGGAATACCCAGCATGGGTTTGTTGCGGATAGGTCTTCCTTGACCAACCTCATTTCCTTTTATGATCCCCCACCCTTGTCCAGGACGTATCAGCTGGACAAGGAGGGGAAGAGATTGACGTTGTATACCTCAACTTTAAGAAAGACTTCAATCTGGTATCCCATGATCACTTCTTGGCTAAACTGGTTTGCTGTGGCCTTGACATCACCATGATCTGCTTGCTGGGAAACTGGCTTCGTGGTAGGACCCAGAGGGTGGTGGTCGATGGAAGTCAATCGTCTTGGTGCGCTGTGACCATTGGGGTCCCACAAGGCTCTTTCCTAGGGCCTGTGCTGTTTAACATCTTCATCGATGATGTGGACTGGCCAAGTTCACCGATGACACCAAACTGTGGGGTAAAGCATCCACACCTGAGGATAGGAGGGTGATCCAGGTGGATTTGGACAGACTCATGAAATGGGCAGATGAGAACCTGATGGTGTTCAACACTGAAAAATGCAAGGTTCTCCACCTTGGGAGGAAAAACCTGCACCGTGCTTATAGTCTCGGTAGTGCTACACTGGTTAGCACTACAGATGAAAGGGACTTCCAGGGGAAGTGGTGCAGGCTCCTAGCCTGGGGATTTTTAAAAGGAAGTTAGATGAGCACCTTGCCGGGGTCATCTGACCCCGGTGCTCTTTCCTGCTCAGGCAGGGGGTCGGACTAGATGATCTACCTAGGTCCCTTCCGACTCTAGCTACTATGAAACTATGAAACTATGAAACTATGACTTGGGGGTCATGGCTGACCCCAAGATAAACATGAGCTATCAGTGTAATGCTGCAGCTACTAAAGTGAGCAAAACACTGGATTGCATCCATAGATGCTTCTCAAGCAGATCCTGGGACGTCATTCTCTCTCTGTACTCAGCTTTGGTGAGGCCACAGCTGGAGTATTGTGTCCAGTTTTGGCTCCACAATTCAAAAAGGATGTAGAGAAGCTTGAGAGGGTGCAGAGGAGAGCCACGTGCATGATCAGAGGTCAGGAAAACAGACCGTATGATGAGTGGCTGAGAGCAACGGGGCTATTCAGCCTGGAAAAATGCAGTCTCAGGGGTGATCTGGTGGCCACCTATAAGTTTATCGGGGTGCTTATCAGGATCTGGGGGAACGTCTGTTCACCAGAGCCCCACAAGGAATGACAAGATCGAATGGTCACAAACTCCACTGTAACCGATTCAGGCTGGACATAAGAAAGAACTTCTTCACTCTCTGAGCCCCCAAAGTTTGGAATAGACTGCCACCAGAGGCAGTTCAAGCACCTACATTGAACGCCTTCAAGACACATTTAGATGCTTATCTCGCTGGGATCCTATGATCCCTGCTGACTTCCTGCCCCTTGGGCAGGGGACTGGACTCGATGATCCTCCAGGGTCCCTTCCAGCCTAAATGTTTATGAAGTCTGTGAAGTCTATATTAGATGGGGTTTTTTGTATACGATTTTTTTTCCAGTTTCAAGATGGCAACCCTCTCCCTTTCCAAAAGGAGTACTTCTGGGGCAAGGAGAGGGACTTCTGGTGGCAAAAGTCAAGTGCTAGGGGCAGGACTTATAGTCCCAAGATGGCAACCAGGGGGTGGGACACCTGTCAAGGCCTGGGGCTACCCTCGCAGCTCTCAACAACTCACCAAAACTTGTTAAGCAGTCCTCCAGCCAAAATAATTGGCTACCCCTGTGGTACAATGTAGTAATAGAACTAAAATATTTCTTTTATAAAATAGTTTTTGAATTCACATGCTTTTACCAGTTTACAGGCCCATATAACATTGATTCTTTACTTTACTAGGTATATAATATTCATATATAGGCATTCCCCATTAGAACAAGTGAAATTCAATTTGTTATCTACATAAAAAGGATCAATATAATAAACATTTAACATTACAGGAATTTTCAAATGCATAAGTTTTAGAGAAACAAAAAAGCATGACATAACATGGTCAATATTCTGCATCTAGATTTATATCATCAAGATAATCTATTAATTTATTAAGCATTGTCTTCCATATGCTTATAGAACTGCAGTTACTTATGTCTATTATTCCTTCTTATTTTTTCCTATCAAATGCTTCTGAACAATTCAGTTTTTTATAAAGAAGATTGAAGCCAGAATGTGCCATTACTTAAGAAACGTCACAATTAAGAGATGCTTGTAAGACTGGATCTCTAATTTACTGTGTTGTATGGCTAAATATACTTCTGTAATAATTTGTTCCCTTTAGTAAAAAAAAAAGGAAGAGACTATAGCATCTTTCCCACCACTTCTGAGAACCTTGGAACTCCTAGAGGTGCATGAAGAGAGATGTATAAGCAGTATGGGTAGGACAGATATGTTCAGACTACGTGGTTATAGATCTTAGTATAGACCCTTCTTTCAGTTTTGAATAATTTAAAAGTATAGGAAGATGTAGTTTAGGGTAGAAGCAATGGTGTACAGTTGTCACTTGTTAATTTACATCTAAAAGCCATGTTTAGTAGCTTAGATAGCAACGAAGATGCTAAAGACAAGACAAAACGCGAAGTCTCATATTCATCTCATATTTGTAGATATTATCTTGTTCTAGTCTTTTGTGTGTCCATTTCTTTTGTATCTGAAGTATGCTTTTTTACATGAGAACTAAATGTACTGGTAATCCATATGGTTTAATATGGCCTTTTAGTTTCCAAACTGTATTTTTGCTGAATGAAAAATGTAAATAGTTTTTAAAGTATTTTTTTTATAAAAATGCCCATACAAAATCATGACAAACTGCACAAACACACTTCCTGTTTTCATAGAAAAGTTTCATGTCAGAAAGTTTTTAAAAATTTAATATGAAAAAATGTTGACCATCTTTAGTCTGCATCATAGTGTAGTATACCACATTTTTGTCACTGACTGGGATCCTTGGTAATTTCAGCACAGAGCAATTCAGTGTGAAAATGGAACTACTGATTGGCTAAAACTGAGGAAGACGTCAAGGAAAAATAATATAAAAGCATTTCAAAACATTTGTGGGAAAATATTTTTAGCTAATTCAACTCTTCAAAAGACACATACAAGTAATGATGTAATCATTTATTTTAAGCTGGCACAAAATACTGCATATGAACTAAATGTTGGTATATATGCTACTGTACTTTCCATAAAACAAAGCAATGGTGAGCTAATTTTGGAAGTATCTCATTCCTAATAAAATATACAAGCAACAATTATTAAAAATGGCTCACTGAACTATTTCTCAGGCAAATATATTTTAAAGTTACACAGGATTATTTTTGAAATAAAACAAGACTTATTTGCAAATATAAACTTCTGAAGATCTTTCATTACAAGTCTCACACCTGTTTTTGAAAACAAATTTTAGGAGGTAATAAAGTTGAATAGCTGAATGCAGCACAATTGTTTAAGTGAGTTTAAGCAAAGTAAGAGAAATGCTGTAGATCCCAGCTCTTTAAATCTCATGTCACACATTAAAAGTTCAGGACAGTACAATTAGGATGATAAAAGAAACTTCCTACAGTAAATGCTGACATCAAAGCAACCTTGACTGATAGGCTAAGATCTGTAAGTCCCAAGAGCTCCATAGCAATGCCCACTGAAAACATTACTCAGACTTTTTGGTGGTGAGCTATCATATTAACAAAGGGAAAAGTCTTCATTCGCAGTTTATTTTTCTAGACTGCCTCAAGTCCTTTAATGAAAACCTGTGCTTACATACTTTCAAAAGAAAACTATAACAAGAAAATATCAGAATTCAAAGATACCTACTTTATCCAAAAGAGCTGTAGAATTAGAAAGGGGCTGCCACTCTACATCCGTATCCAAGCACACCCAATTGTTCAAGGTGTCTGCAAGCTCAACTGGAACTGGATCAAAAATACACCTAGGTATTGCTATGTTTCAATCTAGTTTTAGGGAGTTCAGATACTGATACTCCAGCTTTCATACATCTCTAATTATCTCTTTTAGGCATTGAAGACTATAATTTTGTGTCACTTTAAGATTTTATTGTAACCTTTCTACCTGCTTGTATACAGCAATTAGCTGCCTTTTTGCTATGAGGAAAAAAATACAAAACTATGAATACCTGATAAATCCCAGCTCTTAATGCACTGTACTGCAATGTATTGTACAAAATGTGACAAATCTGACCTTTTGCATTTAATCCATATCCTGTTGTTTGATACCATACAACATTCAGAGTTTTCTATGTACTGAATTCTGCTGTCAGAATCACACTGGAGGTCTGATATTGCACTACAGTAGATATACCCTGGATTAGAAACACCTGCTGCTGACTCCTACTAGCCTACACAAAAACCTGCCTGCTTTAATATTCTGATAGGTAAAACTTGGGGTGTTTTTACATGACTCTTTCTAACCAACAAGGAATATAAATGGCAAAAATTCAGTATGTACTTAATGAACATTTCAGTTTGGAAAGCAGAAGGCTAAGGGGGAGGGGTATGATGTAGGTCTATAAAATCGTAAAAGGGAACAGGGAACTATTATTAACCAAATGCTAGAATACTAGAGCTAGGGAGCACCCATGAGATTATAGGTGACAAGTTTAACACTAACAAGAAAAAAATACTTTTTATGCAATACATAATTAAATTGTGGAATCCATTGCCAAAGGAGGTGGTGGAGACAGATTGCACAGCCAGGTTAAAAAACAGATTGGTTAAATTCTGTAAATGTTAGAGGCATTTCTTCTGGCATTTCTCTGGAGGTATCCAGTTCAATGTTCTACCTCTATAGTAACTACTCCTGCCACCCTCAGAGACAGGATACTGGAAGATAGGAACCATTGGTCTAACGAGTATTTTAGGATAGACTGCAGTAGTAGTCTATCCTAAAATATCATGGTATCGCCTTAATATATCAAGGCAATTTAAAGTAAGTCAGAATTGTTAAGGTGATTTTTGCTTTGAGAATTAGTATCAGTCCCACTTCACATACTTCAGGCCTTGCATCTATCACATCATAAGAGTTTTCATGCATAGATTTAGGGATAAATGCACAAACAGATACTTAGGCTCTGCATTGCAACACTTAACTTTTTGGTGTCTTCCATCTAATGGAATCCACTATGCCAAGTTAGGTACAAAGGTTATCGTTTAAAACTGGTCTATAGGTTCTTTCCTCCAGGGCATGTTTCATTTTAACCATGTTAGATACCTAGGATCCTTCCACTGTCAATGGAGATATCTAAAAGTTTAAGTTTATAGGCATTCTGAACTGGGGATGGGGCATGGTAGATCTAGACAGCAACTCAGAAGGCCAGGAAGCATCCAGATGTTATCCAATGGGAAGTAACATACTGGGATTTGTCTGAATTCCAGCTCACTGAGTCAGCCATCTAACAGCTTGAATCAAGCTTGAGTTAAGTATTTAAACTCCTGCTGAGGAGCTTAAGTGCTCGATTCAAGCTGTCCATTAAACATCTCCACTGAGTTGCTATTCAGAATGCCTAACCTCTCTTTTAAAGTACTTAGCAGACCAATGGTTTATTAACATAAATAGTGGTGGTCATGATGATCCATCTCTTACCTAGTGGCCTAATGGTTTGAACACTTCCCAAGGACATAGAAAGCCTTGGTTTTACTATGAGGGGATCTCCTACCTAGGAGAGTACATTTATTATTAGATTTTGTGCTTTCTTGTGAAGCTCAGATACTATGTAGGGGAGAATATAAGAATCATGGGTAAGAAGGAGCCAGATTCCGTGACCTAGTAGATAAGACATTCTGTGGGCAGAGAAGCAGTTTGGTCTCTTCAGTTATGGTTATTTTTGTTTAACCAATGACTGTCTAATATAAAATGCATAAACAGTCCTGACAGGAGGAGCCTGAATCCAAGGTTCATTTACCAGGGGAGTGCTGTAACCCCTTGGCTACAAATATAGACTCACCCTCCCAGGCAACACTGAACTGACTTCAACAAGAAGGATGGATATTTTTTTCCCCTTAGCCAGTTAGAATTTCTTCTAGGAAGTGAGAGATCTGGGCTCAGTTTCCTCAAGAAGGCGTGAGCCTAGAACTCTAGTCTTCTACTTCCTGAATGAGTGCTGTATCTTTAAGCTATTGGCCCCAACAACAGGACTCCCTTTTTTTTTTTAAGATGAATACAAAGTTAGTGTCCTAAACTGGACTTAAGCAGAGTTTGTGCTTTGTGCCATGCAATATTAAACTGACTCAGAATAAAGGTTAGGCATTTCACATGTTAGAGCCCCTAATGTAGACATAGGGGTAACTTTGCAGTCCAAACTGGATCACGAATACCTTCAGCTTCAACAAGAGGGACAGGCTCTCAAGTAAAGAGCTGTAACAGATCTACATCTTCAGTCAACTGGATAAAGATATGGGTATACCACAAACTTTTTTGGGTGGGTATTACTTACAAGGAATATTTTATGAACAATTTATTGAGAATGATTTTTAAAAAATAAGAAAGGAACTTATTATTTGTATATTTTAGCTATGTATTATATTTAATATATAAAGTTAGAGGAATTGCATTTGTAAAAACCCCAAAAGATAGTAATGGCTCATTGTCTGGTATTATCAGGAAAAATCTCCAAGTTTTCACAAAGTTGGAGTGAGAGGAGGAAATTTTTGTGTTCTATTAACTAGGATGAAGAACTTAATATGATTGTCAATAGATACTCTCTGCAGATCAGAATGATAATTATGTATCATGTCAGTTATCAAGCAAAGGCAAAGAGGGGAAATCTAATTAATATTCATGATATACTTCAATTCTATGATGATGAATGCTATAAAGAAACCTATAAATAAAAAATAATGGAGCGATAACACAGATGGAGGTCATAGGTGTCCTTTTCCTTTTCCTTCACTATTATTAGCAAAGCACTTAAGCATGTCCTTATCTTTAAGCATGTGAGTACTCCCATCAAAGTTAATAGTCCTACTCACATGCTTAAAATTAAATATTTGCATAAGTGCTTTGATGTATTAGGGGGTTTGAGCAAGATAATTTCAGCAAAACAGAGCTAGTCTGGTTTGCCTCTCTTCTTTTAAGAGGATCACTGATATGAGGATCTAGAGTCTAAGAACACTCCACGTAGAACCGACCTCATTGTACTGCTGACATGAACTGGGGAAATATTATTTCTATTTTACAAATAAAAACCCGAAACAAGGAAATTAAAACATGACTGATCTCAGGCTTGTAATATGGGGCTGGAGGAATGTATTAAAGCCTAGACTTGAATCTACTTAATTTGCATCCCAAATTAGAGCCTCACGTAATGGGCTAACCTTTCATTTGTGTAGACTAAAATAATTTTGATGTTAATGTCTTAATTTTTGCCCTTATATCCCCATATTTTTCTTACCCTCTTCAGAAACTGATAGCAAGCTTCCTCTGGAGGAAAAATTGTATGGAAAAAAAAGAATACATGCATAGAAATCTAACTTTGCAAGACATTTTACTAAAATTTGGATTTTTTTTCAAGCTGGTGTTGGGGATATTGGTGATTTAAATGAGCATTGCTGTCTTGAAATACAACGGATCAGAAAGTCAATAGTCCTTCCTTTTTTCGATCATCTCCTGTCTCCAGTACCTTCTAAAGCCTACAGTTATATGAAGAGCTGTTTTCTTCACAGATTTTTTTTAGCAGTGCCACTAATTATGGTATTATTTATTGGAGCAGGAAGTGTAGATATCTGCTACGGGATTATAGATGAGACATATGTATTGCTTATCTGAGTGAGCGATCGTCTCAATTAAACATAGAGGTCTAAGGAAATTAGAGCTTAATGAGTAGCGATCAAGAGAGCTGCCACTTTCATCCCTTGTGTACTGTTTCTGATAGCCATATCAATCTTTTTGTAAGTTGCTTAGACACCTTAAAAGTTGATTGAAGTAAGTTACAACTCTCTTTTCTAATAATGTTTCAGCAAATTGCTTTTCTTTGGATTCATCCCATCTAGATTTGTTCCAGGTTTGCACGACCAAAACATTTACATACCACAGTATCACTTTTATATTTTCTTTATACTAGTCATTACAACGTGGCGTAATTCCACCCCCCTGTTTCAGCACTGTACAAAATCTGTATGTATGTGGGTGAAACATGCTGCTACATAATTCTTAGCAGATGACACTAAATATTGGGAAACCCAATGAGTTGCCACGTTGGCAAATTATTCTGTGAGATTTAATTTGTGTTCTTTACCATAGCTGCTGATGTTTCATCAGTTTGTGTTTAACATACTCTTTGGTTATGGGAAAGATATCTTCCTGGAAAAGTGCCTGATATGCTGCCACGTTTGGATAGTAACCATGAAACAGTGCTAATGTGAATGCACTGACCTATCAGGTGTTTTTATACATAAAACTCTTATGAATGTCATTGCTCTACATATCCTGATTACATTTAATGCACCAAAAACACTATGAACATAATTTAGCATTCAAGATAGGCATCCTAGATACAAATATGATAAGAAAAAGAAAAAGTCTCTTCAGAATAGATTTTTGGAAGGAAAATAGTATATCACAGAACAGAACAAAATAGATATTTGGTTCCTAACTCAGCTTCCTTTGCAGCCAACAGAAAGGCTCATTAACTTGAAAGGGGAACATTGTACCTCTTGGGTTTCATTTGCTTGTCACAATATTTTACTTAGGAAGCTTCTATTTTTTGCACGGCACTATCAAGATCTTTAAGACATAGAATCAAAAAAATCAAACAAACAACAAGAAAATATAGGCACCTAAGCCCAACAGATTAAACAAAAAAACTGAGAGGCTGTAGTTTCCTAAATTTCTATCAGAAACCTTACTTATGTGCCGAAAGGTCTGCTAACAAGCATGCCTCTATCTTCAGTGCCAAAATCAGCTTAGCCATCTCGTATCTAATACCATTTAAAATCACAAACTAGGCATCCAAATAATTAAGTATCATGAGACACCTATTGCAATAGATGTGCTCAGAGGATGTTCAATACACCCAGAGTTCAGCACACATCCCAAAATCAGGCAAACAAACACAATTCAGGCACCTAAACCCAAGAAGTCTGAGTAGGCTCCTAAATTTCTAACAGAAATCATGGCCACTCCCTATTCAAAATCATAGTGCAATGTCTGCCTTTAACATTATAGTCTAGGATGTAGACCACTAACCTAATGAAAGACCTCACTTCTAGAAACTCTTCAGTTCCGGGAATGCAAGTTGACCTTGCAAAATAGTGCCTCATCACCATAGTACACTGACGTGGAGGCACTTCCTATTAAACCTGGCTGCTGTGCAGCACGGAATGAAATATTCAGAGAACCAAATAAGTACACAAGGGGCACATCTACACATGCCATTAATGCACTGCAATAAATTGTGGAGCTTACTGCTCTGCAATTTATGCCTCCCAGGAAGCTCCTGGGCATGCAGTTTACACATGAATCCAGACTGCACCACATTGAGCAAGGTCACAGCAGCCCCGGCTGGCAGGGGAGCCAGGGAAGGTCAGCTTGCCAGCCAGGGGCTGTTTTGAATAGGCTCAATGTGTTGCAGAGGGTCTGGCTGGGGCACAAGGGTGGCAAGCAGCCCCCGCACTGAAGCACCCTCCTGCCCCAGCCAGATGGCCCAGTGTCTCCATGTACACTGCTGTGCACATGCAAATAAACAAACAAAAAACCAAAAACTCTGCTGCAAGGTAATACTTTTATTAATTTGTATTTATTAGTTTTGTGTGCCCTGGTGCAGATGTAGATGCTGAGATGTTTACTATGCAGTTAACTGGCCAACTGCACAGTTCACATCTTGTATGGACATGCCCAAGGAGAAACATGATACCAAGATGATGCTCTCCCCTAGGAAATCCTGAATTCTGCCCCTCCTTGTACATCTTGCACCAAATATTCACTGCATGAATGAAAGAAACAGTCACTGGAGAAGGACGCACAACCCGGAGAGGATCTATAACCTTCCTTATGAGTGCTTAAACTATACTTCAGCAATCCCTTGCAGTCAAGGATGACTTTCTTCCATGATTGGCTTATCTGTGGGTCTGAAGATGGCTGATGAGACTAATCGGGGATCAACAGACTGTTACTACTTGAGCACATGTTTCCATGTGGGGTGGATTGCGCTGAATTCTTGATTTGGTCCACAACATGCTGTTTCAGAAGTTTCCACATTTCCATCTCCTGTTGTAGTTGTAAGGTTTCAAAGCACTGAGATCCTTGCAGCAAACTCTTCCCCCATTTGGGGCAGCCCTAGGAAGTAGTCCCCCGCAAGTTGATATTACTACATTTTTTCAAGTTGGCCTTCAGGATGTCCTTTAAGCACTTTCTCTGTCCTCCTCTTGAGTAACCTGGGAGAATAAAATTTGCTTCAGGAGTCTGAAGTTGAATATCCAGATGAAAGGGCCAGTCCAGCAAAGTTAATGCCAGATGATCATTGCCTCAGTGTTCACAGTGTTTGTTTGCAGTAGATGCTAGCATTGGTGTGTCTAACTTCCCACTGGATTTGAAAGATCTTCCACAGGCAGAGTTGATGGTATTTCTCCAACAACTTGAGGTGTCTCTAAAGATTGTCTGCATCTCAGCTCCATACAGTAAAGTAGGGATCATGACTGCTTGATAAACCATGAGCTTAGTTTCAAATCTGACAGAGGCTGACATCAAAGAAAAAGAATGGTGATAAGTTTCAGTGGGACTCCATACTTCAGTAAGTTCTTCCACAATGCTTCTTGGTTGACAATTGAAGGGTTTTTGAGATCAAAAGCTATATAGAGAGATGTATATTGTTCCTGACATTTTTCCTGCAGCTGGTAAGCTGTAAAGATCCTGCCAATTGTGCCTCTTGATGCCCTAAACCCACACAGATTCAAAGAGCAGCTCTTCAGCAAGTCAAATGAGAAAATTCAGGAGGGTTCTCACAATGATTCTTTCTGTGGTGGGCAGCAAGTGATCCCTCTGGAATTTCCACAGTCAGACTTGTCTCCTTCTTGAAGATTGTCACCATCACAGAGTCACTGAGGAAACCACGGAGGTCATCTGTGATTTCATCATTCCAAATCATTAAGATGAGGGCGCGGAGCTGTGATGTGAGCTGGAAGATTTTGAAGATTTCAATGAGAATTCCATCAGCTCCAGATGCCTTGTCATTCTTCATCTGCTTAATGGCTTTCCTCACCTTGTCAAGGTTTGAAGAAATTCAGAGATCATCTCTGACTGAGTGTTGTGGGATGAAGTTGAGAACACTCCCCTCAACAATGGTGTCTTGACTGAGATTGTCTTCAAAATGTTCCTTCCAATGGATAAGGCAGGGAAAAAGGGAACTAGCGCTATATGTCAAAGATCAATACACATCCTCAATGATCAGGATGGGGTCAGAGGAGGGGAGAAATGAGGTCCTCTGCATAAGAATGCAAGGGGGCATGGGAAAAGGGACTTGATAGTTGGCATCTACTACAGATCGCCTCACTAGGGGGACGATCTGGACCTAGGCTCCTACAGGATAGGCTTGGCAATCTGGTGATTGTGGCAAATGAAAAAGCTGACCTCTTTGACAAATTCTTTGCCTCCATATTCCTAAACAGGGACCAGAACATCTCCCCCACTAGAATTGCAGACGTGGCACCACCATGCCTAGGATCAGGGGCAACCTAGTTAGGAAACTTTTGGAGGGGCTGGATGTGTTTAAATCAGTAGGTACATATGCTCTTCACCCAAGGATGGTGAGGGAATTGGCGGGGGTCATAGCAGGGCCCCTGGCATGGCTCTATGAGTACTCGTGGTGTACTGGCCACATACCAGAGGATTGAAAAAGGGCCAATGTGGTCCCCATTTACAAGAAGGGGAGAAAGGAGGACCCTGACAATTATAAACCAGTCAGTCTTACCTCAGTCCTTGGGAAGACCTTTGAGAAAATTATCAAGGAGCTCATCTGCAAGGGCCCAGCAGGGGAGGTTATGCTCAGGGGCAACCAACATTGGTTCATTGAGGGCAGGTCCTGCCTGACTAACCTGGTTTCTTTCTATGATCAGGTCACAAAGTCCCTGGATGAGGGTGTCAGGGTGAATGTCATCTTCCTGGACTTTAAGAAGGCCATTGACACAGTTTCCCACCACATTCTCTTAAACTTGGTCACTGCCTACACAGTCAGATGGGTAGCAAATTGGCTAGATGGTCACATCCAGACAGTGGTGGTGGACAGGGTTGTTTTCAACCTGGAGAGATGTGGGCAGTGAAGACCTCCAGGGTTCAGTCCTGGGGCCTGTACTGTTCAACATCTTTATCAACAATCTGGATGTGGGTGTGGAATGCATGCTGTCCCCAAGGTGTGGGGTAAAGTGGGCACTCTGGAGGGGAGGGACAGAATCCAGCTAGATCTAGACAAATTACAGAGGTGGGTGGATGAGAATAGGGTGGAATTCAGTGCAGACAAGTGCAAGATACTGCATCTAGGAAGAAGGAACCAGCAACACACCTATAGGCTGGGGAATACCCTTCTTCTCAACACGATGGCAGAAAGGGATCTTGGAGTCATTGTTGACTCCAGGATGAACATGAGCCACCAATGTGAGGAAGCAGTCTGTGAGGGAGGTAAGGAGGCCGGGGGCTCGGAGTTGTCCAGTCCCAGCGTCATCGGACATGCCCACCGGGTGCAGACTCAACACGCCGGGCGGAAACTGACCTCTTGCAGGGCCCTAGAAGACAGAAGGCCCGGAACGGATGGCGGCCGCATAAAAGAGGTGCCAGAGCTGGACGAGGATGCGGCAGGACTGGAAAGACGGGACGGAGGAGCTGCTGCTGGAGAGAGCCCCCGGAGGCGGAGGCGAGCCGCCCGCAGAGGCTGTAGGACCTTCTGGGGCAAGGGCAAGCCCCAGCAGGTTTGGTGAGTTGAGGGAGTCGGCTGGATGTGGCTCCGGACTGCTTGAGGCCGCTGGGAGCGGCTGGCGCCGGCAGACTGTTGGCTACCGTATAAACTGTAGGAGGGGAGCACTGCTGGTGCTCCAGCAGCGTGGGGCAGCAGTGCCCTGAGAATTCCTAATCAGGGCAGAGGAGTGCCTGGTAGGGAATGAAGCGGGGGGTCTTAACCCCAGATTACCCAGGGTGACGTTGGCACGCCCGCGGGGAGGAGGCGGACTCACCCTCATGGGAGAATCCCTGAGGGTGACAGTCAAGATAATTTGCTTCTACTAAGCGGAAGCTCAGACTGGCATCGTGACGTGGCCGGCCTAGGCAGGCGGTCACGCTACCGGAGGCCTGGGCGAGGGTGTAGGGGAGGAGGAGCCCTCAGCGATGCGGGGCCCCGCACACGCAGCAAGTCCCAGTTCTGGACCAACATGCGCTGTACAGTCAGAACTGAACTGGAACCATCAAAGTCGTGGCAGGTGAGTCAACGGTGCGTGAGAGTCAGGGAACGACCGCTGCGAGCAGGAGACGGTCCCCGAGTGGGGGGAGGAGGAACAGTGACACACAGCGGTCAACTCTGCCGACCCCCCCCGCCACACAGTCAGTAAGGCTAACCGCACCTTGTCATGCATCTACAGATGCATCACAAGCTGGTCCAGAGAAGTGATCCTTCCCCTCTATGCGGCACTGGTCAGGCTGCAGTTGGAGTACTGTGTCTAGTTCTGGGTGCTGTACTTCAAGAGGGATGTGACTAGCATTGAGAGGGTCAAGAGGAGGAACACTAGCATGGTTCAGGGGCAGCAGGGCAGACCCCTACGAAGAAAGGCTAAAGGGCCGAACCTAGTCACCTTCCACAAGAGAAGGCTGAGAGGGGATCTGGTGGCCATTTACAAACTCACCAGGAGGGACCAGCAGGAATTGGGGGAGACTCTGTTCCACCCAGGCACCACTGGGGTTACTAGGAATAACGGCCACAAATTTTTAGAGAGAAGGTTCAGGCTGGGTATCAGGAGACATTATTTTACAGTTAGAGCTGCCAGGCTCTGGAATGGGCTCCCAAGTGAGGTGGTACTCTTTCTTCTCTTGGGGGTCTTCAGGAGGACAGATATTTGGTTGGGGTGATATGACCCTAGCACCTGTTCCTGCAGGGTGTCGAACCTGATGATCTGTTTAGGTCCCTTCTGATCCTAGGCACTGTGATATTATGATACTATAACATTGATAGCTCCCCTATCCTTGATCAGCAGGGATCCTGGTTTTCTCTGGTAATTATGTTTCATTTTAATCATGGAATATTATGAATTTTGGGTTACTTTTTTAATCTGAAAATTGGGCCTTTTTTATCAGAGAAAACCAGGATCCCTGTTGATCAGGTCTCCTCCATCCTTAGGTCTCAATGGGATTCGTCCCTGTATGTTCAGACTGTAGATGGCTTTGGTGGCACTGTAAAAACCATGCATATTGTGGATGTCAATGATACATTGATCTAACCATTATGAAGTTTTATGAAAGGTAGGAATCACCCTAGCACCAATCTGCTGTAGCCAAAGGGACAACTTAAGTGATTCAGGGTGCATCAGATGTTATACTTAGAAGTTTGGATGGTTAAACTACATAAAATAATGGCTGACCAATCTAACTTAGCTCATCTGAGAGGAGCCGTAAGTTAGATCAGGCATGGGGTTAGACCAATCTAACTAAACACCTGTACACATGTAACATTTGTATGCACTCTACGATCTGGAAGTAGATTTGGACTGCAAATGCCAGTCTCACGAAGCCCTTAAAGCAAGGCTGTTTGGAGGTGCTAAATATTGGAGAAAGACACAGCCTGACATATCCTTCTCCAGCTTATTTTTCTTTTTTTCCTATTGGTTATCTTAGGCTTTTCTTTGTTCCAAGTGCTGCTTTCTGAATCCCATTCCTAGACACCAAGCTGAATAAGCACCATTCACTATACAGGGAACTCAAATGCCTTTCTCATGTTAAGTATTACTGGGCTCAGCTCTCTATATGAATTTGCTGTTTTGCACTTTCATGTTCAGCTGGGATTTTTCTCCCTTTATTCTTTGACTCCCATTTATCACATGGAGACCTCAAGATAACATGAGTTAATATTTCATCTGCACTCACTCCTGCCCCACAAACTCTACTTGCAAATTGGACATTCTTCTATTCTTGATATTCCTGTAGGTATAATTTTCTCAGAAAAAGGGATATTCTCAGCCAAAAGGAGAAGCTGTTAGCTCACTGTCAATTTGGCGTTAGTATAAGCAAACTTGACAAATTATGAATATACAGAGAAGGCAGAGTAGATTTACATCTTACAGACTAAATCTGAGAATCTTACTCCATCAGATGCTATGAAGGGTTTTTAGGAAGGAGAGGTTCTAGATAGAAAGCAGTATTTAAGATACAAAAGGTGGGGAAGGGGAATGAAAAGGGCAATGCTAGGATATTACAAACACTTCAGCCGGGCTGAGGGTGGGATTGGATTACCATGGATCATACAGTCATTGCTGGAGCATGTAAGTTTAGAAAGTTTGCTTCTCTCATCATCTTTAACGAGTAATGGAGTTTGTGATAGACTTCATAGCTGAATGAAAAGATCTCCTTTTGGTAAATGCTGTTATACTCAGGTGGTTATGTATGCTGTTTGTCAGTTCTGGAAATCTGGTGCTGATTTGTTCCAATTTGCTGTATAGAACGTTGATACGGTCGTTCCTCAATATCTTGGAGAAAGTAAAGCATGCTTGTCAGAATAGGTTGTATACCACACAGAACAGAGTGGGTTGGTCATCCAGAGTCCCTTGCTTATGAAATTTATCTACTTTCAGTTATGAATCTTGGGATTTGGTTAAAACTCCCACTCAAATTGGTTTCTAACAAAAATGCTCAAATGTAGCGGAATCACTACACAAAAGGTCATCCATTATAAATCAGCATAACTCCACTTAAGTCGCTGATTTATACCAACTGGGGCTCTGGCTTCTGATTTCATGCTATGTTAACTGTAAAAGTGTAAAAAATATAAACTCTATTGATTTGTTGCTATGACATATAGCTATATCAAAGTAATTCAAAGAGAAGACGCATTGGGAGAACAAACTTACTTCTGTTCGTGTTCTCAGGGAAACCCCCTGGGTACTGTTTAAGTGGCAATTCACAACTGTAGTCCTTAAATCGTCTGGCAGAGTTTGTACAACTTGGCACATGTTTTATGGATCACTGAAAAAAAAAGACAGATCAAAACCACATAGTAATGATATATATGTCCTTGCCTTCCTACTGGTAGCTATACTTCAAGATAACTATTGAAATACTGTAACTAGCAATTTAAATAAGAGTTACCCAAATATATTACACCAGATTGCTGCCTATTCTATACTATTCAGAAACATTAATGTCTATCCATGCATAATGGAAAGCAAGACATTTTAGGAAAAGGAAAACCTTTTTCTGTTTCATCTACTTCTATATATTATTTCAGCCAGCACCTTCTTGCTGAAATATTTCTCACTGTTTTCTAGGCTATTTACTACAACATGTTCTGTTACAGGAGGAGAGGTTAATCTCATGTTTTCAATAGTCAATCAGAGGGGTTACCTGAAATGTAAAAACATGAATTCGTTATTCAAAAAATAAAAATAAAAAAGAAGGTTGAAGCATTCACTATACAGAAAAAATTAGAGCTTATACAAGGGAAAAAAATAAAAACATATTTTTACACATATTCATCCCAGCATTTCCCTCATATTCTTTCCCTCCTGTACCTTGGTTTTCATGGATTAAAAGACCCCAGTTGTATCCAACAGCAACTGTACAAATGTAGTTTTACAATAAATGACTAAAAACAGAGAAAAGGTCAGGAGGTATACATATTGTCAGTCCAAAACATTTTATCCACATTTCACTGCTTCTGTAGTGTTTTGCCCTTTTTCCATTCTCAAGATGTTTCTCCTGAGATGTCTCTCAAGATAGCTACTGAATTGAAAAGAAAATATTTTTATTAGTAGCATAACTGTCTCTTGAAGAAATGACTTGAAAGCCTCATCTCAGCCCATCTTCAAATCATTTACTGATCCTTTATATAAGTGAAGAGTAAATTAAGAATATAATTGACAAATATTTTCATTTAAATAGCCATTCAATACTGTTAAACTGAGCTCACTCCTAATAAATAAAAGTGCCATCTCAAGGCATCATGAAATATTATATTGATCCACGTTTCATTTAAGTTTAGTAGGGCTAGTCAAGGAACAAAAAGAAAAAAACCCAGGAAATTATTTCTCCTGTGTTTGTTGAGATTTCAGCCACATCTAATAATAATTTAGAAATATAACATAAAGTAAGATTTAATCCAGATCATCAATCTTACATATACTGATGGTTACGATAAATACAGCTGAATGTAACACATAATTACATCATGATCCTGGGTTCCCCTTGCTCCAGTTCCCACTGTGCAGATGGCAGACTTGTCAGCTGACAAGACTCCTATCTGTGGCAGTGCCCCACATGCTGCTGCAGATGAGTCCCTTCAGCTGCCAGGACTCCTATCCATGGCAACATATGGGGCGTTGCCAACTGGATGCCTGTCAGCTGACAAGATTCCCATTTGTGGCTGCATGTGCCATTTATGGCTGGGAGATTCCCATTTGTGGCTAAATGGTGCCATGGCTGGGAGTCCCCTCAGGTGACAGGGCTCCTTACTGTTGGGGTATAGCTATGCTACACATGCAAATTAAAGCTGGATAGAAACCAATTAGAACATGTTTTCCAGCTCTAACTTTATAGCTGATTGGACCTGCTTAAGGAGTGATCGTTAATATGCACTTATAACTGGTCTAAATTAATTGCACAATTAACCCAGTAATTGCATGATACATGCAACATGTAGAAGGGGGCCTTAGAATCTCAAAAAACATTTAAAAACACACATCAATACCTTGTGAGGATCTGAACCATAACACCTGAGATCCAATTTCTATTCAAGTCAATCAGTAGGAGTCTTTTAATCAGCTTCAATAGTATTTTAATCAAAATGTAACAGCTGGCATTTTTGTTATCAAACAATATCTTTCAGATATATGAGTTCTATCTCTGCATACTCGCTTTTGCCTTTTACTGGCCACCAACAAGAAAGGGCTTGACAAAGCAATGCGGCAGTACGTGCCAAGAACGACCATTTTAAAATAAAATGGGTCAAGATAGCACAGTAACAAATGGGAGAAATTGAGCTGAGATATTTGAAGGCTTGATAGGAATCTTAAGGAGTAGAGAAAAACTGGCAACCTAGTGGTATTGGAAGGATGAAGAGAAACTAGAAACTACATCTTTTCTCTTCCTGGAAAATGTGAATGTAACTGTGGAGTGATCATAGAGCCCTGGTACTCCAGACCTACTGGAGAAGAGGAGAAGACCAAAGGCGGTATTAGTGGGATAGTAATAAAGACCAGGAAGTCCTGGAGAAGGAGCAGAATATAACCTGCACGAAGTGGCTGAATGTGTCTGTTTAATTCCCACCAGTGACCAACATCATTATTCTTTCAGATAACAAGACTTGCAATGGCAGAAAAGCAATGGCAAGAACATTTCAAAAGTTGAACTCATGGTAAGTAAATTTGGTGGGTTAAATAAGTGTGATTAAATATGCCTAAGTCATTCAGCAGGCATTTCTAACAACTACAAGGTGCAGATAAAGGCTTAACACTTATTCCTAGCTTTACAAAGTAAGTAAATTTCCAGATTTCTTTCCAGAATTTAGGTGTATAAATGAAACTAATTTACATAATACCCTGACTACTACAGGAAGAGGGATAGGTTTCAGATATACTAAATTTGAACTTTATTAAGCTCCATGGCAGCTGGAATTCTCTAAACTTTGTGTTTCAAGATACTGGACACTGCTTGAAATGTTTTAGTTTCAGATGTCTCCTCTAAAAGTATGCTTCATCATGTAAATTAAGTTCTTTTTTTTTT
>NW_017728906.1:73126103-73147911 GCF_001723895.1 Crocodylus porosus | reverse complement strand
TCATTGCTTTTATGCATTAGTGAACCAATTTAAGTGCCTCTTGTAATGATAAATCTTTATCTCACTGATTTTTAAAAGAGTATTCAGTAATTTAAATAGATTCCATATTGTTCCTCTAACACATGTATTTCTTTTCAATATGAGGATATTTATAAATATAACATCAAATGTGTAATATATTGAATTAACTAATACTGAATCATTCCTCAGTTCATGTAGTGTTGATACTTGGCTGGCCATGAAGCTGAAGAAGAATATGCACTTTCTCTTCTTGCTACTACGTATCTACATTTGACCTCAATTCCATTTGTCCAGAACTTAGCTCATGGACTTGGATTGGATGGTGAACAGATTCACTGGGGATACACTCAAATTTATTGGGATATCTTAGAAAAGAATAGCCTGCCTTTCTATTGACATGAGAACAGAAAAAGAAGGACAGGAGGATGTATGCATAATCTAGCCCTTTCTCTCATCCTTTCTCTGTACTACCCATGCCCTATCTTCACCTACCCCTACCTACTATCTTTCAGCAGTTACCTTTGGACATACTTTTATGCTGCAACAAGAGTTTTTAACCCATATGCATGTTTGCAAGGAAACTACTACAGTGAAAATTTATCATCTCTAATGCCAGAAAGCTTACCTGTTAAGTACACAGGTACAACATCTGCCTTCCATATGCAGAAGTCTGTACAATCCTTTCCCCTTCCATGAACCATGGAAGTCCAGCTCTATATTTGACATTTACACTAATCAGAGCCAAGAAATTCCAAGTTAAGGTTACAGTTGTATCCTTATTAAATCCTGCAAGTAAACTAAATACTGAAAATGTTTTAAATCCATGTTTATTATTATTAATAATAATATATTTTTTAATTCAGTTCCAGTCTGAAGAGCATGTCTACCCAGCATAGGTGACTGGGAGGGGGGGCACATGGCCCCCTGACAGGGCCATCCCCACCACTGACACCACTGGAGACTTCTGCGGCTGCTCACCAGCCCCATCCCCGCTGACAGCACCGATGCCAACACTGGCTTCTGAGGGTGCCTCCCCAGACTCGGGAGTCACCAGTCACCTATGCTACCCACAAGACTGCATTAGAAAGTCCCATCATGAAACACTTCCTGTACATTGACCCCTTCTCTGCCTATGCCAAATGACACAAAAGTACATGGCATATTCTTTGGGGCCACATGCCTAAAGTTTTCCTTGTCAGTTTTGCTCTGACAAATCTTAAGCTTGTCAGAGCAAAACTGGGAGTGCCCAAAACTGGAAATGCTTCTCCAAAAACACTGATATGACTTTTTTGGCACAAGGAACAAAGCAAGTTACCATAGCATATTTTCACAGGAGTAGTGAGTACTTATAGCTTGAGGTAATATAGATACACTAGAATACGCTAGAATATGTAGGATTTCTGAGAGCTCCACATTACCTGTCATGTTTCATCTCAGAAATATCTAAATTTTAATGGCATGCAAAGTGATAGGTTACAAAGTGCTTAGGGTCTTTGGGATATACTCAATGTACTGGTTCTAACAGCATCAGGAACACTTTGCAAAGATCAGATTTCTGCCAAACAGCAGGAATCATTCGGGTCTGAGGTGTCTGCGCACAGCACCAAAACATGTGTTAGATTAGGCTTTATCACAGACGTAATAACAGTTCCATATTTAAGGTAACATTTATCTCCCCTACTAAAATAGAACAAAACACATAAACTTGATGGCAGTCACTAACTACTGAAGGAAGACTGTATACTTTATGTCAATGCATACCTTTGAATGGGAAAGGGAATTTTAGAGCAAAATAAAGAAATTAAATGAAAATGTATTTTGCATAGTGGCATCCAGAAGAGCATATTCTCCCTATGGCTGAAGAAGGGGGTTTGTGCCCAAAAGTTTGCAAAGAACCATTTTTCTAATTATTTAGTTGCTCTAATAAAATATATTACAACCTACACCCCTCTATCAAAGATATCACATTTACACAAAGAACCTTGCCTGCCTATAAAGAAATGAATGCACTTAACACATGCACACACACGGAAATGTCATTTACATGCATGTTAGAAGAGTTAGAAGCATTACAAGGAATATTCAAGTAGCATATTCTATTAAAACAAGAAAAATACTAAGCAAGGCTCCTAAGGTCTCAGTCAAGCACATTTACCCAAGATATCCTCAAAATTAACAACTATCTACAGCCAAATCTCAAAAACAGTACCAACTGCTCCTTACTCTTGACCTCGATATCACTCAAACCATCATCTTGAAAAAAATGTTCCCTTCACAGTTCTAAATTCTTTGGGCTCTCCTCTTATCTTTCTAGTCATTCTATCACATTTCCTCATATTATGAGTTGTGAGGTTGTCTTACATCTTACGGATATCATGTTTAAGCCTGCTTGTCATTTATAATCCTCTTATTGTGGAGGTATAGTATTGTGATCAGCATTTTAAGTCACTAATTCTATTTTCAGTTATGGCATTGAAAACTCTGAACAATAGTATTACTGCCAATAGTTTATGTAGGATATACAAAAATTGGGTAGAGATCCTAATAGGCATCTGAGAGATGAATTTGTTGACTCAGTTCAAATAAAACTAATGGAGATAAAGGAAAAAAAAAAAGAAAATTTCCACAGACAGCTTCAGTAGGAATTTGATCTTAGTGGTAGAGAGACTGGACTGTCAGCAAAACCTAACCATGTTCCTGCTTAAAAACTTATCATTCAGTAACAAGGCTTTGATATACCATGTCACAACTCATCCCTCCTGAATATTTTCTTCATTGGTCAAGACCAGAACTGCCAAAAAATATAGACTGTAATTTTGGGGACAATCTGACCTGTACATCTGATGAGGTAAAGACTATTACTCACATTCCAGTATCACACCAACAGATCCTGTGCCACCCATAGGTCATTTTTCCTTTCTATTGCTTTTTTCCCCACAAAACTGAACAACATTTTCTCAAAAGATAAGGCAAATGCAAAGGAATCTATTTATTGAAGCACATCAGAAAAATATTAGAACTGCTCTGGTAATGTGTACATGCTTAATTTCAGGGTATCTTTGGGAAAGGTTGAGGGGCAATCATTGCTGTTTCCATATTGTCTGATATACTAGATTTTTTCAGGGGGCATTGACCATTTTGTTATATTCCTCCCTAACCGGCACTTTTCTTATTTTTGGGAAAGGAACAGAGGTGGGAATATGAAACTACCTCCACTTTTTATTTGAAATGTATTGTTGATAAATCTTTGCCTAGATATTATTGTATTGGACTTAATATTTCAGTAGCAGCTATTCACTATATTCATGGTACAACCTTGTTATGTTGAACAGGACAGAAATTACAGGGCCCTTAAGAAACCAGAATTGCACTTTCCATTGTTACTGACTATTATGGAGCACTAAACAATGTGCTTCATGAAAGACAAAAGAAGAAAACACTCTCTACTCTAAAAGGCTTACATTCTGACAGTGTTAAGCAGATAAATAAAAATCAATTCAGAATCAGTTTTACATACTTCTCCTGGAAAGCAGAAATGCAGCACTAGCTTTTCTGGTCCAGATGATTTCGGGATCCAAAAAAGATTAAGGGAAGGTAAGAGCATCAGAGACAAGGACTGGTTAATTTCTTTTTATATTCTTTTCTGTGTGAAAATGATGTTTCATCAGGAAGGTTTTTCTCAGGCCCTGGAAAACAAAACAATACCTCTCAAAATGAGAAAGATATTGACTGCACTCTGGTAGTTAGTACAATGACCTGGGATGTGGAAGAACCAGAGCATCAGTGTCTTGATCTGAGATGAGCTCAGAGCAAGCACTCTGTTCTTAACCATTCAAATGATGAACTTGGAAACAGCCAACCTAGTGCATTAACCACTCAACTGTAGAACAACTTTGTCCCCCTCAGTTTTTTCCAAGAAAAAAAGGTAAATTTTTGTTTTGCCGTACAATCAGGTTAAAGCAAATATCAAAGCCTCAGTAATCAAAACATTTTCTGGCTAGCCCTAGAGCACACTGCCTTTATGCCTCACAGTGTCTGAAGTAGCTTATTCAAATTAGACAGTCAATACAATTTAGAACAACCAAGAGATTTTTTTTAACTTCTGCAGTCTTTTAATAAAGCTGTTTTTCCGGTAGATATTGATGTCCCCATCATGATTCCTAAGATGAGGGAATAGGAAGGATTGCTGTAGAAGAGCACTAAGTAGACTTAGCATGAGATGAGGTCTTGCATATACAGTACAGTATATCAACAGTATATTATCTAGCTATTTATACACACCCTCATGAACAGAAGCAGTAGACAATTGCAATTTCAGGAAAACAAAGTGTATATGTATATTTATTGTAATAGGGGCCCCTAACCTCTGTACCTTAAGAGTAAAAGGACAGCATTACTGGCCTGGAATCTATTGCAGGCAGCTAAGTGAGGGCAACTTACAATAAAGTAAGCAGCCTAGGGATGAGAAAGACAAGAGTTACAAAACTGTAAGTAACTGTCTAGAAGCAGCTGCCCTGCAGTAAGTTCCGAGGAGCAGAGAACCAGGAAGTTATCCATGTAGTGTGTGCAGTGCAGTGGACTAGACTGCAGCAGAGGGGAGCAGAGTGACTGATGGACTAAAGAGAAACCCCTTGCCTGACTGAAAGTGCATTTGACTGGAAAGGATGGAGCCCAGTGGAACATAAGCTTTGCTCCTAGGCCAGAGAAAGCAGTCTAGCCCTGAGCACTGCATCCAGAAGGGCTCCTGTGAGTATAGGCTGCTGGAGGGAGATCCACAGAGAAACAAAGGTACCCTGGGGCAGCTGGAGGGAGACAGCTGATAGGGGAGTAGAGGTTTGCTGTGGTACAGAGACCCAGAGTAGGGTTTAAGCATTTTGATTTAGTCCATGATTTTTTATGTATCCAGTAGATTTATGAAGTGAAGTTCATAGGCTTGTCTATGAAAGGTGTTTTGTAAATTCCCTTTGAGGATTACAACTGAGAGATTGGAGAGAGAGTGGTTGTCTTGGGAGAAGTGTGCATCCACAGGTAATCGGGTGTTTTTGTCTTTGATAGATATGAGTTCAAAGTTTAACCTCTGAGAAATACACGGTAGTTAAATGGGCAGAACTGCAGAGGAATTCTTAAACCATACTGTATCTTACTGCAGATAGCATAAGACAAATGCAGATCCAGGAGAAACAATAAACACCCGTATGGCATTATCTTCCTGTTTTTCACAAGTTGAGTGTTCTTTGTGATATCATCAGGCATGTCCAGATGAGCCCACATGTGCCTCTTGCAGCACCTCAAATTCCTTTGAGACACTGCAAGAGGCACATGCAAGAATGAGAAAAAGTTCCCCACACTGAAAATTTTCAGCATGAGGGCAAAATTAGACCCCCTGGATATCCAGGGGCTATTCACTCTCAGGAACTTCTGGGACCCAACCAACTGGTACCTGGGGACACTACCCCTTGTTCCAGCTGGACTGCTGAAGCAGCCCTGGGAGTTCCCTGCACCCTCTACCCACTGCAGCAGTCTGGCAAGGGAGGCTGCTGCCTGGCTGTAACCTGCTGTGCACTTGCCAGACCTAGATGGGGACTGCACAGCCAGTAGAGGCATCTGCCTCACTGGGACAGCTGCCAATGGGCTGTGGCTGCAGAGTTGCCCTTTGTGCGGCACTACTGCCATGTGTGCCTTCTGCCTGGCCATCTGACAGCTATCACTGGGAAGATGTTCCCAGTGTGGTGGCCTAATCTGAACTGTCAAAACATGTCCTCTTGGCCCCATTTGGCCAGGAGATCTGCCACCTCCAGCTGGGTCCAAGGTACCAGCTCTGAGCAGGCAGGGTCCTGCCACTGGCTTCCGTAGCAAGAATTCTGGTGCTCCTTATTGGAAAACTGAAAAATCCCTGATAAAAATATTCCAAAGTCACTCTGTTAAATACCGCCAAATCCATGTTCCTCCATAATTAAAATAAAAGACCACTATAAAGAGAGAGTGAGAGACAGAGAGACAGCGATTAGTTGGGCAATGTATACTTGATATATCTACAGTGTTAAAGCAACTTGGAAAGCCTACCAGTGTCTCTATTATCATAATAAAGTGAAATCTAAATATGTGTTTCGTGCAACTTGACGGGACAGCTTTTTGTACTGCTGGGGACAGCAGAGGTGTTGGCCACAGATTCTAGCTCCCCCTGGCTACAGAGGCAGGAGGAGCCAGGCAGGGTTATTTTGCCCCAAGTGGCACAATTTTCCCCACACCAAAGTGCATGTCCAGGCACTTGTGCTGAGGCAAAAAGCCCTGGCTCAGATTTACACTGCTTCTATTTGAACTGCTGCAAGCACACGTGCCTGCATGTGTGGACGTGCCCACCATGTCTGAAGAGTTTTTTTTACCTTCTCACCCCACACAAATAGCCTCACTGTCTAACTCTGGCTTTTCTCAAACTAGCCAGTGAAAGATCTTTCCTCTTACTTCATTCCAATGTCATGAAAAGTCCTTAGTCAGCCTGAATACCCAGTATGTGATCAATTGTTTATTTACCAGCCTATCTGGAAGAAAGATGACAGTTATAATTTATTATCATTAAAATATAATGAACCTTCATAGTTACCCTTTGGTCAAAAAATTCTCCAGACATGTCCTGTGCACTTTAGCTCAGTGTGGAGAATACAGACCTAAATGGATGACTTGAGTCAAAGTTAAAATGCTTCTCAAAAGAAAAAAAAGTTTAGATGGTTATAGTTACATACGGGCATACACTCATCTATCTTATTCGTGCAAACTGGTCCACAAAGAGTCCTCTAGAAGTGTTATTTCAGCACAGTGATTCTGTAAGCTGGTCTGGGTTCACCTTAGCATTTAGTGGTGCAAGATAGTGTAGTACAGAAATTTGGTTGAAAACTGTTTCTTCTTTTTGCCCTGAAAGGAGGACGCAAAAGCAGAAGATATCCCAAGGCTGTTTCAGCTCAAGGCTCCAAGAAGTTGCTTCTGTTTCTTAAACTGAACAGGAAGCCTTGATGGACAGGAAATAAAGATAGATACGGGTCCAATGGATGCTTTAAAATAAAGCAAAACATTTTTCTTTGAGAGGAAAAAATTCTAAGAAACAAAACTAAGGAGAATTGTTCTAAGCCACTAAACACACAGAAAATAGCTAAAGTGGTAGCTAAAAATGCTTAGAAGTCATAAACAAGTAAACAAAGATCCCACATCATGAAACATGAATTGGGATTTTTAATGAACAGAGATTTATGAAAATAAGGTATGATTTTTAAGTTTGGTAAATTATGGAAAGCTGCTTTCTCTAAAAAAAGAAGCCTCCCCTCCTTTTAAATACCTGTTGTAAAGTATATGATTAGGATCACTGGGACTGTTATTTTAATTCTTCAATTCATATTCACAAGTTTACAACCCGAGCACAAACACACAAAAACTTTAAACCAGAATGAGAATTGTACATTAGAGCTCTCGCATGCTCTTAGGAAAGCTGGTTGATGGGATTTTTGGAGCTTGTCAAAGAATAATCCCATCTATCACAGTCCAGCAGGATATTCACAGTGCCTAAGAGAGGGATTTTCCTGCCTTTTCTTTTTCCACAAACACTGATAGCACAATTTCATCACATTGTATCCTTAGGGAGAGGTACCCTGGAACTCAGGTGATCTTACACCTTAAACATTAGAAAACCTTAGACATATTACCAGTGTTAAAGCTAGCATGAGAGTCAGTGTATTATAAATTCAAGGGGAAAAAACCCTTCAAATGGATTAAGATATTAAAACTAGACTGGAAGATTCCAGGGAACCTATAATATTGGGAGCAATCCTACCTGACAGTGGTATGGAGTAGACAGCTTAATGGGTCTTTCTTGTTAAAAGTTATCCCCATATCTGTCTATAAAATGTATTGTGGAAAACATTTGAAGGAAAATACAGTATGGATTTGTAAAAAGAAATAAAAAAAATTTAAAAAGTCTAAATGGACATTAGTGATTGGGATTATTATTATTCAAATAGTTAAAGTCCTTTCAAAGGTTGTTGACACAGTCACGCATACTGTAGAGGGATGTCAATTTATATGGAAAGGAGACAAACAAAAAAGCTCTATGATAGGAAGTTCTGCCAGGCAATGCTGTGAAATTTGCGAGCTGCAAGCCAAATCAAGTGATTTAACACCACCGAGTCCTAACTATTCTCAGCGCCTAACTCCAACTGTGTCAAAAGTGAAATAAGCTATTTGCAACCTAATCTTCCTCCTCTGATGGCTAATTCTCCACCTTTAAAAATTATCTATTTCCAAACAAAGAACTAAGCCTAGAGCTAGTGCCAGAGGTAGTGGCTCAGCTCCAAAATTGGTTCTAAAGACAGAAAAGGGCAGTAGGGACATTAAACCCCAAAAGGAGTGTGGATGTATTGGCAGCGGGAACACCTGAGTGAATGGCTGACTGCAGCACAGTCTGAGCATATTACACAAGCCTAGTGGGAAGCACCATAGTCTAATGTATGGGATGGTAGATTGGGACTCAGAGAACGTAGGATCTGACCCTGCTATTGTCCATGTAGCCTTATCCATGAGTGTTTTGCCTCTTGCCTATTTGGATCCCATGATCATTGAGGCAGAAGGTGGTGGGCCTCTCAGCAGGGGCCCCTAGATAAGATTTTAATACAAATAGTAAATGCTAATACTACCTATAAATAATCTGAATACTTCAGCAATGTATGAAAAACAATTTAAAAAATATCAGATGGCACAGGTAAATGTTTCCTTCATGTTTGGGGAAACTAAATCCCATGGCATCCCTGGTAAAGATTAATGTTTGTTCATTAATATTATCACTATTGCAATACATTCTAACCTTGTCATCACATTTTTGATGAACAACTAGTAAAAATGCAGCACAAAGGGCTATAGTGTAAACTTCAAATACACATTGACAAGCAATTATTCTTTCAAGTTCAAGATTTGGGAATACTTTTTTCATAGTACACACAAAAATTCATTGCCACAGCATATCTTTGGGGTTTTTCGTAGATTCAAAGAAGTATTGTGAGAGGCAAGGGTTAGGGTGATAGTTTTATTGGAACAACTAGGTAGTTGAAATACAGTTAGACGTGATTTAAAATGTAAGACATTCTTGTCTAGTCTCTGATGGATTAGGCAGTTATATGAATAAATAAGAATATCTGGATTGTATCCAGATAGTTAAAACTAATAATTACTTAAACAAATAATGGAAAGAATAACACTTTTGTATAGGCAATCACTTCAGGGCTTCTGTCAAGTTCTATAAAGAGTTGGAGTGAAACTTTCCTGAAAAAGGACAAATTATCATGTTAGTTCACAGTAGGATTTATTAAAATTCCCTCTGTATAGGGATATATATATATGTATTCCCTCATAGGAAAGTAAGGCTGGAAGGCACTTCACAGGTTATCTAGTCAAGCATCCCACTCCAGGTAGGATCATCCCTGACTAAACCATCCAAGCCAAGTGGCTTTCTATCCTGCTTTTAAAGTTTCTAAAGATGCAGATTCCATTACTTTTCTGGGTAGCCTGTACCAGTGCTTGACCAATATCATAGCCAGAAAATATGATATTGGCTTCTGTTGATGACAGAATACTGAAGTAGACAGATCTTGGGTGTGTTTAAATATTCCTGGTCCACCGTGAGTTGAATGGAAGCACTCATGTAACTAACAGCTCACCTATATAAGTGACATGAAAACTACTGAAAAATAGCCTTAGAGCTTAGACTGGGTTACTATATTCAAACCAGTTCTTCCTATGATTTTCTTTTTGTCTATATAGGTAGAAAATACCATCCCTAGGCATTCTAATTTTGACCTGTTATAAGAGGACTTTTTACTGCCAGACAGCGTTGGAGTAACTGGCTTACATATGTCAAAACTAACCTTGACCTCTTCTTTGCTGAATACCCTGGAACACTGTCTCGTATCATTTGGTAAAATAATGAAATACCAATTTGTGTTACTGAGAATTAATGTGAAGCTAGTGTATACAGGTTTAAACACTTTACTTATAATAATAATAGCAATAGGAAACTTAGGTAACTTACAGGTAGTTAGTAGGTCAGTCTATAAGGAGCAAAGTGCAGGGGAGCAATGTAGCATTCTGAATTTCCACTTCTTAGAAATACATTCAGTCTTATTTGACAAAAAGTTGATGATGGACATAACACATCCTGTTGCTTCATAAGGAGAATCTAAGATCTGTTTCAGTATAAACCAAAACATGTGTCCTGTGTATCCACAAAATAATGGCATTGCTTTATTATAAAGGCTGTATATATGGGCAGATCCAGGATTTTCCTAAGGTGGGAGTGGAAAACCACTCCTCAGACTTTGGGGAGATGGGGATGAGGCATGGGTTGAGCCCCCAGGTCAGTGGGGAACACCAAAGAGTTGGATAGGGAGCAGGGGCACAAAGGTGGTAACTTCCACACTCTGCAGGCATCAGTGCCACTGCCCCCAGCTGACCTGGGGGTGAGAGGAAGGACCCAGAGCAGTTCCTACCCTGCACCAGCTGGGAGCAGGAGAAGCTCTGGGGATCTCCTTGTGCACAGACTAGTTGGTGACAGTAGTGGAAGGGGGTGCATCTCCAGCATGCCCCCCTGGATCTGTCTGTCACTGTAATCTATGGCATAATCCCATTGAATTTGCTTCTGAAATGCTACATGTTTAAAGCTGTATTTTGAAAGTGGTGCAATACTGATTACTAGGTGGGACACTGAACTAGGGTTCAAACGTTTTGTTCCAATGGCCTGCTTGAGCAAGTCATCCCCTTCTCTCTGTTCTGATTTCCCCATGTGAAACTTTGGACTGACAATAGTGACATCCCTTTGTAAGACACTCTGAGAGCTACAAATGAAAATCAATGTGCAGGGGCTTGTTGCTTTATGATCATGAATATATTTTGAAAGAAGTATCAAAATTGTATAAACCAAATCAACAAAATCAAAGGGCATCTATACACATGCTCTGGGGTGGAGGGGGAGGAACTTTAATTAGAGCCACTCTAATTAAAGTGCCTGCAGCATCACATGTATTCAGCGTCCCACACTTCAAAATAGTGGTGAGGGCACTTTAAAGATCATTCAACAAGCTTTAGTCCAAGTGCCCCCACAACCATTTTGAAATATGGGATGCTGAATAGACATTATGCAGTGGCTGCTGGAGGGTGCTAATTAGCACACTCCAGAAGACTCAAATAATTGAGTCTGCTCCAAGGCTTGCTAATTAGCATGCCTTGGAGCAGATATCCGGCATGTGTGTAAGTCTCCAAAGATTGCAGGGGACCTTCTTATTCTCTTCCGTCTCTGAGGCTGGCAATAGCTGGCCATGAGAGAAGGTTCTGATTGATTGTATTTCCAAGTACATTGTCAAGCACTTTGTTGGTAGTAATGATAATGCAGAGGCTTGACTGCTAAATATGCTAGTTGAATGAGCCAAAGGCCAATTCCCCACTGAAGCTAGGGGACCTGGCTCTAGCAGTATTGCTCCAAGGCTCCTGACAATGGGAAAATTCAAGATATGTTGCTAGGCTTAGTAGTTATGGAAGCTGGAAGTAACTGCAACAGTCCACAAGGTTCTGTGCCAGAAACTGGCAGGGATCAAGGTTTGGCCTCTTGTTAGCATTTTTTCTCGTAACTGGGGTACATGACTTCAGCTGTGTCACATAAACACATTGACACTCTCCTGATCAAGACTTTTCTGGAGGGTAATGACCAGTAAAATGCATTCTGGATATTTTCATAGTTTCATAGTTTCTAGGGTCGGAAGGGACCTGAGTAGATCATCTAGTCCGACCCCCTGCCATGGCAGGAAAGGGTACTGGGGTCAAACGACCCCATACTGGGGTCAAACGAGTCAAGTCCTTCTCGGCCATGGTGCTAACAAATGTAGTACTGCTGAGCCTATAAGCATGCTGTGGGTTTTTCTTCCCAAAGTGGAGCACCTTGCATTTTTCAGTGTTGACAGCCATCAAGTTTTCATCCACCATTTTGAAAAATTCTTCTGTCCACTGGGGACAGACAACGTTGTATTCTTTCAGGAGATACTAGACACTATAATACATTCCAGAAAAGTTAACATAATACCCTGTAAACTTTTCAGAAATATAATTTAAAGAAATCATTTTCAGAACTTTTAGCATAAAGATATTTTATATCTAACTTGTTCGGTCGATACTATACCATATGGGTCCTAACAAAGGCCAGTTACATGCTGTAATTTCTTTTTGAATTCAGAACCAACTAAATCCCCTGTCTTTGTATGAATTTACAAGCATAGCATACACGGTCCAATAAGACCAATCTGACATTTGAGACCAGTTATATTTCTAGTGGGGAAATCTAAATTTGCAGGAAAAAATTAAACAGTTATTCTCAATTTTCATTGCTTTGGCTTCACTTGCCTACTTGTTACTGAAATGAAGCTCTTAGAAAACTGATAAGATGTTTGGGATGCTCAAAATCTTTCCGAAGATGAATTAATGGTCAGAGAGCAAGGTCAAAAGTATATAGATGCATTTTATCACATAGCTTTCCTGTTTATCACATAGATGTGTGGTTAAGATTTTCAAAAGCATTCAAAAAGGCAAAAGGAGTTAGACACCAACTCTTCTTGAAAGTCAAAGATAGTCAGTTGAAAATTCCACTCAATTTTTCAGCTAGGTACAGATATACATGTATAAAATGCAGTGTCCTTCACAACTTCAAGACCAGCCTTGTCAATTCTTCCACTCTGTCCTCCAGTCCCCCAGCCTTCTGCTGCTTCATTCCCCAGCCTCATTCAAATGTTTACCACTTTGTCCAGTCTCTGACCATCTCCTCTGCAGTTTTCCCTTTGGAAACATCCTTGACTTAGGCACAACATTCCCTTTACAGCAGACTGCAATTCTTCCTGGCTCCCTTCTTATACAGCAAATTTTTCACTTCAACCTTAAGTACTACCACCACATTTTTGTCATATGAAGTAATTATAATAAATCCATTAACGCATACTACTGCCAGGTTGTCTGCGTACCACTGGTGGTACCCACACCACAGATTGGGAACTGCTGCTTTAAATTAGCATAGTTCCACCAAAGCTAATTCACAGTTATGCCAATATATACTAGTTGAGCTAAAACTACATACTTAGGATATGAGGAAAGAACATAGGTATAAAAAGCAAACAAATGGAGGGGAGAAAAGATAAACACAGACAGCGCCAATTGTAAATGTCTTGCTATCAATTTTTTTGTAAACAGTGCAGAAAAGATACAGTTTAAGGTTGGAATTGAAAGATGATTGAAAAGTTTAATCCTTTCCTTTGCAAAAAAAAAAAAAAGAATTAATTTATTTCATTTTTGTTCTTAAAAAGTTCAATTAAAACCGGGATCCAATGATTATTTTTTTAAATGATTGCATTTTAGAGAGATATTCAAAGAGCAGCATGGGAGAAAGTAAGAAGGTCCTTAAGGTAAAAGTAATAAGTAAATAAAGGCCGCGATTGTTGGCACAGCCAGGGCAAGGTCATAAGCTATGCACACATTGGTGAGTGTTTGTTTATGTGAGTGTTTGAAGGAAAGCATAATCTGACACAGGATGCGCACTGCTAAATCCCTTATTAACTCTCCAGTGCAACAACAACCTTAATGTTTCATAGGCGCTTATACCTCTTTGGATTGAAGCTGGGAAGCAGGCCCTCCTGAGTTCCATCATCTATCACAATCCATGTCTATCAAATGATAGATTGCTCTCACCAAAAGGGCCTAAACTCTTGATTAAATGTGTGATGTGCATGCTTCAGCAGTTCATAATTGTACAGGCTGAAGTTTAGGCAATCTTTTTGGCTTTTATCCCCCTTATTCTGTTACAATGAATGAATGCATTCTAGAAATGTTATTTTTTAACCTAGTTTTTAATCTTGAATCATATTGTATCACCTTCTTTTATTTGCTACTTTAAATGATCAAATTAAGGTTATGGTCACAGAATGAATCAAACGATCAGCTTTTTTGTACAAAGCAACGGCTATATGACCTATATCAATATATAAGATACACACATGGAAGCCCCTTTACTTTATAAGTGCCTTTTTCTAACATACTGAGGCTGTGAGGCATAAAGGTGAGGGTGAGTTAAAAATGAATCTTTTATGCAAATGACACATTTTACTTTCAAATTCCTAAGTACAATTATCCATCATGTTCCAGAAAAAATGGTGATAACTAAAAAGAAGAGATAATGCATAAGTACTATAGCAGACCAATTATAGTGAATGCTAAAAATTACTTCTTTACAAACTCATTCTCAGTTCCTTCTGTTCTTCTGATTTGTGTGTCATATGACTGTTTAATCTCTAGATTTTATCCCTCCTTTTGAGACATCCCACTAAGCTTCTTATATTTAAGGGACTGTGGGAAATAGAATTGGCCTCGTTTCATTACCAGGCAGATTGTTTCTTCCCTAAGAATTTCTGATGGGAGTTTTTTACAAAAAGATGTTACTTTTTGTTTCCTCTTTGGATACCTGCACTGTTCACCCAGATTATTCTTGACATTAGATGGGAAATTTCTCATTACAGCTATAGACAATATCAGTTTATTTTTCCCTTCAAAAGATGATTAGCATAGCACAAGGAACACAGCCAAGCTTTGCTATAATAAAATTGTGAGGTATTTGGGAAGTAAAAGTTAAAACAAAGATACAGAGACTTTTTGAATGTGAGGCTCATAGGTAGCTTTCTCAGCTTCCAAGAACAAATAAACATTGTCATATATGTTTGTTTTATGATTTAAAGAAACTTATCAAGCTTGAAATCTGGTATGGATCTCAACAGGATTTTTACCTAAGAATAATGACAGATTATTGTAACATCTAGCTAAAAAATGTTGACTATGCAAGGCAATATGGGTGTATATATATTTGGAAGTGTTTCTTTTCAAGGTATCCCCTCGTCTATGTATTGATATACTAAGGAATAGATATTTTAAGAAAATTTTAGGTATTTGCATTTACTGCATACCTGCATATTATATATTATTTGAAAACTCATAGAGTATGGATTTGCAAAAAAAAAATTAATCACAAAACATTCCAAAAAATGTAAGGTATAAATGAATAAGCAGCTACAGAAAGAATATTATGCAGCACAGGGCATGCATTCCGCCTATGAGCTCTTCAGCAAGCTGACAGGCAGTGCTGGGCCTCAGTCTACTGTAAGACTTCATGCAAAACAGATCTCTGCCTGATTTGACCTGTCACACTAATGCCACCTATTTAGAACAAACGTCTTGTGCGTGATTTCATTGTGGTTTCATAGTTTTTTCTATATTTTTGTTTTTTAATAATTTAAGCCTGAGATGTCAAGCTTATCTGGCCCTGTAGGATCCATGCCAGAAATTTCCATCCAGGCAGTGTAGTCCAGGAATGGTCCTGCCCATGAGGCTGGTCTGATGGGCTCCATGCCCTGTGAGGGTCCGCTCATACCAAAGGGTAGCACCAGAGGCTGAATGGCAGGGCTCTGCGAGCCCCCTCTTTTCACACCCTGATTTCAGCTGTAAGTCACAGAGCAAATTGCTACATTTTAATTTCAGCTATAAGTTACTGCTAAGCTTCTACACATTAACATTTTTAAATGCGTCCTATCTTTATTCCTGCTGTGAACACATAAAATATTGAAATAGAAAATAAATCCCAGAAAATATGCCAATAGGATGTCTAGCGATATACAGACAGTGAATGCTAATGTGTCATTGCAAAAGTCAACAACACTGGCAAACTGTTACTGTATACTGTGAAAATGAAAAAAGTCACTTCAAACATAATGATCTATGTTGTGTTAACTGGAGAAGATCAGGTAAGATGCAAGGAATGCTGTTTGTATGCATTTAGCAGATGTAACAATTACATATCAAAAGTGTCCCCAGAGATCGTCAGTTTCTCCTGAGATCCACACTTCAGCCTGCATTGAAAGTCACTGTATTTGATATTGTGATATGAATCCAAAAATTAGCTTAATCAACAGCAAAAGACTTTTCATATTTACTCAAATACAAGATAAGTTTTCCCCTAGCCGCATTTTAAATTGTGGGGAAACTCCTCATCTTGGATCTGAGTACAAGGCAGAGGGGGACCAGGTGGCTGCTACAGCTCTGGCCCCAGTGGAGCCCACAAACAACTCTACCGTCTAAGAAATACAGGAGGCAACCTCCTATCAGAGTAGCTTTTGCAATGACTATCAGCAAAAGCTGAAGTCAGATGCCGGATACAGTATGTCTTTGTTTGGACATGGCCAGCTGTATGTGAAATATGAAGATTAAAATCTTTTGGCAACCTGAAAATGCAAATTATACAGACAAACAATCAAGGAATATTACCAAACATAGATGGTGCTTACATGTAAAACATGGTATTCCACAAAATCCTTCAGTGAAGCTCATAATTACCACATGCTGGTAATTATGTGGTAATATCTCACCTTCATAACTTGCAAAAGACTGAACCTGCTTATGGTTTATTGAATGCGACTTTGACTTGAACAAGTGATTTCAAAAGTTAAATGGACTATTTTGTTGTATCTTTAACCCCAGGTTTATGCTAGGAGTCTCTGGAAATATTTTAAAGCAAATGACTGAAATATTTTGAGAGGCTATATAATCTTTTCACCCATCTGATAAGGCTGAAAAGAGGCAAAAAGTAGCTCCATAGTACTTTTAGACAGAATGTATGTGTTCTGCTTTTTGAAGATTTATTTTTTTTTATATCAATGCTTTGCAAATTCAACACAGAATTTGTCTGAAGATCAATAAGAAAATCAACAAGGCAAACATAAAAAAAAAACCTGAGGCACAGTAGGAAAAAAGTAGTAGTTGCAAGAGCAAATGAAATGAGCTCAAGTTTGATCAGTGATGTGATGCTTTTGATTGTGTGTTACAAGCTGAAGGATCTCTTAGCTTTAAGCCTTCAGAGAACTCACAGATTGCAAAAATATTCAATGTAGGGTTATTCAAGAAAGACTCTTATGTGTAAGGCAGATGTGCAATGTGCAACCAAGATAAATGTTTTTAGTGAATATTTTATAGTTACAGTATTTTATAAGCTAAAACAAGTCATCTTCTTTATCTCGTATATTAATTTTTAAAAGCATTAATGGAAAATAACAGTGAATATTTGTGAACCTACATCTGAAAAGAAACTGCATCTTAAGTCAAAACATCAGAACTCGGAACTGATTTTTCCATATGAACAATGTTATAAGTGGGGGATCAGTTCCTGACACAAGGCCCGATACCCCATTTTCACCAAAAATAACCCAACATTTTGTAATCAATTATAGATGAGTAATATAGCTACATTAATGTATTTATATTGTAAATAGCAGTCATATTGATTTGGAAGAACTTCTTTGCGGTGACTGCTGGACTTTTTGAAGGGCTCTTGTCTGGAGTCTTCTCAGGAGTCTCGGCTGCAGGTTTTTCTGGAGTCTTGTCTGCTTTCTTAAAGGAAGCATCCAAGGAAGTTAGGACAGATGTTCTCCAGGGAGATGGGCGACACAGTGAACCTGTTCACTGATGTGGCAATGCATTGGCTCAAGCATTGTAAAGTCAAAACTGATGTCACAAAGTCAAAACAGGATGTTAATTTATAAACGTTGTAAGTGCCGTTGGTTGTAACTAAAAAAAAACATCTTCAGTCAAGGACTGCCTGTAGCCACAATCAATATTCTAGAAAGATGCAAAACATCTAAAAATGTGTTGTATGCATTGTCTCATGAAACATCTCATGGACAATTTAAAAACTGAGCGAAGGAAACTTTGTAAACAATAAGGGGGGGAAAGTAAAAAAAAAAGTCAGATGAAAATTCAGTTTAAAAAAATGTGGACTTATTTTTGGAACTGCTGCTTTCCTAGGGGACCACTATGAATTGTTTTCTTAGGTAAGCACTTTCATAAGGAAGCACTATGAAAACAGCCAAAAAGAGTCACTTAATAGTGCATAGTATTTTTATACTGGTCACTTGAGTCATGAACAGAGTCATATGTTACAAAATTCATAACCCTCCATTACAAAGAGCAAAAGTGAAAATACTAACTGTGTTGGTTCATGTAAAACTTTCAAAAACTGCACTTTGCTCTAGTCTGGTGCAAGATGGATATATTTGCAAATCTGGATGCTTCAAATCTGGATGCATCTCTGGTTTACTAAGCTTTGTTGAAATGATGGGATTAATTCATGACCAATAGTGATAGTGAACATTGTCTCTTTAATAGTCAAGTGGCAACGTTCTAATTACTTAAGAGAGAGGACATTAACTAGGCCAACTCCAAATCACAGAAGCTGTCTAGGATCTGGTATCTGGTGTCACTATAACACTCAACCGTTTCTCCACCTAAGCAGTCTCTCTAATGATTCTGGATTTACTGTTTGTTATTTTTACAGCTTGTTGAAATACCAGATGTGGATTCAGGAAGCACTTCATTACTGAACATTGTTGCAGATTAGCTATCACACAATTTAAGTTTGTTAAGTGAAGGGTTTGTAAGATGTTAAAAATATAGCTGTCAGTTCCTGGAGAGCTAAATTTCAGCTAGTGAGAAAAGTTGCCCTTTAGGAAACTCATGTAATGCAACTACTGCATAAGTACAATAAAGAATTAGTTTTTCCTATCTCCGTGCAAAACAAGGTTTACCCTGACTGCCAAAACACCTCCCACATGGAACACATACTTGTTTTTAGCATATCTTTAACATCACAGAACCAATTCAGTGCAAGGAAATCAACTAATTGTAGGGGCAAAATATTTTGACATTTGTAATTAAATTTTATTGAGATGAAGTCTCCCTCTTTTTAAGAATCCCTTTGATTATTATGAATTATTGCTTAATAAGCCTGTGTGCAAGACTAAACATCTGCAATAAGCTTGGACATTTTTTTCCCATTTATTAAATTTGTATTTTTTCTTTTTTTTTCCCTTTTTTCCTTATTCCCTTAAGTTATTCTTGTTTTACTCCCATTTTTCAAATGGAAGGAGAGACAAAACTGAAAAGTTGAAAAGAAAATCAGAAAAGCAAAAATAAATAGGAATATTTGTAGCTGTGCAATTTCAGAAATAGCATATTTTGGCAAAAGTCATTTATTTATTTATTTATATTTCAACCACTTCTATCAATTAGACAATATCATTGGCACATGTGCTGGTTGATGGACATGTACACTTTGGCTGCTGACAGATATGGAGAAAAAAAAGAAAACAGTGCTTTACCAGAAGAGGAATTATGCTGTTTGACCCAGCTCCCCAGCGTCTGTATAATTTGCACACTTCAGGAGGCCTTTTGGGCACTTTTATCTAATAGCTGATTCAGTCAGCTATTAGGTAAAAGTGCCACAAAGCCCCACTGAAGTGAGAGAACAACACAGATGCTAGGTGAGCCAGGTCAAACTGATGCAATTCTTCTTCTGGACATGCATTGCACTCAGCACAGGGGCAAAACTAAGCTGAAAGTAAGGATCTATTTTGTTGTTTTTTTCCCACATCTGTCAACAGCCATAAAGGATAAGTACAGACAGTCAAAAAGCCTGAGACTAAATCGATTCAACTTTCACAGGTTACACTAAGCTGCATAGATTAAATGGATAAGCAAGCAAACAGACATTCACTTTTGATTCAGAAATGCAGACATGTGCCTGTAGTGGCTCAGGCCAGAAGTCAGGGGGCACTAGGTGGGGTTTGTGGGGGAAGTATAAAGCATCCTAGGGTGCTGAGAGACTGTGAGTTAACTTGAATCTGGAGGGATGTTATACTCACCTAAATCCTCCCTCGCCTACCTAAGGAGAGCTCCGCTAATAGACAAAAGGGCCTCACTTAGACAAAGGATCAGGTTCTAAACAGAAGAAAAGGACCAGGCAAGATGGGGTGTAGCATGAGGTGCCTTCTCTTAATTTCACGGGTTTTATTTTATTTCCCCCACCCCCACCCCTTTCTCTTCCAATGTCTTTACAATTTCAGAAGACTTTCAGGCAATATCTTCTTCAGGTAGTATCAAAGAAGGAGAAAAAATTCTAAGTAGTAGCTTATGACCTTTCTCCATACTTAATGCTTCTGCAAACGGAAATGATGAATTAGCCTCAGATAGAACAAAAAATGCTTCCCACTATTCTCTCATACAAAAGCACTATTTTTGCAATGAATCAGCTAGGAGCTAAACTAAAATTTTATTTTTCCCCTCAGATAGATAGCTTAAGCCTTTAGCAAGTGGGGTGAGAGGGGGGAGGGGGCGGGGAATGGATCACCTTTGTCAATCACTGTTTGATTAGGGGTCATTGTGTTAAACTGTCATCTTGGTTTGCTAATGGTTGATAAGTCAGCTTTGTGAACCTTACAGCTGACAAGTGGAAAATGAGATAATTTGCTTCTCACCCCTACTCCTTCATCTAGACACATGAAAAGCAGGCTGAGATTTAAAGGTGACATTGGTTGTTTGTTTTTCTATGGGCTAGAGTAAAAAGAAAAAGAAAAGAGAAAAAAAAATGAAAGCATGCCCAAAGTAAACAAAGGGAGCTATTATTATTGAATTGTAATTGAAGGAGTTTCATGTGTTAGATTCTAGGCTTAATTATAATAGGTGTTTTCAGTTGATCTAAGTTATCCACCTATTTGGAGTTTGATGCTGTTTGAGTATTACCAAGAATCCTTGCTATCTACTCAGTAGGATCAGAAACACCCCTGCTTTTTCATTAGGATTATAATAAATGTTTTTTGGAAGTGATAAAATAGTAGGTTTCAAGTTAGTTATTTGCTGCTATCACTCTGGGTACATACAAGTGTTACATTTCTATTGGTGGAATCACAGTTCCTGTAGTAGAAACCCTAAATGTACAAGCATCCTAGCAGTTTCTATCAAACCAAGAAGGTTATATCCAGTAGATACTTCCAATGAGGTAGAAGTCACCTCCAGTAGAGTTTTTACTAGATGAACAAACTCCTGTATACTTACCTGAGCAATAGAAACTCCTACTCTGTCCTCTGGCATCCCAGTGTGACTTGCTCCAGCCCCCCATTCTCCCCTCACAAGAAGACAGCCTGTTGCTGCAGCCCAAGGGACAGTAAACCTGTCCCCCTGACAGCTAGGCCTGGGAAAGTCAAATCCCTCTTCACAGCTCCAAGGCTGAGAAGTTGTTAACCCTGACACCCTGAGCAGATGAGGGAAAGCAACCCACCAGCAGTAGACCTGTAACTAGACTCTGCCCTCCTATTCCCAAATCTTCAGACTTGCCTCATGGACCCTATCTGAAAGTTCAATCTATGTCCATGTGAAAGGGAGTGGGTCTAGCCGCTCTGGTCTTTGCAAGAGTGGGATCTATGCAGTTTAGGTATAGGAAGAGGTGAGGTCTAGCAGATCTACTTGATTGAACCCAGATCCACTAGCCTCTGCACCCCTCCCACATGCAAACTGCACAGATCCCTCCACAACTGGGACCACACACCCTGACCCTCCCCACCAACATGGACACAAACCACACCCCCCAACTCCCATAGATCCCAGAGCCACCCAAAGATTCACACATATATACCCACTCTACCCAAAGGGCCAGCAAACTAAAAAATCATGTTTTTCTCCAATCTGCACTGGATCTGCACCTCAAAGGGGTGAGGATTTCATAGATTTCATAGACATCAGGGCTGGAAGGGACCTCGGGAGATCATTGAGTCCAGCCCCCTGCCCAAAGGGCAGGAAGTCAGCTGGCGTTATAGGATCCCAGCAAGATAAGCATCCAATTTACTCTTGAAGG
>NW_017728906.1:73068249-73125826 GCF_001723895.1 Crocodylus porosus | reverse complement strand
TGGGCTCCCTTAAGTGCCTTGGTCTGCTGGCTTTGCAAGGGTTGCTCAGTGGGCCAGCAGTGGCAGTAGTCCCCCCATCCCCCAGCAGGCTTAGTTTAAAGCCCGGTGGAGCAGGTCAGCCACCCTGGCTGAGAAGAGCCTCCTCCCCAGCGGGGAGAAGTGGAGGCCATCTCTTCCCAGCAGCTCGCTGTCTCTCTCGCCAAAGAGCGGGCTGTGGTCATGGAAGCCAAAGCCCTCCCGATGACACCATCTCCGCAGTCTTTGGTTCACTACGTGGATCCTCCTCTCCCTCCTCAGCCCATAGCCCGAGACTGGGAGGATCAATGAAAACACCACCTGAGCTCCCAGACCCCTAAGCCCTGCTCCCAAATCCCTGTAGTGTCTCATGACCTGGCTGGGGGTGCTCCGAGCCATGTCATTGGTGCCCATGTGAATAAAGAGCATGGGAAAGTGGTCTGTGGGCCGGAGGAGCTCTGGGATCCTCTCCACAATGTCTCGGATGTGGGCCCCCGGGAAGCAGCAGACTTCCCGGGCTAAGGGGTCAGGGCGGCAGATTGCCCTCTCAGTCCCCCACAGGATGGAGTCTCCCACAACAAACACCTTTCGTTTTGTCTTGGGGAGAGAGGGGGCAGTAGCTGTGGTTGAGTCTGGGTTGCCTGCGAGAGCTGGCAACTGAGCAGGCTCTCCTGGGGCTGTGCAAGGACTAGGGGTGTGCAAAGCTTCAGTCCACGGTTCGATTTGGAGAAGATTAGGCCCAATGTGGAGGCTGAATCACCAAATCCTAATCAAATTGGGAGAAGGAAAAAACCCTCCAAATTGATTTGGAGCTTTTGAATAAATTCAGAAAAGATTTGGAAAAAATTCAGAGATTCAGAAGGCAATCTTTCAGGGGAACAGAAACTGAGAAGAGGGAAGGGGAGCAGAGAGGAAAGACTAATGTCTCTAGCTGATGAGTGTCTGAGTCCCCTTCCAATCAGAGTGCTCTGGGGGAGGGACATAGAAACAGCATGTAAGCCTCTGTCTGCAGGCTTTCTATCCCTTTTGTGAGCTGTTTCTGCCTGAGCAATAGCATCTGGAAGGTACTAGAATGGCATGGCTTCCTACCTAGTCAGTTTTCTGCTACTTTCTGTTCTTGGAAAGGAATGATATAGCTTGCTAACTAGAATCCCTCTACTTATTCCTATCCAATCCATTTCTTTCAATTTATATTTGTTCCGGGGAAGGCACATTTTTTTAAAAGAAAGCTTTGTTTTCCCTGGCAGTGTGATCCATCACCATGCAGGAAAGCATATACATTTCACACACATACATCATAGAAGAAGAAGTCAGATATTATTAAACAGAACACACCACAGAAGAAGTCAGTCATAGAAGAAGAAGAGTTATTATTTTTGTTATGCACACAACAGTAAATACAACACAGAAGAAGTCAGACAGTCGTACATCAGAGGAGAAGAGATATATGATTAATTAGTTATACACAGAGACACATTTTCCAGCACAGAAAAGGTTAATATGAAGTGTGCTGGAAAGGCAGGTGTCAGGTCTTCTGGCATGGGAAGGAGAGGGGCTAGAGCGGGTAGGGGAAGAGCTAGAGCTTCCAATTCCACCCTCCTCCCCCTGCAAACATTCTGCTGCTGGTGGAAGCACAGAGGTGGGAGCAGTACTTGTCCCTGCAACTGTACTTTCTCTCCTAACACCAGAAATAGGTACCAGCAGCACAATGACAGTCTATATCCCAATTTCATCTCCCAGCATGAACCTCCCACTGCCAGAGGAGGATCTGGAACCAGGGGACCCAAGCACTGTAGTTAAAGAAATTCTGGGAACCAAGGATGGATTTGTTTGTGCTCCACACCCCTCAAAGTTCCCCTTAGACCCAGATCTCCTTCTCAGGGAGGCACCTCAGAGAGAGGTTGTGGAGACACATGGCTCAGCTGAGTCAGCTCCTCCTGTTGTGCCTCTGCCTGCTGAGGAGGGGGATAAGGAAGGATCCCAGAAATGAGAGAGTAGTGTAGTGTGGAATCATTTTCAGGTGGCTGATAATCCCAAGTATGCTATCTGCCAGCACTGCTGAAGGCAGATCAGCTGGGGCAAGGAGGTGAAACACTTCACCACCACAATGATGCTGCTGCATCTCAGGAGGGCACCCCCTTGCCCTTCTTCCTCAGCCTGGCACCAGTGCAAGCATGCCTAAAGGGAAGTACCCTACTCACTCCAAAGCCCCCATCCCCCTAAAGCAGAGGCAGGCCACCCTGGAATGGTGAAAGCCACAGCCTAAATGGGACACATTGCAAGGGCCTGCAAGGTCACCCAGAGCACTGGGGAGATGCTTGCTCTTGATGGCTATCCCTTCTTCTTAGTTGAGCAGCCAGGGTTCAGGTGGATCATGGTGCTTATGGACCCATCCTACCAAGTGCCCGCATACACCTACTTTAGCAAGACACTGGTGCACTCCCTGTATGAGGCATGCAGGGAGTACTTGAGGGAGGAGCTGCATAAGGCAGGGCTGCAGGTAGCCGTGCACTTCACCTCCGACATCTGGAGCATCCACGGTGGTGATCACACCTACCTCTCCCTCACAGGGCACTGGTGTGATCAGCCAGGCCGGTGGTGGGCTCTACTGCAAGCTGAGGTGCTGGATGAGTCCCACATGACAAGGGAGAGCATGGGGGCCATAAACCGCATGGTTTATGCAGTTTGGGCAGGCCGAGCTCCCCTGCAGGATCATGGTCACTGACAATGAGGCCAATATGGTGAAGGTTGTCCATGATGCCAAATTTGTTGGCATCCACTGTGTGGCACACAAGCTACACCTAATAGCGAGGGATGTCTTGGAGGGGGACAGGGCTGCCGCTAATGGCACCACCACCAGTGCTGCTACAAGCCAGCTGATTTCAAAATGCAGGATGGTGGTGGGCTACTTCCACTGCAGCAACAAGGGGGGCAAGATACTGTGGGAGAAACAGGCAGAGCTGAGCATCCTGCAGCACAGAATCATACAGGATGTGAAGACTCCATGGAACTCCACACACCTGATGCTCAAAAGGTTGGTGGAGCAACAGAAGGCTATCCATGAGATGGCATTGCTTGGTGAGATTGGGATCAGCAACCCCCTGAACAGAGCTGAGTGGGGTACTATCTCCCAGATCTTGGTGGTCCTCAAGCCCTTCCTTGGGTCCACTGAGACCCTTAGCACTGGTGCCCTCCTCATCCCCCTGGTGAGAGAACTGGAGAACCAAATGGAGAAGTTCCAAGGGATCAATGTTCCTGGCTGAGGCAGGCCACTGTCACCAGACATGCAGGCACTGGTGAGGCAGCTGAAGGAGGGTATCAGGAGATGGCCAGATCCCTTGAGGTCCAGTATGGTCCACATGATGGCGGGCATGTGTGACCCAAGGGTGAAGGGGATCATGTCCACTGACAGCCCCAAAATCCTTGATCACTGGACAGGTGCTGGTGAATAAAGTCAGGGAGGCTGAAGTGCAGAGGCGAGGGGATGTGGGATCCACTTTCCCATGCCAGCACTCCCAGCACCAGCACCAGCACCGGCCAGTCTCCTCCATGCCAGCCACTGCCAATGTGGGCCATGGGCATGACTTCAATGCTAGGGTCCAAATGCACCAGACCCCAGCCTCAGGCAGGTAGCACCAAGGCTTTGATGTCTACCTATCTCACTGAGGGTGTAGAGCCACTGGAGTGTGACCCTTTCACCTACTGGGTAAGCCACAACCAGATGTGGCAGGATCTGGCCATGGTTGCCCAGCAACACCTGTCACTGTCACTGACCAGTGTTCTATGTGAGAGGGTGTTCAGCATTGCTGGGGATGTTGTGACATCCCACCGCACCTGCTTGGATCCTATGTTGGTGGAGCAGCTGGTGTTCCTAAAGGTGAACCTCCTGCTGCTGGTGTTCCCCAAGCTTCACCTGCAAGCAGACTGAGTGCCACCTCACTCTGTCTGCACCAAATTCCTTTTCTGAGTTTTTTAAAAGCCAAGTAATGCCCCACTCTCAGCTGGAGGGGGCATTAACTGCATCACCAGCCAGCAGGGGAAGAACATACCCCTCCTGAGCTCATTCCCCTGCCAGAATTAACTTGGAGGTGTGGGACTGGGGCTATGGGGAAGGAGGTGGCCCCAGGTCCTGGGTGTGACCACTAAAACTGCAACTGCCAGGGTAGGGAGGCCTGGTGGGACTGTTGGTGATGCGGCAGCCCCATAAATGCCAGGACCAACGATCCCCTGGTGAAAGGCAGGTAGGAGGCACCATAACCTTCAGCTAATGCATGCATGCACTAAGCGCTGCCTGGGGAACGCCCAGGCCTGTCATGTCATTGACAGGCCTTACGCTTGCTGGTTGCAGTGCAGTTGTGAGGCTCCCAGTGAGCTCAGCTTAGCTGCCCAGGACACCAGCTTTTGAGTTTAAAACCCCTTTGTCAGGCTGAGGAAGTACCTGCAGTTGGTCCTGGATGGAAGGAATAGTAAAGAAGCCAGAAGCTGGCATGGCCCACAATGCAGGCAAGAAAGCCAGTCAGTGAAAATGGAAATGGAGGCATCAGGGGGTGAGGGACATCCTAGGGTGGGGAGTAGGGAGGAAAGGGGGATATAAAGGGGGATGCAGCACAGGTAAGAGTGCAGAGGTGCTTGGGGTGTCAGATGTCCAGCAGGTTGCAGTGTGCCAGAATTTCACTGTGTATACTGAGTCCATGAGTTTCTGTACCTACTACCTAGGAGGCTGATGAAGTGCAGTTCATGGGCCCAGCTCTGAAAAGTGGTTTGCATTGTAATTTGTTCCCTCTTAGGATCAGGCCTGATAGACTGGAAGCAGAATGTTTTTTGGTGAGGAACATGCCCCCACAGGTGGTTGGTTTTGTTGTCTTTGATAGATTCTGGTATGCAGTTTGTGGGGGTACTGAAGATAGTTGGCAGGTTTTGTGTTTTGAGCTATAGGAAGTTGGTGTCAGTTTTGGTGATGAGGTTAGGTGTTTGTTTGAATGTACAAACCACTTTTCAGAGCTTCTTTACTATTCCTTCCTTTCAGGACCAACTGCAGGTACTTCCTCAGCCTGACAAAGGAGTTTTCAACCCTAAAGCTTCTAAAAATACAATTTTAAAGTACTCCTTTTTTGTCATAATACACATATAGATATAGAAACACAAGATAAGCCATTACACACCATGAATAACATCATATGTTCAAGACAAAACAACATCTTTACTTCTTGCTGTCAATTCCCTTATAAAAAGAAAGGCTCTGTGACAGTTCCGTTTGGGTACCTTTGATGCTGATACTGATGCTACTGGTGTTGAGCCAGCTAAGTTATTTTACCTGTTGTCACATAAAGTGGAGGACCAGATGTGAGGCTGTAGGAGAGGAGGAGACCTCAGTAGGGCACACTGCCGTGTTGTGCAGAGGCCCTAGCACCAGGAAGTGTGCACCTTAACACACACACAGTGTCACCCACCCACATCACGAGTTTTACCTGTTAGCAGCCAGAGGTGCAGGGCCCCAGAAGGCAGATTCCCCCAGCAAGACACACACACAACTGGCAGGCTTTCAGAAAGGGTCCACCACCCCTGCAGTTTTAACCCCTCTGCATGTCAATGCACATACGGTCATCTGTGTCACAAGTTTTGCCTGTCAGCAGCTTGAGGTGCAGTTCCCCCCAAACCCATGCACCGATCTTCTTGAAACTTGGCAGGCTTTGTGGCCTCAGCAGGGGCCACCACCCCTGCAGTTTTCAACATCCCCTCTGGTGTAACACATATATGTGACATGAGTTTTGCTTTCAGGAATTTGGGGTGCAGTTTCCTCCAAACTCCTCCACCAAACTTCTTGAAACTTCACAAGATTTATGCTCTAAGCAGAGGCTACCATCCCTTAAAGTTTCACCCAAATCACAAACAAAACAACAAAGTTATAGATATTTGATTAATCTTCCATTATACCCTATGGCCGGATCTCCAAGGTGGCTTCAAAGATTCTGAGCCACTTCCACTGGATCAAAGCAGCAAACCAATCTGGAGCTCCAGATTGGATCATTGACATCTGAATCAGCTGGATCTGAAGCTGGATTGAATACCTGCATACTCACACAGGCCTAGCACGTGCAACCCATGGGTGAAGGGGAACATGTACACTGGCAGCACCAAAACCCTTGATCACTGGATGCAGGTGCTAGTCAACAGAGTCATGGAGGCAGAAGGCCAGAGGTGAGGGGATGTGGAAGAGGAGGATCCACTTTCCTATGCCAGAATTCCCAACACCGGCACCAGCCAGTCTTCCCCACACCAGCCACTGCCAATGTGGGCCAAGGGCATGGCTTCATTTCTGGGGTCCAGACATACCAGACCTCAGCCATGGGCAGGTAGCATCAAGGCTTTGGTGGCTACCTATCTCACCAAGGATGTGGAGCCACTGCTGTGCAACCCCTTGGCCTACTGGGCAAGCTGCAGCCAGATGCGGCCAAATCTGGCCACGGTTGCTCAGGAACACCTGTCCTGTATACCAACCAATGTTCCAAGTGAGAAGGTGTTCAGCATTGCTGGGGATGTAGAGACACCCTACCGCACTTGCTTGCATCCTGGTTTGGTGGAGTAGCTGGTGTTCTTGAAAGTGAACCTTGCACTGTTGAGGTTCCTGAAGCTCCACCTGCAGATGGAGTGAGTGCCACCCTCTTCACTCTGTCCGCACCTATTTCTTTTTAAAATTTTTTTAAAATCCACTTAATGCCTCGCTGTCAGCTGGAGGGGGCACTCACTTCATAACCAGCCAGCAGGGGAAGAACATGTCCCTACTGAGCTTCCATGTGAGGATGAACTTGGAGTTATGGGAAGGGGCTATGGGGAAGAAGGTCCTGGGCTGACCACTAAACCTGCATTCTGCCAGGATCAGGAGACCTGGTGGGACTACTGGAGGTGCAGCAGCCCCAGGAAATGCCAGGACTGAGGATCCCCTGGTGAAAGGCAAGTAGGAAGTGCCATAATCTCCAGTCACTATATGCACGCACACAGTCCTAGCTGGGGAAAGCCCAGACCTATCACATCTTTTACATGCCTGAGGCTTGCTTGTTTCAGTGCAGTTGTGAGGCTCCAGATGAGCTCAGTTTATCTGCCTGGGATGCCAGCTTTCAGGTTGAAAAACCCTTTCTCAGGCTGAGGAAGCAACTGCAGTTGGTGTGTTTGTGTGCTGTTCCTGGATGGAAGGAAGAGTAAAGAAGACAGAGGGTGGCATGCAATGCAGGCAAGAAAGCCAGTCAGTGAAAATGGAAATGGAGGAGTCATGGGGTGAGAGAGACTGGGGTAGGTGGGAAGCAGGGTATAGCAGATACAAGTGGAGAGGTACCTAGGGAGTCAGATGTCAGGCAGGTTATAGTGTGTTGTAAAGACAATGTCTATATTGAGTCCATGAGTTTCTATTCCTAGGAGGTTGATGGAGTGAAGTTTACAGGCCCAGCTGTGAAAAGTGGGCACCAGCCTAGCAGCAGGCCTGACCTGTGCCCTTGATTGCTGTCATCTGTCTCCAGGCAGAAAGGAGAGCCTGCAAAACATGATGACATGCATGCTCAGGGGCCCCCTATCTAGGTGCTGTCAAACCGTGCAGTTCTGCAGTGCCTGCAGCCAGGATCTTGAGGTTGCAGACAGAAGTGCAGCTCCCTGCTGTCACTGAGAATGCTTCACAGGAAGTGTTCTGAGTTACAACAAACCCCAAACAAACAGGAGTCCACTGTTGGTTCCAGAGGGGAGCAGAATCTAACTGGCTGGCTGTGAGCCTACAGCCAATTTTCCCTAGAAATGGCCCCTTCTCTTTCCCAGCCTGTGCCTGTTTTCAGAATGGAAGGGGGGAAGGGAGTTCATTCTATGGGTTGCCCAGCCAGCACTAGAAGGTGGGGTGGGTGAATTGAGCCTCATCACCCCAGGAGGGCTCCAATACATCCACTTTACCATCCAGGAAAGACAAAAAAAAAACCCAGACCAAACTCCCTCCACTCCCTTCCCCCCTCCCATTCTGAAAACAACTTGAGGCTGGGAGATAGTACAGACAGAAGTTATAGAAGACGCTCTGTTTTGAAACACTTTTATCTGAGCCCTCATAAAATTGGCCATTTTTGAAGCAGTCTGCACCTTGCACTTGTGCTTGGTCAGAGCTATAGACCACTTTTTGTGGCCAGATAAGATAAAAGTTGTCACTTCTGTCTGTGCCCTAAATGCTTGTATGGGTTTCTGCCAGTAGAGTTTCTAACAGCTTAAACTAAACTGATAACTATCACCAGTTCATTTGAGTACTTGTACACACCTTCTGACATTTGTTTTTCCTCTGGCATTTTCGTTTGCGTAAATCTCTTGGACTCTCTTTGTTCCTTTTCTTTAACTCAGTGGAACAGATTCTCAGCTATTAAAATTCAGTTTACCTCAATTGAATTCAGTGCAGTTATGGCCTATACTTACCTGGTTCCTCCTTCCTTCCCTTCTTGAAAATAGGGACCACATTGGACATTTTCCAAACCTCTGGGACCTGTCCTGAGCACTGTGAGTGCTCAAACAGTTGTTCCAGCAGATCCACTATGACTCCAGCTAATTCCCTAAGTACCCTAGGATGAAGATCATCAGGGTCTGTTGACTTAAATACATTCAATCCCTCCAGGTGCCCCTTTACTAGGTCAAAACTAACAGTTGGTGGGTTGATATCTATCTCATGCTTACCTAAAGTCCCAATGGGATACATGTTTGTATTCGTGTCCAGGAGCACAGATGTGAAGAAGTCACTTAGGAGCTCTGCTTTGGCCATCCAATTTGTTACCAGTTGCCCTAGTCCATCTTCAAAGGGGCTGTATGTTACCCTGTGCTTTCTTTTTGCTTCCTATGTATTTAAAGAATTACTTTTTGTTATCCTTAACTTTTGCTGCCAGCCTAAGCTCCATTTCTGCTTTGGCTCTCCTTACTGCTTCCCTGAAAGCTTGAGCTAAGTAGGTATACTCCTCCTTGGTGGCTGCTCCCTCATTCCACAGCCTGTAGGACTCTCTTTTCCCCTCCAGGTTCTCCTAGATTTCCCTGCTCAACCCAGAGGGTTTCTTTGCTCTTTTGCTCTACTTCATGTATAGGGATAGTCCCTTTCTGTGCCTGCAGGATCAGTCCAATGAGAAACACCCACCCTTCCTGGACTCCCATCTCTCCAATGCTTTTACCTGTCAGTCTCTCCCTAACTGTTGTTAGCTTACCATATAGACACAATACAACAGATTCCTTCTGGAATTACACTTAAAATGTGAGGTTTCTGAAAAGTAATTGTAATTTAGCTGACACTTTTAAAGAAACCTAGAACTACAGTAGATTGTTCATCTAAACCATCTTCCTACTACAGAGAGTTATTTCAGTATATTCTTTACATATTTGTATGTTTAACCAAGTCTTGCAATTTGGCTTCAGCTGTTGCCTCTTGGAAAGGAAGTCCACACTTCAATTGTTCCCATCTTTTTTTAATTTTCTGTATAACTTCTTCATTTCCTTTCTTCAGTTTCATTAATTCTAGTCATGCCCCTGCTAGGCTGACACTACACAAATGTTCTCCTTCTCCAGTGTTGATAGCCTTAAGCACTTGTGAAAGTTTATGTTCCTCTTCACATTTGTGTTATCAAGTTTGTAAATGTGTAGAAATAAGTTTCTACATGTACTTCATCTTACTAGCTGCATCTGAAAATGTTAGTTAAACCTCAGGAAGATCTGTAGCAACAGGAAAAAAGATATGCTAGCATGTTCATCTCACCTCAGCACACTTATTATTTCTGTGCTTGCACGTGAGTTTTTTAATTATTCTCCAAGAAATAAGTGAAAAATAAAACCAAAAGGATAGCTTTGAAGCTGGATTTAAATCACATCTTTGTGGTGGCTTCTGGTGCCAATACAGTGTCCACAGAAGCCAAGGAAAGGGTTTAGGTTCACTGTATAGATATTAGATTAGGCTTTAAGTGCCTTTTATTTTTCTATTTTGCCTCTTTCAGGGCCACATAAAAGGTCTTCCTGCTTACACCTTTCCTGACAGCTGAATTTGTTTAAGTGGCAAAAGTAAAATGACCTCTCTCCTCCATTTGTTCCTTTTTTCCAAGTCTGTCAGAGATGCCAATCCTTTTGACAGCTAGCCAGCTCTCCCTTTTATTGTTCTGCCTTTTCAGAACCCATAAATACCACAAAACATGTATTAGAAGCAATGGGCCAGATCTCACTTGTCTGAATCCTAATAGTATTCAATTGCACATACTAATGCCATTGACATTTGTCATATGAATATGATAAGCAGGATTTGGTCACAATTTCTCCTACATTGTTTTCTAGGACTACTTTTGTGGAAGGCATAGCTTGGCCATTCCTGTTATTTCTAATGTAAATGCAATTGAGGAGAAAAAATATTAACAGAAAGTTGCAGGTGTTTTATTCATGGTGGGGAAGGTGGGAAACCCACATTTGTAGGTGGCCTTTCAAGATGAGTAGGTATAGTAAACATTCCTAAAATGGTTTTAGTAGAAGGAAAGGAGACCTCCCAATACCTCACATTAATAGAAAAAAAAGTTCTAAAGTTAGGAAAGATACAAAGAACAGAAATAGATTTTATAAAGAAACATTGAATCACCTACTTTAGGATTTAATTCTGTTTTTATTATGGTTTATGGAAGTATAATCTTTGGTTTCAATAGACACATGATTGATCCTATACTTTCTTGTCAGGGTAAAAATGGAGTGCTGTTTGGGGCTTCAATATAGCAAGATACTTAAGGACACTATTCTTAGCACATGACCAGTCCTTTTGAAGTTGGTGCATCTTTATACTGAAGACAGAAGACTGTGTTCATCTTATTATAAGATTGTTACCTAACATTAAAACAAATCCAAGAACAAGTAAACAAGCATACACTGCCAGGAAGTAAATCCTTTATTGTTAACTGAGTTTGACACCAAGACCTATTTTAAGGAGACTGATTAAAACCAAAGCTTCATATTTACCAGGAAACAAATTAAGGACTTATTCCTTGAAACATAAAGAACTGAAATTTCTGCGTTAACCTTCCTGCATTTTCACTTTAAAAGTTCTCTAAATTAGGCCAGGGCAAAAAGTGTGCGACTAGGCAATGTTTAAATCTCTGGTGAACCATTTCAGGCAGTGCTAATTACAAAGCAATAGTGAAGGTAGACGTTGCTCTGTACTCTTGGAATACCAGTCGATATTCCTAAATGATTCACTCAGATAACTGTCTGCTATCCCTTGTCCAAAGGTTTCTACTTTGATTATTCAAATCAGTGTATCAGATTTAATTCCTTTTTTCCTATGTGACTTGTCACATGTATGTCATCTTTTTTTTCCATTTACCAGTTAAAATATGAATCTGTACTCCCCAGAATGCTTGTTTGATCTATTAGCATATGATAGATAATAGTAAACAAATCCTTTTTTTAGCATATACATACATATGCATATACCCCGTCACAGTTGTTTTACTAACAGTAAAGGAGAAGGATTATGGGTTAGGATACATGGAGGTCAAGCAGAAAGGGATTTGGTGATAGGGGTCTGCTACAGACCCCCACACCAAGGGGAAGAACTAGATTTGGAACTCCTGAGGCAGCTCTCAGAAACCATAAAGACTAGAGAGGCGACGGTCATGGGGGACCTAAACTACCCTGACATCTGCTGGGAGACTCAGACAACAAATTCCCACCATTCACGCGGGTTCCTATCCTGTGTACAGGACCTCCACCTGCAGGAGGTACATGGACCCATAGGGGGAATGCCTTACTGGACCTCATATTGGCAACAGGGGATGACATGTTGGGGGATCTGCTGATCAGTGGTCACCTGAGGGACAGTGACCACCAAATAATAGACTTCATCATAAGGTGTAGAATGGGTAAGGTAACTAGTAGGGTGGAAGTGCTAGACTTAAGGAAATGATCCCTTGAGCACAGAGGGAGATGATCCCGATGCAGGGGAAAAGGGGGATAGGGGCCAAGAGCCTTTCTTGGCTGACCAGAGAAATCCAGAGCACCCTAAGGGCAAAAAGGGTGGAAACAGGGAGAGATTACTAAAGAGGAGTATACCTCCTCAGCTCACAGTTGTAGGGAGGCAGTTAGAAAGGCCAAAGCTACCATGGAGCTGAGGATGGCATCCCAAGTTAAGGATAACAGAAAATTGTTTTTCAGATATATAGGGAGTAAAAGGAAAGCCCAGGGTGGAACAGAACCACTATTGAATGGGCAAAAGCAATTGGTGACAAACAGGGAGGACAAGGCTGAACTCCTCAATGAGTTCTCTGCCTCAGTGTTCCTAAACGAGGGGCAAAATAAGTCTCATAATGGGATTGTAGAGTGGCAACAGCTGGGTGCCAGACTACCAAGTGTTGACTCTGAGATGTTGCAGAGTCACTTGGAAGGACTGGATGCGTTTAAGTTGGCAAGCCCGGATGAGCTCCATCTGAGGGTACTGAAGGCACTGGCTGAAGTCATTGTACAGCCACTGGCAAGAATATTTGAGCACTTGTGGTGCCTGGGCCAGGTCCCACTGGAAAAGGGCCAGTGTGGTCCCTATTTTCAAGAAGGGGAGGAAGGACGATCCAGGTAACTATAGGCCAGTCAGTCTCACCTCCACCCTTGGCAAAGACTTTGAAAAGATTATTAAGGCTCATATATGTAAGAGCCCAGCAGGAAAAATTATGCTGAGGGGAAACCAGCATGGGTTCATAGCAGGTAGATCATGCCTAACTAACCTAGTCTCTTTTTATGAGCAGGTTACAAAACACCTCAACACAGGAGTAGGCGTTGACAACATTTACTTAGACTTCAGGAAGGCCTTCGATACAGTATCCCATCCCATACTGGTGAACAAGTTAAGAGGCTTGATTGATGATTACACAGTCTGATGGGTGGGAAATTGGCTAGAGGGTCGAACCCAGACAGTGATAGTGGATGAGTCGGTATCGACCTGGAAGGGCGTGCAGAGTGGGGTCCCACAGGCCTCGGTCCTTGGACTGATACTTTTCAATGTCTTCATCAGCGACTTGGACAAGGGAGTGAAGTGTACTCTGTCCAAGTCTGTGGATGATACAAAACTGTGGGGAGAAGTGGACATACTGGAAGGCAGGGAACAACTACAGGCAGACCCGGACAGGTTGGACAAATGGGCAGAAAACAATAGAATGCAATTTAACAAGGAGAAATGCAAAGTGCTGCACCTAGGGAGGAAAAATGTCCAGCACACCTACTGCCAAGGAAATGACCTGTTCAATAGCCCAGAAGTGGAAAGGGATCTTGGAGTCCTTGTGGACTCCAAGATGAACATGAGTCATCAGTGTGATGAAATCATCAGAAAAGCTAACTACACTGTATCATGCATCAGCAGATGCATGACAAACAGAACCAAGGAGGTGATACTTCCCCTCTATCGGGTGCTGGTCAGACCGCAGTTGGAATACTGTGTCCAGTTTTGGGCGCCACACTTCAAGAGGGATGTGGATAACCTGGAGAGGGTCCAGAGGAGGGCCACTCATATGGTTAAGGGCTTGCAGACCAAGCCCTATGAGGAAAGACTAGGGCACCTGCGCCTTTTCAGCCTCTGCAAGAGAAGGTTGAGAGGCAACCTTGTGGCTGCCTATAAATTCATCATGGGGGTGCAGAAGGGAATTGGTGAGGCTCTACTCACCAAGGCGCCTTTGGGGGTCACAAGAAATAATGGCCATAAGCTAGCAGAGAGCAGATTTAAACTGGACGTTAGGAGGAACTTCTTCACAATTAGAGTGGCCAAGGTCCGGAATGGGCTCCCAAGAGAGGTGGTGCTCCCCCCTACCCTGGGGGTCTTCAAGAGGAGGTTGGATGGGCATCTGGCTGGGGTCATCTGAACCCAGCACTTTCCTGTCTATGCAGGGGGTCAGACTCATTGATCTATTGAGGTCCCTTCCTACCCTAACATCTATGAATCTATTATTGGTCTGTTTCTAATTTTTTCTCTCTTGCTTCCTCTCTCATGCCTTTCAGATAGTGCACACTCACACTCACACTCACACACGCACACACACACAGAGTGATATATATTGTTGGTTCTCATTTAGAGGACAAATTTAAATTACTCTTCCTATGTATAGTTTGTATTGCAGTGAGGTTTGTTCTTATGCTGATAAAATGAAAATAAAAGGTAGTCTCTGCTTCTTAGAAAAGCTTGGTGAAAAGTATAAAATTAATCGCAGAGTCAAATTTTAATCAGGCTTAGTTAAAGGGAAAACTAATTATTAAAGGTTTTGCAGTTAATGGGGATAACAAGAAAGGTATGGTCCTAAAGGAACTGAAAGTAGAAAAAAAATCATTCTAATCTTTAGGCCGTATCATTCAGTGACTAAGTGGTGTTTGATATTCATTAAATGAAGAGGCAACTCATAATCAGTAACTGGTGAATGATTAAACTTACACAGAAGTGTTAAATTAATGTTGGGCTGATTGGGAAAACTTTTAACTGGAGGTATGCCAGATCACTAAACAGTAAATTGAATGGCCTCAGACAAAGATGTTTAAATGGCTTATGTAGAACTCAGGCAGACAAGGTTCTTTGGGTAAATGTGATATATTTTACTACATCAACTAAATAGTTGGGAAAATTGTTCTTTGCAAGCTTTTGGGCACAACTTTCACCCCCAGTTTTTGTGAAACAGACCCGATAGAACTTAATCTCAGGTGTTAAATAATAGATCATCAGGTGGTCTGACAAATATTAGGAAAAGTAAGTTTTCTGTTAATTTAAATTAATTGTGCTTTTGTGAGCTCCTACAGACAAGTGAAAAATCTCTCTCCTCAGCTTGAAATTCATTGGTCATTGCAGATACAGAGACACATTCCATAAATCTCTTTTATATATGTCCCAACCCATCTGGAAAACACTTGGAATGGTTTATAAGGAGAAGTAACTGCAGATGCTTGATTGTTATGGTTAAAAGAAGGGATCCTGGTTTTCTCTGATAAAAATAATTCCCAATTTTCAGATTTAAAAAAGTAAACCAAAATCCACATTTTTCTGTGACTAAAATGAAATGCTACTAATATCTATATAAATTAAATCTCTTATTCTGGAGCCCAGATCTGCACCTGGGCAGGCAATTATTTCAGGTGGAAGGCTGCTTAACCAGTTTTGGGGAGCTGTTGAGGGTCACATGGGCAGTCCCACCCCTTGATAGTTGCCCCTCCCCCTTGTCATCTTGGGACTTGAAGACCCACCCCCTAACCCCTAACCTTTGCCACAGGAAGTCCTTCCCCTTGCCCCCTGGAAACATTCCTTTTGGGAGGGAGGTTGATATCTTGGAACCAGAAAAAAAAACAACAGATCATTCACTAAAAGTCAAACACCTACTACACCATATTTTAATTTTATTACAAAAATATTTTTGTCATGATTGTGTTTGCATATAAAAGTGATTGCGTAATAACTCATAAAGAAATTCTTAGTTTTGTATATTGTGGGAGGAGGCAGTGTGCATGTGGTGTGTGGGGGCATGCTGTGTGTGCATGGTATGTGTGCCTTGTGTGGTGTGGACTGTGTGGTGTACGTGATTGATATGTGTGGTGTGTGGGGGGTATGTGGGGTGTGTGTGGGGCACATGGGTGTATATGTGGTGTGTGGTATGTGTGGTACGTATGTAGTATATATGTGTGTGGTATGGGTGTGGTGTGTGTGGTGTGCAGTGTATGTGTGGTGTTAGTGCGGGGGTGTATGTAGGGCGGATGTGTATGGTAGGGTGTTGTGGTGTGTAGGAGTTTGGTAGGATGTAGGTGTGGGGGGGCTTGTGAGGGGATGTGGCTGTATGGGGGAAGGGTATATTGGGGATTGTGTATAAGAGGGGAGAATTGTGGAGGCAGGGTGTGGCTGTGAAGGAGGTTGGGGGTCTGTGGGGATCCCCCCACACTCCTCCCACACTCCCCCCATTGCGCAGCAGCAGAGGGGATGCTCAGGGCACTGGCATCTGGTGGGGCATGGCTCCAGCCAGTGCTGCACATCACAGTGAGGGGCGTAGCCTCCATGTGGCTGTGTGTATTGCCAGTGCTCCCTGCCACTCACATGCAGCCCCTGTCCTTGCACAGCAAGGAGGGAAGATGCATGTGCAGGAGCCAGGTGTCTTCCCTGTCAGGGCTGTGCAGTAGGGGTGTGCAAAATGGGCCAATTTGGATCATTGTCCCAATTTGATTCAGCCAAATCTAAATCTGAACATTTGATGCTGATTCAGAGAATCAGCAATTCAGCCATAGACACAGATTTAAATGTTTTTTTTCAACAGACCTCAAGGTACCAGGTGCAGTTCTTTGATGCGGCAATGGTGGGATGGATGGAGCATCCCACAAGAGCATAAGGAGGTGCCCCACATGCTCAGCAGTGAACCCAGAAGTACTTCCAGTCCACTTCTGGGTCTGCCATTGAGCATGCTGCGGGCCTTCTAATGCCCTCCCAGCTCAGCAATCAGCCACAGGGGGACCTCAGGGGCCCTCCCAGACCCAGGAGGCACCAGTTGTTGAGCCAGGGAACCTAGAAGTGGACCAGAAGAGCTTCTAGTCCACTTCTGGGTCTGCTGCCAAGTGTGCTGGGGACTGCCTCCCCACACCACGCTACTGTAGAATGCTCCAGCCACGCCAGCGTCTCTACATTCATGAGCCACCTAGTACCTTGAGGTATGTAGAAAAAACATTTAAAGCTGTGTCTATGTCTGAATTGTTGAATCTTTCTGAATTTCTCTGAATCTGTTAGAAGGGTTCCGATTCCCTTTGGAGAGATTAAAGGGCCTTCTGATTCAATGCAGATTCTGAAATTCAGCCACCAAATCGGGCCGAATCTCTGCTGAATTGAATCAGTGACCAAAGCTTCATACAGCCCTACTGTGCAGCACCAGAAAGAAGCCTCAGGTGGTGGGGCTTACTGCCTTTCCTGTCAGGGCTGGACTGCAGGGGAGGGAAGCCCCAGGCAGGGAAGGCAGCAAGCTCTGGAGCCTAAAGGTTCTCTCTGGTGCTGCTCTGACCCAGGAGGGAAGACACCTGGCTCCAGCACATGGGGCTTTCCTCCCTGCTGTGTGAGTGCAGGGGCTGTGTGTTAGTGGCAGGGAGCACCAGCAATACAGGAAGCCACACGGAGGCTGCACCCCTAGCTGCAATGTGCAGCTGCTCTGGCTGGAGCTATGCCCTGCCAGGCACCTGCACTCTGCGCTCCCTGCCTACTGCTCCTACCACCACCTGTAGGGGCTGTGTACCATGGGGGATGTTTGGGGGCACCCACAACTGCCACTCACCCTCACACCCACATGCTGCCCACCTCAGCTCCACACTGCCACCACCCCTTTCCCCTAGGCATGGGCTCTGCATTGCCACCAGTCCCTTGCTCTGGGCTCCCTCCTAGCTGCAGCCCCACCCCCAATGCTTCCGTACCTGTTGACCGGAATCAGCAGTAGATCAGAGAAGCAAACAGGTCCAGGGACTGTGGCAGCAGCAGCCCTTCATAGAAGCTGTACACTGACTTGCCGGGTTCTTCCACCCACAAGGGTGGGATCCAGGCAATAGGGTACATTTTGAGGGCTGTGTGTACACATAAGTACCTCGCTCCCACCCTTGTGGGTGGAAGGGCTGGGTGCAGCAAAATGTGGGGGGGGAGGGCCCCCGCGGGCCAGATGAAAGTGACTGGTGGGCCAATTCTGGCCCGCGGGCCATATTTTGCTTACCCCTGCTGTAGAAAAGGCTGGAATAAACAAATGATGCATGATACTAAGTAAAATTGTTGAAAAAATGCTGCAATTGTTGAACAACCAATTTGATAACTATTATTCCAACTTGCTAGCAGAAAAGCAGTAAACCTGCAGCCATACTGACTTTTTAATTTTCATAGATTTTATAGATTTTCAGGGTCAGAAGGGACCTTAGCAAATCATCCAGTCTGACCCCCTAGGCAAGAAAGAGTGCTGTGGCTAGACAACCCCAGCCAGGTGTTTGTCCAGTCTCTTCTTAAAGACCTCCAACTTAGGGGGGAGCACTACCTCCCTTGAAAGCCCATTCCAGATTCTGGTAACCTTTACTATAAAGAAGTTCTTCCTAATGTCTAGTCTAAATCTGCTCTCTGTCAGTTTGTGACCATTGTTTCTAGTTACTCCAAGGCGCTCCCTGGTAAACAGAGTATCTCCTATTCCTTGCTGCCCACCCTTGCTGACAAACTTGTAGATGGCCACCAAATCCCCTTTCAGCCATCTGTTATGGAGGCTGAAGAGATCTAAGTCCCTCAACCTATCCTCATAGGACCTATCCTTCAGGCCCCTAATCATATAAGTGGCCTTCCTCTGGACCCTCTCAAGGTTGTCCACATCCCTTTTGAAGTGTGGTGCTCAAAACTGAACACAGTACTCCAGCTGCAGCCTTACTGGTGCCGCATAGAGGGGAAGTATCACCACCCTACACCTGTTCATTATAAACCAATAATGCATGATAGGGTGTGGTTAGCTCTATTGATCATTTCATCACATTGCCAACTCATGTTCATCCTTGAATCAACTATGACTCTGAGATACCTTTCAGCTGCTGTGCTGCTTAGAAAGTCAGTCCCCAATCTGTATGTGTGTTGGTGATTCCTTCTTCCTAGGTGCAGGACTCTGCATTTATCTTTGTTAAACTGCATCCTATTTTGTTGTGCCCACTTTTCCAGCTTGTCCAATTCCACCTCAATCCACTCCCTGCCCTCCAGTGCGTCTGCTTTGCCCCATAATTTAGTGTCATCTGCAAATTTGGACAGTGTGTTCACTACACTCTTGTCCAAATCACTGGTGAAGATGTTGAACAGCACTGGCCCAAGGACTGAGCCCTGGGAGACTCCACTGCCCACATCCTTCCAGGTTGGTACTGACCCATCCACCACCACTCTCTGGGTGCATCCCCCAATTTGCCACCCACCTGACTGTGTAATCACCTAAGTTACAGCTGCTCAGTTTTTTATGAGAATGGAATATGACATTGTATCAAAGGCTTTCTTAAAATCCACGTATATGACAGATTTCATACATTTCATAGATTTTAAAGCCAAAAGTCTGACCCCCTGCTCTGGGCAGGAAAGAGTTCTGGGGTCAGATGACCCAGCCAGGTGTTTGTCCAATCTCCTTTTAAATACCTCCAAGGAAGGGGACAGCATCACCTCCCTTGGAAGCATGTTCCATTTTTTGGCAATCCTTACTGTAAATAATTTTTTCCTGATGTCCAATCTAAATTTGCTCTCCTTCAGTTTGTGACCATTGTTTCTAGTTACCCCAATGGGCATCCTGGTATCATTGTATCCCCTATTTCCTGCTGTGCCCCTTGATGAGTTTGTAGATGGCGACAAGATCACCTCCCAGCCTTCTCTTGTGAAGGCTGAAGATATTCAGGTCCCTCAATCAGTCCTCATCAGGTTTTTTTCTGTAGGTCTTTAACCAGATGGGTGGCCCTCCTCCGAACCCTTCCCAGGTTATCTACATCCCTCCTGAAGTGTGGGACCCAAAACTGGATGCAGTACTCCATCTGTGGCCTGATCAATGCCACATAGAGGGGAAGTATCACTTCCCTAGACCTGTTTGCGATGCACCTATTTATGCAAGAAAGAGTGCAGTTAGCTTTACTTATTACTGCATCACACTGGCGACTCATGTTCATTTTAGAGTCGACTATGACTCTGAGATCCCTTTCCACAGTTGTACTACTTAGAATGGTACCTTCCAGGCTCCAGGAGTGTTGATGATTCTTCCTTGACTCCTGCAGCTAAGCAGTTTGTGACCTGGTCATAAAAAGAACCAAGGTTTGTCAAGCAGGATCTACCCACTGTGAATTCAAATTGTTTGCCCTTCAGCTTTCCTGCTGGACTCGCACAAATATAGTCCTTAATAATTTTTTCAAAGGTTTTCCGAAGGATAGAGGTGAGACTAACCAGTCTATAGTTATCCAAATCCTCCTTCTTTCCCTTTTTGAAAATAGGGACCACAGTGACCCTTTTCCAGTCCTCTGGGACCTGCCCTGAGTACCAGGAGGGTTCAAACAGTTCTGTCAGTGGTTCTGCTATGACATTGGCCAATTCCTTCAGCACCCTTGGATGAAGATCATCTAGGCCTGCTGACTTGAACCCATCAAGCCTTTCCAAGTGCCCCTTCACTGGGTTGACACTAACCTTTGGTGGGCCAGTGTTGCCCCCTGTGCCTGTCTATAGTCCAGTTTGGTGATACATCTTCGTTCTTGTTCAGGAGTACAGGATGAAAAAAATCTTTGAAGAGCTCAGCTTTGTCCCTCCTATCTGTCACTACTTACCCTAGCCTGTCCTGTAGGGGTTCTATGTTACCCTGCACTCTCTTTTTGCTCCCTGTATACCTGAAAATTGACTTTTTGTTGTCCTTAATTTTTGTTGCTAGCCTGAGTTCCATTGCTGCTTTAGCTTTTCTTACTAACTCCCTCCAAGTGTGAGCCAAATCGGTCTATTCCTCCTTGGTGGCTATCCCTTGCTTCCACAGACTGTATGCCTCTTTTTTCATCCCTAGGATTTCCTGGATTGCCCTGTTCAGCCTTTTTGGCCTGCAAGATGTGTTCTTCAGACTTGGATCACCTTGGTCCCAGTAACAAGAATAAATAAAGGAGCAAAAATGGACGGGAAATTATTTTACAGATTCCAGTGTCACAAACTGAAATATAATTTAATGTTGAGATCTAAAATCTAGTGGCCTTTCCCCAATGACATAGCAATGAAGGGAAACATTTCAAAATTATAAACTTTCACAGCACATCTTTAAAGACACTTGCACCATTAAATGCTTAATTTCTAGAATTTGTGGAAATGTTTGGTATTTTATTACTAATTTAAGGTGAAGCAATTGATTTTGCAACCTCAAAGTTACTAATTGTTTCTTTTTAATCTTTCTTAATTAGCCAGCACAGTAACAATTTAATAATAGTAATTTAATTTAAAATGACGGTATAACATGGTTGGCAAATAGCAGCCCCATAAGTCAAAGAAACAATATGTAAAGTCAAGCTTAATGATCCAGCTACAATAAAGAAAGAAATGGCTAATAACTTAATACTAGGGACACACATGGTGGATAGACAGGATATATTTAAACATAGCACTCTGAGTAAAGCTATCAGTATATTTAACCAACTAATTATTTTGGCTTATGCATGAACATATTCCTATGAAGGCCTAAATCTGAAAAGTGCTGAGCTCTTTGGAATTGATGTATATTCCTATTTTTAGACATGACTAGGAATGTGTGGTTTGCAGAACCTCATAGCCTTGTGAGGTGTGTAACAGGGAGCCTGGGGTCCCTGTTCCTTTAAGGAAGAAGCATCCCAGTGAGGGAGCACTACAGGCTAGGCAGGGTGCAGCAGCTGCAGGTTGCTGAGGCAACAGGCCAATTAGCAAGCACCTTTAGGCAGCTTGCTAACTAGGGAACATGGCCCCAGGAAAATATAAGCCTAGAGCCTGAGCTGGCTAGCTAGTCTCTTCCTGGCAGCCATGGGGTGAAGAGTTCCTGGCAGCAGGGTCCCTGGAGGAACTGTAGTACTGCTTATGGATCCCAGGTGAGGGTAGGGGAGCTCACTGTGCTATAACCCATGGCTGGGAGTGTGGGGTGAGGGATCTTAAAGGGGCAGATGCCTGGTTCCCCTTTATGTTTATGTTATAGCGCAGGGACTTAGTGTTTATGTTACAGTTATACCAGTGGTTTGGGTTGTAAAGGTGGTATATGGTATATGGCAATTAGTGTTCAAGAGGGTATGGGATCTCCTTGAACATGAGTGACTACTGAACCCAGAGAGGGCCATAGTGCCAGGCCACAGGGCCACACAGTGGCCAGGGATCTGGTGCCCAAGAGGGGCACAGCTATATCGGGGGCAGAGACCTGGCAGACAGAGGCCAGGGCCTGAAACGGCTGAACCAGAGCTAGTGCCTCAAAGCTAGGTCCACCACAGTGGGCCCAGGCTAGAAGGCCTAGCCAGAGTAAAGGGGCACAGGCTGAGGAGGCCAAATCCCCATCAGGAGAAACCAACATTATGATAACACTTTTGAGATTTGGAGTGTGATGTAGGGCAGGATTGAAGCCATGCTGCAATTAGCCACTATGGCTTTAGATGCTGTACAGTGGTGCAGCCATAGAAAGATTCAAGTGAAGGGCCTGAGAGCAGAAGAAGCCAGTGGAGGTCCAGTTGGACTGGGGCCATGTGAAGGCCTGTGGGAAGCCTCTTTATTAGTAGTAGTAGTACCAGTAGTATTATATCAAAACATGGCAGGTGAGAAGGGAAGGGACCATAGGGGCAGAGCGGGGCATAGTGACTGAGCCACCAAGGGGCATCACAGCCACCCATGACATGCTACAGGGTGCTGCAAAATGCACACAGTGCATGTGGATCTATTCATCTTGCTGTATATTTACAGCACAGCAACAAAATTATATACCAGGATATCCTGGTATCTAAAAAAAACTGCAGGAAAAAAAGACAGAGCCTGGCCAGCCAGAACCATACTCCAGCTGCCGGCCAAGCTCTGTGCACCATTGCAGCCCTAGGATTTCCCCAGGACCCCAAGTAAGGCTGCTGGGTGTAGCCTAGGTACTGGTATAAAAACCTCAGCTGCCTCCCTGGCCCCACCTCCCCACCCCACTGGCCCAGACCAGGTCCACTACTCCCCTTCCCCAGTGCCCCACATCTCTGGTCACTGCAATGCCCAATCCTTGCTTACTCTTCTGTGCCTGCTCCCCTGGGACAGACAGGTCAGGCAGCCACAAATAAGTAATGCCCTGAGGATGGGATGTGGGGGGGGGTGGCACGAGACAGGGGTGGAACCCTGAGGGATGGGGGGGTAGGGCCAGGGGAGCCCCAGGGGGCAGGGGGGAAGGCCAGACTGGGAGGAGGGGAAATTCTGGCCCAAACATGTGACAGGTTCAAACTTAAGTGAGCACTAATGTTGATCAACATTTGTGAAGCTCACAGCATACAGTGTAAGAAGGCCCTTACAGACTGAGGTATGGCTTTGCTTCTTGTATGATCACGTCTTCAGAGATGTACCACATGTGAAGAGTGATGTGGAAAAATTGGAAATAGAGCAGAGTACAACAACAAAAAGGAATACAGTTGTAGGAAATGAAACATACAGCTGCTCCTTGCTTAACATCACAGTTAGGTTCTTGAAAAATGTGATTTTAAGTGAAACGAAGTTAAGCGAACCCAGTTATGTCACAGTAATTACCTACTAGTAGGCAGCGGACAAACAACATTATAACTGAACATTGCATGACTTTAAACGAGTATGTTCTCTAATACATCACAGACATAATAATGAAACAATGTTAGCCAGGACGATGTTAAGTGAGGAGTACCTGTATTAGGACTAGCTGGATGAAATGAAGTTCTAAAGTATGGACTGGACAAAATGAAATGGGGGGTTGATAACAGTTTTAAAATTTAAAAAAAGATAATTACAAAGAAGCTAATGTTCAACTGTTCTCTGTGTTCACAAGAGATAGGAGTTTAAACTGCACCCGGGGACACTTAGATTGGCTATTATGAAGATCTTTCTAATCACGTGGGTAATTAAGTACTGGAATAGATTACCTAGAGAGGCTGTGGAGTTTCCATCGCTGGGGATGCATCTACACAGTAACTCCACAGTAAAACCTCAGTGTCTACACATGCAGCTCTATTAGGCCTCAGGAAATCAATTCACTCCACCATAGGTTAGTATTTATAAACACAAGTACTATCCTCTGACGGCATTCTTTAGTACACAGCAATGTATGTGTAGATGCTGAGGGGGCTGGCTGGAGCATGAGGCTACTTGAGCACAGATGCCTGCTGGCTAGCCCCATACTGGTGCACCCTTGTGCCCCAGCCAGACCCTCCACAACATATTGAACCAGGTCAGAGCAGCCCTGCTTTGATGTGGCTCAACATGCTCTGGTCTCAGTGGCATGTGAAGATATAGCACCTGAGAGCAATAAACTCCAGCATGATAAGTGCCAGAGTGTATTGCCTCACTTTAATTGCATATGTAGATATGCCCCGGATGTTTTACGTGTTGGTAAGACAAACAGGTTAGACAAACATTTATGTGGGATGGTTTAGATATGAGTGATGTTTCCACGAGCAGGTTTTGAACTAGATAAGCTCCTGAGACCTTCTCCAGCTTTATTTTTCTATGATTCTGTAGTTTTAACTGTGCCAAAGGATACTTTGTTTCTTTAATAGGCAGTGATTTGAGTTATAAGAATTTAGTGTTTAATATGAGAACTTTTATGTGGATGTAGTGCGGGGGGGGGGGTTAACTTGAACAACTTCTAGAAAACCTACTTGAGTTTGAATGAGGACCTACCTGGCTGGACTGCCCCTCACTTGAGAATAATGAATTAGCCAAATGGAAAAAAAAAAATTGAAGAAAGAGAGTTGGATAGGCCAGAGGAAATAGTAATAGTAGCAAGAAGATCACCTAATTCAGAAGCACCCACGAGTCTCAGACCTTATCCTATGCTTGGATGATAGTAGAAGAAATCATTTGGAATAGGTACTTCAACCTGAGAGTGTACTAAAGGGAGATGATCTTTCAGTTTCTGGAGCAGGGTTTGTATCTAGCAAATATCCAGGAAAGAAGACTATAATGAGTAATTTGAGGATTTAAGGGAGACAATCTTTTTGTCCATTTGCATTGGAAATAGGGGTATTATTTTATAGTAACTTGCAGGAGTTACGAGAACTGTACCCAGGGAGAATTTTTTCCCCACTTCCCCATTATTTTGGATGTTAGGTAACATCACTGTGTCATTATCAGTGGCCCAAAACATTCAGGGCATTTATACACATGTTCCATGAATGGTTTGTGGGGGGGGGCGGGGCGGTACTTTTAATTAGAGTAGCCCCAAAAGCTGCTCTAATTAAAGCACCCGGAGTGTTTTGTATCAGTGTCCTCACACTGAAAAATGGCAAAACAAGTGTTTTAACTTAAGTTCATCAAACAAGCTTTAGTTAAAGTGCCTCCATTGCCATTTTTCAGTTCACATGATGCTGGAGTCTGCTGGAGCATGTTAATTGCCAAGCTCCAGTACACTTGATAAATCGAGACTGCTCTAACACACTGTAATCACAGTGCATTGGAGCAGCCTTGCTGCATGTGTATGGGCACCCTCAGAAACTAAGCAAAGAAGTTCTGTTTTTATTAGGAACTTAGAAGTTGCAACTATAACTGATTATCCACCATGACTGATAAAATAACATAATGTAAACTGATAAAGCTTACTAGCAAGCAGCAGGTGTAGTGTTCTGTGTTTTAGGTTTTTACTGAATTTTACTGATAAATTCCCAGCTTTTTTTTGCAGTCATTCAATTTTTACTGATTTACACATGTTTTTCAGTTCAAATCCCTGTTAATCATCATGACAGGCATAAATGGCCCATTCCCCACTCATGCCAGTTAACAGGGATTTGAACTGAAAAATGGGTGGTACCAGTAAGCTAAAAGTTCTGGTTACATAAGCCACAGGTTTCTGGTTGAAGGGGGGGAGGTGGTGATGGCAACAGCACGCAGAGTGGGGGGCAGGTTAGGGACAGGTGGCAGTGCAGGGGCCAGGGGAGGGTGGCTAGAGCTGCTTCCTGGTGGCATGGTGCTCTCAGCTCTGATCCCAGGCAGAGCTGTGAGAATTGCTTCCAGAGCAGGTGGGTCTAAGCTGCACTGGGGTCAGAGCCAGAAGCCGGGAGCTGGGTGCTGGGAGCTTTGAGCCACATGGTGGAGGGGCAGGCACACGGGAGAGTCCAGCCCCATTTCCAGCTCTGACCCCAGTGCAGCTCAGACCCACCCACCCTGGGAGTGATTCCCATGGCCCTACTCAGTGGGGCTGGAGCCACTGCCTGGGGCACAGGGCTCCCAGCTCTGACCCTGGGCTGGGCGGGAGGTGCCAGTACCGTTAAAGGACCCAGCCTGCTGCCAGAACAGACTACCGAGTGCTGGGAAGAGCCCGGTACTTTCCCTGGCCCCAGTCTGTAATAACAGCCTGCTCTTACTCCCTGGAAAGAGCCCGGTACAAACCCCTCAGCCCTCCTGCGGGCCATGTAGCAGCAAGAGCTGTGCCCCTTATTCCACGCCCCCTGCCCCATACCCACTGACAGCTCCCCTGCCTTTACTCCCTGCTGCAACCCAAAGACTGGCTGACGGGCTGTGCTGTGCCCCTTCCCTTGTTCCAGCCTTACTCCAGTTCCTCCCTCCCTCACCACCATGGAATGTATTATTTTCCCTGATTTAAACTGAGTTTTTTTCTTTTCTTCCTTTTATCCCAATTTCAACCCGTTTTTTATGTTTGGAATATAAACACTGAAAAATTCCCTGATTTTTTTTTATTTATTTATAATAAAAACTGAAAATGCAGAAAATTAAGCATGTGGTGCTTCTGAGCTAAAGGATGTTTTGGGGCATTCTCTTTAAAAAGGGAGGTGACTAAATGCTTTTTGAAGGGGGCAGGGATATTGATTGGATAAGTATGATTGAAAGTCATTGGTAGGATAAAAGGCATGTTAATTTTCAAAGTTAAAATTACTCGGAGTATGGCATCATAGAACCAAATTAGGGTTGGAAGGGACCTCAGGAGGTCATCTAGTCCAACCCCTCACTCAAACCAGGACCATCCCCGACTATATCACCCCAGCCAAGGGGTATAAATACTTAAAGGGTATTTATAGACATGGTCCAGGAGGCTGGGGGGGGGGCACTTTAATTAGCTCACCTCCAAGAGCCACACTAATTAAAAATGCCCAGACCATCATGTGTATCAGTACCCCTGCACTGAAAAATGGTGGTAGAATGCTTTGAACTAAAGGTGGTTGAATGAGTGTCCCTCTATTGAAGTGGTGCCACCACTTTTCAATAGAGGGACACTGATGCATGTGATGCCGCAGTCTTCAGAAGCATGATAATTTCCACACTCCAGCAGACTCAATTAATTGAGTCTGCTCTGATGTTCTGGAATTACAGCACATTGAAGCAGCCTCCCTGCATGTGTAGAAGTGCCCCAAACCTCTAAGGATGGAGATTCCAAAACCTCTCTTGGTAATCTGTTCCAGTGTTTTACTACCCTCCTAGTGAAAAAGTTCTTCCTAATATCTAACCTCAACTTCCCTTGATGAAAGCTGAGAACATTGCTCCTTGTTCTGTTATCTGCCACCACTAAGAACAGCCTAGCTCCATCCTCATAATGGTAAAAGTCACAGAAGAAGAAACCACTATACCCCAGAACAATAAATGACAGTATACCACAGGCTACTTAAGGAAAGTTTCTGAGCATATTGGCAGTACTGAATTCTCTGGGACATTGTCTTAAAGTGCTATTAATCTAGCTTTGCAATACAAGGGTTCCTTTATATGGAAATATGTAGTTGGTATTTCACAGTAACTTATGCCTACAAAAAAGCATACAGTTCTGGATCAGATTATGGAAAAAAAAAATTCAATTTTTGCTCCTTTAACATTTTTGTTTGGGGCCAGTTGACTTCAAAACAAAGTACTTTAATGTTCCAGACACCTGGCTTTTGAACTTCTTTAGACATCAAGAACAATGTAACTACCATGGAGAAAGAGGATAGACTTTTGATGAGTATTTCTTTGAGATCCTCGTGATTGCTAATTCACTAGTTTTATATTACCTGTGTCAAAACTCTTGTGTAGCCTTTTTCCAGGGATAGGATAAGTCACCAAAACATTTAGTTCAAATTATTTTTTGTGGTCCTTCTTTTGTTAGAAATGAATGAGAAGAAAACAGAAGAATTTAGCACAATAGTAATTGGTATTAGTGGGGAGGAGGTTTATCAACATCACTTCTTAGTTTTCAGGACAATGATGCCAGTTGCAAACTATTTGAATGTTTTGCTTTGTATATCTGTATTGTCTTACTCAGACTGCAATATAATTTTTAGTTACAGTTTTGAAGGTTTAGTTAAAAAAACTTCAAAAAAGTATTCATTAACAAGAGAGAAAAAGGGAAAATAAATTATTCCATCCCAAAAAATGACCATTTATACACATTTTGTTTTCTATCCTTAAACCAATTTCTAATCCATGAGTGGACCTTACCTGTAATCCTAAATACCTAACCTAATAAAAGCTTTTGATGGGGAACCTTGTCAAAGACTTTTGGAAGTCCAATTAAACTGTCTCAACTGGATCACCTTAATCTATCTTACCTAATAGGTTGCTGAAGAATGCTTTCTGTCTGATGACTGATAACCATGCTGATTTGTTACCAGCAAATCGTATTTATCCATATGCTTTTCTCTTCTGTTTTTTAATTGTTTCTACCAGTTCTCTGGGAACAGAAGTTGGACTCACTGGCCCATAGCCCTGAGTCCCCTCTAACACCCTTTTTAAATATTGGAGTCACATTGGCAATCCTTCATTCCTAATGGTATTAAGGCTGTTGTTAGTGATAAGCATGGATCCTGGTTTTCTATATATTACTGGTGTTTTATTTTAATCATGGGAAAATGTGGGTATTAACCTGAAAATTGAGGATTTTTTTATCAGAGAAAACCAGGATCCCTGGTGATAAGTTACATGCTGCAGTTAGGAGTTTGGTAATTTCTGATCTAAGCTCCTTCAGCACCCTTCAGAATGAATTGCATCTGGTCCTGGTGCTTTGATACTGTCACCTTATTAGTTTCCTCTAAAACCTCATCTACTGAAACCTCAATATGTGTCAATTCTACAGATTTGTCCATAAAGAGGAGTAGATTTGGTTAGGGAATCCCCCTAACTTCTCCACAGTAAAGCCAGGTACAAATAATACATTTAGTCTCTTGGTAATGGCCCTGTCCTCCTTAGCATTCCTTTTATACCCTGATCATAAAAGGGACTAATTTTTACATCCTGATAATCCAAAGGCCCCATTCTGTAGTATGATGTAAAGAGTCAAAATGAGGATAATAAGTCAAACTGATTTGAATCCAGTCTGTCAGTCAGAATACACCCTAAGTACTATTATGTCTTGTAGGTAAAGATCTCTCTATATATATTAGTGGTGTTTCATTTTAGTCATGGAACAATGCGGATTTTGGGCTACTTTTTAAAATACAAAAATCGGGGATTTTTTTTTTTAAATCAGAGAAAACCAGGATCCCTTGTGATAAGTCAGAGCTGTGCATGCAAGAAATGGTATTAACCCTTAATAAACAATTGCTTACAGCATATTCTAATTTTAACAACACTTAATGTCACACAGATTTAGTGTGGTCTCAGTACAGTATAGCCTTATAAATACAGAGTGCTCAGGACTGATCACTTGCCAGAAATTTAAAAATGCCAGATTTTTGAAACTGGTACAGCAGCCAAGCACGGAGTGCCAGGGAGGGGAGGGAAGTGGTGGCCAGTTCTGGAGCAGGAGCTATACATGGAGCGGTTGTGCCAGGTGGTGAATGGTGGCAGCAGCCACCATGTGCAAGCTTCCCCCCTGTGTCTCAGCAGGGCGGGGAGCAGCAGCCGGTCCTGGAGTGCTAAAGTAACATGGGACATTTATCTTACTTCTCTTTGTGGGCCTTTGTATCTAACATTGAGACCATTAAGCACTACTATAATCTATAAGGCTATATTTTTTTCCATGTTCCTGGATTTTGCTGATTGCCACATAGGATCAGGAATGATGTTTCCTCTCCTGTTGCTTATATATATCAGGTTTTGAAGATATTTTCCCCCTTCATCTTCCTCAGAAGTATTGGGTGTTAGTTGCAGCCAAGCCTCAGGATTACTGGAGTGTGCCAGTGCTCCTTCTGAAAACTTAGACCTGAAGGCTGATGGATAGAGTATCTTGCCTGTCCACTCAAGGTCATTCTGATCACCATACTTGGGGTCAGAAAGGAAGTTACCCCTGGCCAGATTGGTACAGAGTGTGGGGGGTTTACCTTTATGGCCCTCTTCCTTAGATCTCTCAAATTTATTTTAACTCTCACAGCATCAAAACATTAGCCACCCTTGTCTCTCTGCTTTACCTGTGGTATATTAGGGTGTTATACCTTGTGGTTATGTCAGTTGACTGTAGTTTTACTAATGGGATAGACAAAGGATAAGTATACGATGGTTTGGATAGGAATGATTCTGCCTCTTGAAGAGGGGTTGAATAAAAAGACTTCTGAAGGTTCCTTCCAGCCCTATTTTTACATGAGTCTATGATTCCATAATAAATGACAGTAATATTACCAATGATAGTGCTCTTAAAATAATATTAGTAATCATATCACATCACGTGTATAAAGAAATAAGAGGCAGTTGAAACTTTACTTGTGGAGCATTTTTAATGAAAAATTATGATTCAGTTAAATCAAAATCAACCATAGCAACATATTGACTTCATGAATATTTTCATGGACAAATGAACAAAACTATTCCCTTTAATAAAGTCAAACGTACTATTTTAACATATGATTTTAACTTAATTCCTTATAAAATAAAGTAGATGAAGTTAAACAAGATATTTCAGTCTGATCAAAATAAAACTATTGGAACCCATTAAAACAAATCATGAAGAGCAAAATTAAATAATAAGATAATAAGAGCAAAATTAAATAATGTTTTAATTATTACAAGACGATATTTTGTGCTTTGGTGGCAGGCCATCTTTAAAATGTATTGTTTTCCAATTTGTAAAAATAAATTTAAAAAATCATAATTACAGGTTTAAATCATCTCTACCTAAAACTGTGAGAAATATAAAAAGCCAAGGTTTTATAAAGTGCTTAACACTTTGGGGTATTCAGTTTGATACAGCTTGAAGGTCTAGAGTTTCAAAAAGTGCCATATACCTACACTTTGATTACATTTTAAGGCATTTAAATGAGGCACCACAAATAGAAATATACAGAATTATTCATCAGCATAAAAAAGTAGTGCAACTGAGGATGAGCAAGCAGCTTATGTGCCCTTTTCACCATCTAAGGGGAGGGGCATCAGAAAGGTGGGAGTGGTGGTGCCTCACCCCACCTACCCTACTCTTCCTGCACTTTCTGTCTGTAGGAAGCTCCCAGAGCAGGAAGTATGTGGGCTTCATCAGCAAAAAACAAGCACACACACGCACAGAAAACCGGGATTCCCCCAACAGTAAACTCTACTGCCATTCTAAAGAACTATGATTCCAATAATATCTTGTTCTCTATAACCCTGTTCAGTTCCTGTACCCTGCTATCCAGAAGATATAAGGGGAAAGAGGGTGAGGGTCCAAGGGGAGAAGAGAGAGAGAAAGTGGACTGCCCTGGGCACACTTTTTCCACACTACAACTTTGACATAAAGTCACGTCTAAGGAGTTTAAAATAGATACAATATACTAATGCATGAAGAAAAGAGATAAAACAACTTCCATCTTGTGCTTCTGGTGATTAAAAACTGCTACTAGAACACTTCTAAAGAATTATACTGAAGATGACAGTAATGTACTCCAGAGATGCATCCTTTCACAATTTTTGCTGTTTTTAAAACAATATAAGTTTTCATGTAACACTAAAAATTCTATCACCCTCTGGGTATGGAGATACCCTTCACTCCCCACCTCAGTGGATTCCTGTCTTGTTCATTTCCAGCTAGACAGATCAAACAATGGAGGGGTGTGAATTTCTTTCATTCAACTACTGTTTAAACATCAAAGTCTCTCTTGGCCTATTTAAATGCTTAGGGCTCAGTTTTGGGTTTGTTGCAAACCTCAAATAAGTGGATGCAAAAATCCAGTTTTTGACTCAGTGGGTACATCTACATGAGATAGCTAACTCAAGATTAGAACTAACTACTGCACAGTGAGCATTACTATCTACACATGAAGATACTTACTGCACAGTTACAGTCTCTAATCATGGGTAAATTTGTTACCCTTAAATACAAGTAGCAAATTTACTCTTGATTACTTACTGCACAGTTTGTCATGTGTAGATGTCCAACCAGGAGCAAATGTGGTCCCAGTCAGCCGGGCAGCTGGAGGCAAGAGATTACTCCCTTGCCCTGGGAGATGCCTGCTGTTGGAGTAGAGGGAGAATGTCCCCCTGCTCCGGGAGCAAGGAGCTCACAGATCCCACTTTCCAATCATGATTAGAGAGTGGGGGCTAAGAGATTCTTATCAGTATCTCTTCTCAGAATCTCTGAGATTGGTCCCATGACTGTGGAACTCACATTGGGAGACAAGAATCTCCCAGCTCAAGCCCCACAACCATGGAGCTCAAGCTGGAAGATGAGAATTTCCCAGCCCAGGCCCTGTGACCATGAAGCTCAGGATGGGAGATAAGATCTCCTATCCCCAGCCCCCTGATCATGGAGCAGGGGCTGGGAGCTTCCTGCAACCTAAGCAGAGGGACATTGTCCCCATCTGGGCTCTGGTGGTAGAGCCCACCCTGGCAGCAAGCAGTTTTTGGGGGCAGTGAGAAATGTCTCCTGCTGTCTCCTGGACCCATGCTTCCAGGTATCCCTCGGGCTAGCCCCCAGGAGGCCAGCCCTAGAACTCCTCCTAGCTGCTGTAGGGGCCCAGTGCAGGGCTGCAGGGAGCGGAAAAAGTCTGCTGCTAGGAGCAGCAAATCTGGTCCTGCATCCCTGCATGTGTAAACACAGGCCCAGGGCAGTTTACTTTAAAGTAGATTCCTCTCAAATAAATCAATCCTGCATTATTTCCATGTGTGTATGTACCCAGTCAGTGAGTTAGTTTCTGTTTAACCTATATTCTGTCAGCAAGAGTAAACTGTGCCATCCCTATATGTGTTCAGCAGCCTGGTAAAGTATAAAACTCTACTCTGCCTCCGCAAAACCATCTACCATGTAACTGGCCAAGAAGGGCCTCAAGGGCTGCATCTAGATGAGCATGGTCACATCTGCAACACCACATACCATGTGCAAGGGAGCATCATGTTTGTGGGGGCTGATATCCAAGGGTAAAAAAAATGCACACAAAAAGTGGAGTGGCGTATGTGGGGGCAGCATGTGCCACTCAAAACTGGAGCTGGGCTAGCTAGAGCTGCACTCCAGCTGCTAGCCAGGCTTTGAACAGCAGGATTGTACCCCTGGGAGACCTCCAAAACCCCAGGTAAGACCACTGGGGCCAGCACCTGTGGTAACTTGCTGCACACCAGAGTGCATATGGCATAGGCTTTTCTGGGGACAACCAGCAACAGCACAAGGTGTGCTAACTCTAGTTGTTCCCAGGGAACCAAATATTTATGCACATGTAGACACATGAAAGCTGCTTTTGCTACTTGTGTTACTGGAGTTCCCTATACCATGTTACTCCACTGTGTACATGCTCAGAGGAAATTAAAATTTGCCTTCAAAAGCTAGGGGCCTGCTGGGACATGCAATGTTATGTGTGATACATTACATTTGTGCTGTATTCTCCAGTCTTACCCTTGGATACAAGTGGAAGAATTTTTATAAGTGGTTTGTGCATTCAAAGAGGTTTTATTTGTGAATATATGCAAAAGACTGACTATACCAAACTTTGTGCAGATAGATACAGACTACACTGCTAAAGCCTTCAAATACTAGAGATTGGAATATAATTACAAAATACTTTAAGTTATTAAAGACTCATTGACTTTTTATGGAAAATATTGACAAATATTCATGGGAAATATTGAGAAACAATCCACCCCCTCATGAATATGACAAAATGTCTCAATTTTGCCCTTTGTAGAAAACATTGATCAAGAATGACAAACACTTTTGCTTATATTTCACATTAAAATCTATTGTATAGATTAGCTTGTAAAAGAGGGAGAAACACAAATATAAAAATATTGGAAGACAGTTTTGTAAATCCAAGTGTGTTATGTAGTTTGCATTTTTAATGTAAAATCATTTTAAGAGTAAATTAAACATTAGGGAAAAGATGTTAAGGAAATCATCTGATAAATATTGCAAAATGAAACAAAAGAAAAGAAATAGCATGTAAATGCTAAAGGACTGAGATACCAAACAAGTACCCTTCTCCCAAAGACAATCTCACTTTACAGCTCCACCAGAGAATGCTTTAATAAAATTACAACAAAGTTATATCTAGATTAGTAAATGATGTCATACTTAAAAACATGTCAACAATCACATTTTAACTAACGTTTTGAACGTGCCTCCTGAGGGCCAATCAATCTCTTTTTAAAGGTATTAAACTCTGTCTATAATAATACTTTGTGCAGGATTAAGTACTACTCAGGATAAAAAGTATAAAAGAGTAGTTACTATAAAAGAGCCTTTTTAGGATGACTTGTGTGAAAAAAATATTATGCTTTGATTTTAAACTGAACAGAAAGACTTAGTAAAAATGATTCTCTGAGTCTTACCCAAAGAATAAAGGTGGTGATCTTCTGAAACTCTAAGGATATGTACACACGTTCATGGTATCTCAACTGTGACCATGTGGCTTACTTTAAGCTGTGTGATCATGGATCAGGTGAGGCATGTGCACATTTGCTAGTGCCAGGAGCTGCACTGGAAACCCAATCTAAGTAAGTCAGGGTGGGAAGAGAAGTAGAGTTCAGGAGGAGGCTGCAGGCCATTCTTTGCCCAGTCTATCCTCCCTAAATGTCTGTATGGGTCATTGATCAATCTAACCTTAGTTAGATCAATTTAAGTGTAATAGCTGCATGTATCCTAAGATTTTTTTTTCCCAAACTGACACAGTTGCCAGGATGACTGACTTACATAGTCATATCAGTTGCTTAGTTATCTTGCTGTAACTATTTATGGAGATTCAGTTATTCTGGCAAAAGAGAGCATTTAACAGTATTGTCTGTATTGTTTCCCTGAATGAAATTAGCTATAGTGGAGAAAAACTATCTTTGATGGTATGTATGTATTTCCCTGGCATAATTATGTCAATCTCTTTCTGGTATAGCAATATGGTAAAATTGTGATGTTCAAGGTTTTGTTCTGTGGGCCAGATGAATGGTACAGATTTGGTCTGATGGCTAGAATTGGCTGTGCACCACCACCATGCACCACTCCCACCCAGCCACATGTGCCAGAATTAGGCCCCATTGGATCAGATCCCATACTGATCTGATCTCTGGGGGTGAGGCAGGCCCCTGGAGCTTATTCCTGCTGGGTAGGACCCCATAGCCTGATCCCAGAACATGGGGGCTGGGCAGAGCCGTGGGGCCCAATTCTGGCACATGTGGATGAGTGGGAGTAGTGTATACTGGTGCTGCACAGCCTGTTCTAGCCTTCAGATTAGACTTGCACCATTCATCAGAGGCATAACCTGCAGGGCTCCTCACAGATGGGTTGAGAGCTCACGGGATAGGTAACATAGCACCAAGGCTATATCTGGCCCACCTGCTGGGACTTGAGTATCACTCATGCTGTAAAGAAATTAAGTATTATCTGGTATGTTATACTGTTCCAAAGGTTTGGGAGCAGAGCTTTGCAATGGAGTCACACCAGAGAGAAAGAGGTTAAAAAATGCTACTAGCATCAGCTGCCCCATTGCCTTCACCACCTTCAAGGCATGTGAGAATGGGAAGAGAACTACGTTCAATAAGAAGTCATCTGGGTTGGGGAGATCTCCAATACTAACTCCCTAAGAAAGGCCTTCTGGAGGATATTACATCCTCCTAGACCTACAGTCTGAATGGGAGATGGCCCAAAATAAATTAGACATTTTCTGGTGGTTATCAAGAGGATTTTGAGTCAAATTGTAGTGTGTCTGAGGCCCAGAAAACAGATGCCAGTGGCTTCTTAATTTTTTTTTCTTCTTCTTTTTTTTCTTTGGGTCCTAAAAATGTAAACTCCACTCACCTAGAGGGGTAAGTTTCCATGCTTGGACAAATGACAACTGATGTAACCTGTATGATGAGCCTGAGTCAGTACATGATCCTGGAACAATTTAACGGGCTATGACTGAGGAACTAAACCCCTGACAATTTAGTTTTAAGCAATTTGGCTAGGCAACAGCACTACCAGGAAGGATATGGGAGTCATGGAGGATCATAACCACAACATGAACCAACAGTGTAATACTGTCACAATAAAAGCAAATGTAATTTTGAGCTACATTACCAGAAGTATTGTATGCAAGGCACAAGGGGTGATAGTACTACTCAGCACTGGTTATGCCCCTTAGCCAAAATATGGTGCCTAGTTGTGGGCACCACATTTTAAGGGTGTAGCAAAACTGGAATTAATCCAAAAGATTAGACAAGACAGTAAAGAAATTGGAATGCAAACAGGATGAGAAAAGGTTGGGAAAACTGGGTATGTTTAGTCTGAAGAAAAGGTATGAGATCAAGGTAGGATGCGATCATAATTTTCAAATATCTGAAGAATTGCCACAAGGAGAAGGGATAACATCTGCTCCCTAATACCACAAAGGGCAGAACATAAGGCAATGTGTTTAAAATGCAGCAAAGTAGATTTAGATAAAACCTTAAGAAAACTTTCTAACTATAAAACTGGCTGAACAATGGAAGAAAATGTCCAGGGAACTTGTGGAATCTCTATCCTGGAGATTTTCAGAAGAGAGAAAATAAGGCTCTCTGGATAGTCTAGGGTGGCTTAGAAATACACCGAGTTCATTTCTGTGCAACATATTAGGATGCATGGGTGACCTCAATTACCCTGACACCTCCTGGGAGAAGCACATGGCCATATCTGACTAGCCACATAGGTTTTTTATCTGTGTGGAAGAACTTTATATAGTACAGAAGAAGAATGGGCCATCCAGGGGGAAGGCTTTCTTGGATTTGGTTCTAACCAAAGGGGATGACCTGGTGGGAGATTTGAGGATTGAGGGTAATCTGGGAGATAGTGATCATCAGGGATCCTGGTTTTCTCTGATTAAAAAAATAAAGCCCTAATTTTCAGTTTTAACAAAGGAACCCAAAATCCACATATATTCATGATTAAAATGAAACACCACTATAAATAAATAGAGAGAGAGAGATTCCCTGGTGATCATGAGATGATAGAATTCACTATCCATCGTAGGGCAGGAAAGTCAGCCCATAGAGCAGAGCTACTTGACTTCAGGAAGGCTGACTTCAATAAGCTTACAAAAATAGGGAGAGACCCTAGGGAGTTCAGAAATGGTTGTTGGTTCCTCAAAAGAACTATCCTCAGAGTGTACAAACGGTCTAGTTCTGTATGCAGGAAAGGTGGTAAAGGGGCTGGAAAGCCCTCTTGGTTTACCAGAGGAGTCAAGGAGTGCTTAAAAAAGAAAAAGGAGGCTTACATACAGTGGAAACAAGGGGTAGTCACCAAGAAGGAATACACAAATGTAGCCCGTATTTGTAGGGAGGGAATAAGGAAGGCAAGAGTGGTGACCAAGATCTGGTAAGTGACCAAAATCAAGGACAACAAAAGTCCTTCTTTAGGTATAGAAAGCAGGAGGTAGACCAAGGGAAATGTGAGGCCCTTGCAGAATTGGACAGGACAGCTGATAACAGGCAATCAGGAGAAAGCTTAACTCTTTAAAGAATACTTTACATTGGTATTCCTGCATGCAAATGGTGGTCACCCACCTGGTCATAAAAGGGGGAGGGGGTTGTGATTGTCAACCAATGGTCAGTGTTGAACTGGTGAGGGAGCACTTAGAGTGGCTGAATGTCTTCAAGTCGGTAGGACCAGATGGACTACACCTGAGAGTGCTGAGGGAATTGTCTGAAGTCATTCCGGGACTGTTGTAAAGATATTTGAAGACTCATTGTGCTTGGGAGAGGTCTCAGAAGACTGGAAAAGGGCCAATGTGGGGTCAATCTTTGAGAAGGGAAGGGGAGAGGATCTGGGAAACTATAGGCTGTAAGTTTGACTTCAATGCTAGGTAAAATTGTGGAAAAAGTTATCAAAATGTCCATTTGTAAGAAATTAGCAGAAGGCATGATGCTGAAGAATAGCTAACATGGTTTTGTTACAGGCAGGTCATGTTGGACCAATCTTGTCTCCTCCTATGACCAAGTGAAAAACTGCTTAGATGTGGGAGACATGGTTGATATCATATACTTGGATTTTTAAGAAGGCCTTTGATATGGTCTCCCATGACATCCTTATAAAAAAACTGGGGGCTTGTAGGCTAGCAGAGTCCACAATCAGACAGGTTGGGAACTGGCTAAGGGGTTGAATCCAGAGATTGTTAGTGGACAGGTCTGTATCATTTTGGTGGGAGGTGTGGACAGTGGTACAGACACCTTGCTAGCATCATTTGATCTCAGCAATATTCCTGCCCAGAGCAGGGGGGTTGGACTGATCTTTCAAGGTCCTTTCCAGCCCTTAATTTCTATGATTGTATGACTAGATGACCCCTAAGGTTCCTTGCAAACATATGAATCTATGGGTACATCTACATGTCCATTAATATGCTTTGGTTCATGCACATTAAATCTAGTATCTCCATTGTGAGGTACTAGGGAAATGTACATTAGCTTATATTAATATACATTAACTAAAGAGTAAGGTTTTGTAGTTACACTTAAAGCACATTAGCCTATTTTAATGCACATCCACTAAATAGCACTTTTTTTAGTGATGCTTTAATGCACATTAAAATAGGCTAATGCACATTAAAACACACATGTAGACATGCCCTATGACTTTATTTTGCTACCCTTCTTAAATGACCCACAGACTCTACCCAGATTATGAGTTATAGAAGCTCAGACTTTCTGGATAAAAAGATCCTTTGGGGTTGTTGGTTTCTAAACACAGAATGAATACTCATCTCGTGTAACTGATCATAAGGGATTCTGGTTTTCTCTGATAAAAAAAAAATATCCCCAATTTTTGGGTTAAAAAGAGTAACCCAAAATCCACATTTTTCTGTAATCAAAATAAAACACCAGCAATACACAGATATATGTATAGTGGTGTTTCATTTTGATTAAAGCAAAATGTGGATTTTGGGTAACATTTTTAGCACAAAAATTGGGGATTTTTTTTTAAATCAGTGAAAACGAGGATCCCCGGTGATCATTTGATTACTAACCAGTTATTTCCACTTGCCAATACCTGGGCCAGATTTGAACAACTTACTCAATTATCACATATATCTCTAGATGGCCTCTGGAGAAGCAAACATCTTGCTATCAAACAAGGTATGTATTTTTAAGCAGGTCACTTATGCTACTGCCCTACATAAATGAGGCAACTCAAGCTTTAGGTTCTTAGACCAGTTTATGCTACACAGAGCACTCCACAATTATGAGCAAGCAAACTGAAACTCTCTGTCTGCCCACATCAGGAGAGACCAATTTTAACTCTGAGCTTCGCTTCACTTAACTTCACTTCTCCCCTCCCCAGCCCAGCCTCCAGCACTGTCTTCTGGAGTTCTTTAGTCTCCGGATGGTTCCACCCTCGTGATCTGGTTATCAGTTTGAGCTGGCCCCTAACCTCCCACTAACAAGTTGCAGCTAGGTTCTAGGCTCTTTGAAAGCTGAGCACCTCTTTACCATACTACTAAGGATTAGTAGTAAATCTAATTGAGGTCCCACCACCTCACACACCCAAAGCTATTTTATTCTGCTCATATGAAGAACATCTTTCTTAGTTTGAAGGCAGATGCTCTGTAATCTACATCACAATGTTACTCATCCTACATCTTTGCATAAAATTACATATTTCCCATTTTCTAAAGCAAATAAGCAGATGTTTTCCCATCCCTGATTAAAAAGTGCATACAATCATGGTTACACACTTCTGACTCCTATTCAACATTCTTCAGTTGTTTCTAATCAACACCCTGTTGTAAGAAACTTCTTAATAGAGGGCAAATCTTCTGCAACAGTAAAACATTAAAGTCATATTCAGTGGGTTAGACTGAATGGGGCAAGGAACATAGCCAAAATATTTTGAGTGGCTCACAAAATCCTATGAAAAAAAAACCTCCTTATTTCCACTTACCAGAGTAATTTGTATGACAAGGATGAATACTTAATCAAAAAACCCTGCCAAATAAGTAGTGTTCTGCATTCTCAGTTTTTATTTAAAAAAAAAAAATATCCAGGAATTTTTCAGGGCTTATATTCTAAACATAAAAAGTGGCTTTAAATTCAGATAAAAGGAAGAAAAGAAAAAAACTCAGTTTAAATCAGAGAAAATAATAATTTCCACAGCAGCAAGACAGGGAGGGATTGGAGTAAGGTTGAAACTAGGGAAAGGGAGGGGTGCAGCACAGCCCTTTCGGCCACTCCCGGGGCTGCAGCAGGGAGCAAAGTAGGGGAGCTGTCAGTGGGTGAGGGGCTTGGGTTGCAGGGGCATGGATCTTGCTGCTGTGCACCCCCCTGGGAAGGCTGCAGGCTGGGGGGGGCTGCACCAGGCTCTTCCCGAGAGGTGAGAGCAGGCTGCCGCTGCAAGCTGGGGCTGGCAGCTGCACCAGGATCTTCCCAGTGCTCACCAGCCTGTTCTGGCTGCAGGTTATGACCAGCGACAGCACCGGGCTCTTCCCGGCACTCAGAAACATGCTCTGGCTGTAGACTGGGGCCAGCAATAGTACCAACACTTCCCACCTTGCTTGGAGTCAGAGCTGGGAGCCCTGCACCCCCAGGCAGTGTCTCCATCCCTGCCAGGTGGGGCCATGGAAATTGCTCCCGGGGTTGGTTGGGTCTGAGCTGCATCAGGGTCAGAGCCGGGAGCCAGGACCCGGGACCTGGGATATATTATATATCCAGCTCCTTCAGCACAACTTTCCAATCTGTCAAAATCCTTCTGAACTGCACTCATATCCTTCAACATGTTCACAGTACTTCTCAGTTTTGTGTCATCTTCAAACTTGCTCATTAATAAATGCTTTGAACAGCATCAGGCCCAGGGCAGACCCATATGGGACTCCACTCAAAGTCCCCTGCCATTCTGACATGGACCTGTTAATAATTGCCCTTTGGTTATGATTATTGAGCCTGTTATAGATCCAATGTGTAGTAATTTTATCTATCCCACATTTCTCCAATTTATTTATGAGAATGGCATGAGGGACCTTGTCAAAAGCCTTGCTGAAATCTAGATACACATCATTCTCTTCACCTACCCAAGTACCATCCCACAGGTTTTGGAAAAATTTGTTTTGAACAGATACTTAAACAGTGTCTTATACACCTCCTTTTCCTGATTCAGTGACTTATAATAAATGCCCACCATTATATCAGTGCCACATCTTTCATCTTTCATCTTCACCCAATTGCATTCTGTTTTGCATTCTTCTTCATCTTGCCCCATAAACATATGTGTTTATGACATACAAGACAACACCTCACCTTTTCGCCCAACTCTGTCCTTCCAAAACAGATTGTAGCCCTCAATGTTCACATTCTAGTCCTAGGAGCTGTCCCAGGTCTCACTGATGCCAATCAGGTTGTAGTTCTTGTCACAGGCTGTAGCTTCCAGCTCATCTCATTTATTTCCCATGCTTCTTGTAAGTAATAAGTGCAGAAGAGACTGTCATTGACAAATTGCACTCTATGGCCACACTCACAGATGTTCAATAAGCTGATGCCTCACTCAGTGCAAATCTGTTGTCTCATGAGACAGACAGATGTCTATCATGCTATTATGCAGATTCTCCAACTTATCAAGAGGCTTTGAAATCCATCAAGAAGATTTAAAAAAAAACATATAATTCTAATGAAGCACAGCTGAGATTTATGGTGGTATTCAATAAAGGTGACAGAACAGATTGCAGGAATAATCATTGTATTGCATTCTTGTCCGTAGATGGAAGATCTCTGCCCGCATTCTCCTCAATAGACTCATCTTCCTCTCTGAGGAGATTTTGCTTTGGTGTGATTTCAGACCTATCACAACAGACATGACTTTTGATGCTAGACAGCTGCAGGATGAGTGCCATGAGCAACACCAAAACATGGTGTTTATTTCTCTAACCTTTGCTTCAATCAATAGAGAGATCCTCAGGAATCATGATGAGTTTTGGATGCCCATTAAAATGTTCTTACCATCACCTTAGTCCTTCATGATGACATGACAGAAACCATTCTGTGCAGTGGCTTGGAAATGCACCCCTTTATTATTAGAACTGGAGTCAAGCAGGAATCTGTGATTGTACCACCACTTTTTTTCGACCTATATTGTAGCTACTCCACATCTCATTGATGATAGGTTTCAATCTGGACTCAGCATACACGATTGCATAGATAGGATTCTCCTTAACCTCACCTGGTTATATTCCAAATCCAAGATAACCAACACCACCATTACTGATCTTCAGTGTGCTGATGATTATATTGTGTGCACCCACTCAGTTGAAGAGGTCCAACTCATTTTTATTACTACTGGGCACATATACATGAGATGTTTACAGTAGAATTGACTAATTAGCTCAACAGTAAGCATCTCATGTCTACACATGCAGCCTCATTAGGCTGCAGGATACTAATTAACTCCATAGCAGGGTAGCACTTATAAATACAAGTACTATCCTGCCACCAAGCTTTTTACTCCAAAGCAGTGCATGTGTAAACACTGATGTGGTTGACTGAGGCATGAGGGTGCTTCAGTGTGGGGACTGCCTACTGGCAAGCCTCTCACTGAAGCAGCATTGAGCTCCAGCCAGCCCTTTGACAGCACATTGAGCCCAGTCGGAGCAGCCCTTGGCTGGCAAGTTGACCCCCCCACCACCACTACCACCACCACCAGGCTCCCTGCCAGCCAGAGCTGCTCCAACCTAGCTCAATGTGTTGGGCGTGGGTGCATGTGCAAACATGGCAATCGGGAGCAATAAACTCTGGTATGGTAAGTGCTGGAGTTTATTGCTTTACCTTAATGCAATGTGTAGACATGCCTTCTGTGAAGCATATGAAATGTGTTGAAACACTGTCAACTTTACGAAAACCAGCATACTTTACCATCCAACCCCAAGCCAAGCAGCTGCTCCTTCACATTTTACTATTAGAGGACAATCTCTGGAGAATACTGAGCAATTCTGCAATCTGGATAGCCACCTTTCCCACTGATGCTTTTGGACATTTCCAAAATTGATTATTCAAAGCTCATGACATCAGGACTTAAACTAAATTTCTTGTCTACAAGACTATTGTTACTTCTATCCTGTTTTTTGGATTTGCAATATTACCATCAACATTGATGTCTCCATATCAATTAGAAAAATAGAAGAATGAACATCAATGTTCTGGCTCAAGCAAGCACTACCAATATCAAAGCCATGTTTAGACAGCATAAGTATCACAATACATCATAAGGACCTGATAACCTACTCTGAAAATAGGTCCTATACTTCCAACTCATCAATGATCACTGCTGTAGAGGTGGGCAAAGGAATAGATTTAGGAACATCTTCAAGGCCAAACTGGAGAAATGTGATATTGACATCAACACTTGGGAGAACCAAGCACTGAATCACTACCAGCTGTGGCATGATGTATGGCAAGGCATCAATCACTTCAAGGAAACTCACCTCATTTGGGGGTGGATAAGTGAGAGAGGCAAAGAAAGGAGCTCTGATCTAATTTTACCAGGATGCACTCCTTCCTTCTGGAACTATTTGCCATGTCTGAAGTTCAGTTTGTTGATCTCCTCAGCCATCTCTGGACTTCCTGGGTGCATTGACACATGTGCCTGACTGTGCAGTTGTTACTGTGCAGTCATTTACTACCTACTTTAGCAAGTACTAAAGGACTATGTAGTAACCACCAGTTCCACACAGTCCTAGTGCCACATAGGTCATTTCCAACCCTACTGCACAGCAGCAACAAGCTGCCAACTGCTGCTACATCATCGCAGTGATGAGCTATGTCCCTGTAGTTCATCACTACAGTGACATAACATCTCGTAGACACACCCACTGATGGGTGACTGTTATTTATTGGAAGACTGTCATCCTAATATTAAGGGACTCTGGTCACTGCTAGCCCAGGAAGAGAGGGAGGGCTGCAGTTTCACTGCAGAAGAGGAAATATAGGGCAGAGAAGAAAGATTTACCATTTTTCTTAAGAAATGAAAATCAATTTGAGGAAAGGAGAAGCCTATACAGAAGGAATGGGCTCCAGTTAAATTAACAACAAAGAAATATTGGAATTATTGCACTTAGTTCTCTACAAATATCAGCTGTATGTTAAGCAGAGTCCAACAAAGCAGACAGGATCCCTTTGAATTATTAGGAAGCAAACTAAATACAAAACAGAAAATGTCATCATGTCACTGCATTTATTCCTACACCTTGAATACTGTGAATAGTCCTGCCCCTTACCTCAAAAAGATGATAGTACAGGTAGAAAATGTACAGAGAAGGGCACCAGGGATTATCAAGGATATAGAGAGGCTTATATAGAAGGAGAAACTGAATAGGTTAGGACTGTTCAACTTAAAAAAAGAGTGGGTAAAGGTGGAGAAAGAGAATAGTGATTTACTATGCTCCGTAATACTAGGTCTAGAGGGGATAGATTGAAATGATTAGGTAGCAGGATTAAAACAACAAAAAGGAAGTTCTTCATACAACATGTAATTAATTTATGGAACTGATTGCCACAAGATGTAAAGGAGTCAGGTTCAAAAGATTCTAAAGATTCATGAAGAATAAGTCTATCAGTGAATATTAAAAATGAAGCCTCTTATGCCTCTGCATTATGGAAGTTGTAAAAGAAGAAGGACAATTTCTCAAATGACAGCACCATTTAAGAAAATAAGGATTTTGTTAGTGAGGATTCAGTAAAAAGGATAGGTCATGGGACCTGCCTCCGCACGTGCACACAGACCTTGACTAATGAGAAGGATCCTGGTTTTCTCTGATAAAAAAAAGATTCCCAATTTTTGGGTTTAAAAAAGTAACCTAATATCCCCATTTTTCACTGAATAAAATGAAGTGCTACTAATACATATACATACATACACATGCGTATATTTGTGTGTGTGTATAGATATATATATATACAGAAATTGCCAGAATATATGTATTCTAGAGATTTCTGGGGCCGCAGGAATTGCTCCCAGGGTGGGCAGACCCAAGCTGCACCTGGGTCAGCACCAGAACCTGGGCTCTGGGAGCCCCACAGGAGACGGGGGATGGGCAGGTGGGAGAGCCTGGCCCCGCTCCTGGCTCCCAGCTGTAACCCCGGTGCAGCTCAGACCCACCTGCCCTGGAACCGATTTTGATGGCCCTACCCAGCAAGGCTGGAGCTGCTGCCTGGGGGAGCAGGGTCCCCACCTCTAAACGCAGGTGGGGTGGAAGCTGCCAGTGCCGTTGCCAGCCCCAGCCTGCAGCCAGAGCATCCTGCTGAGTGTTGGAAAGAGCCCAGTGCTGTTGGCAGCCCTAGCCTGTAGCCAGAGCAGGCTGCTGAGCACCGGGAAGAGCCTACTACAGCTACCAGCCCCAGCCTATGGTAGCAGTCTGCTTTTGCCCCCTGGGAAGAGCCCAGAGCAGCCCCCCAGCCTGCAGCCCTCCTGGGAGGCATGTAGCAGCAAGAGCCTCACGCCCTCACCCTGCACTCCTGCCCTGCACCCACTGACAACTCCCCCCACTTTGCTCCCTGCTGCAGCCCTGGGAGTGGCTGATGGGCTGTGCTGCACCCCTCCCCGCCACTTTCCTAGTTCCAGCCTGAATCCAATTCCTCCTTCTGTCACCTTTGCAGGAACGTATTATTATTTTATATTTTATAATAATATAAAATAATCCAACTGAAGGAGCTAGAAGCAAGAGGCTGAAGGAGCACATCTTTATCAGCAACTTGGAGGTGGGTGTGGAAGGCATGCTTTCCAAATTTGCTGATGACACAAATGTGGAGAGAAGTGGGCACACTGGAAGGGAGGGACAGAATCCAACTAGATCTAGACAAATTGCAAAGGTGGGCAGATAAGAATAGAATGGAATTCAGCACAGACAAGTGCAAGGTGCTGCATCTAGGGAGAAGGAACCTGAAGCATACCTATAGACTGGGGAACACCTTTCTCAACAACACAGTGGCTGAAAGGAATCTTGGAGTAATTGTTGACTGCAAGATGGATATGAGCCACCAAAGCAAGAAAGTGGTCAGTAAGGCCGACCGCACCTTGTCGTGCATCTACAGATGCATCACAAGCAGGTCCAGGGAGGTGATCCTTCCCCTCTATGTGGTGCTGGTCAAGCCACAGTTGGAGAACTGCATCCAGTTGTGGGAGCCACACTTCAAGAGGAGGGCCACTCGCATGGTCAGGGGCAGCAGGCCAGACCCTACGAAGATAGACTAAAGGACCTGAATCTATTCAGCCTCCACAAGAGAAGACTGAGAGGGGATGTAGTGGCTGTCTATAAACTTAGCAGGGGGGACCAGCAGAAAATAGGTGAGGCTCTGGGATAACAAGGAATGACGGCCACAAATTGATTGAGAGTAGGTTCAGGCTTGATATCAGGAGACGTTACTTTATGGTTAGGGCTACCAGTCTCTGGAATGGGCTCCCAAGGGAGGTGGTGCTCTTCCCTACCTTGGGGGTCTTCAGGAGGAGGTTGGATAGACATCTGGCTGGGGTGTTATGAGCCCAGCACTCGTTCCTGCCCAAGACAGGAGGTTGGACTTGATGATCTGTTCAGGTCCCTTCCAACCCTAGAAACTATGAAACTATAAGCCTCCTTAGAGGCATTGGCTGTTGGCTACAGGTACAGGTAGGATGTGCTGATTCTCCTGGTAGAAGTAAAGCCACAGGTTCCTGGATAGAGGGACTTGCTCTTCTGGTCAGGGTCAAACCAATTGCCGTATATGAGGTCAGGAAGGAATTTTACCCCATGGTCAGATTGGTATGGACTGTGGTGTTTTTTGCCTTACTCTCTAAGAGACAACATGGGCCTCTACCCAGGACCTCTTGAGCATATATTAACAACATTTTATAGAAGCAGGATATTGGCTGCTAGGGTTCCCCTGCTTTATCTGTGGCAGGTTAGGGTTTTAGGTCTATGTTCTGTCAGGGCTGAGGATAGTCTTATGGAGAGTTTAGATTATGTGTGTATAGAGTTGGTTAGATAGGGATGATCCTGCCTCAGGCAGGGGATTGGACTAGATGACCTCTGGAGGTCCTTTCCATGCCCACTTCTCTATGACTCTAAGTTAATATCTAAAAGTCGTGAAGTGGTGTGGGGTTCTTCCTGCAGTTTATTCGTTCCTCTGCATGTTGGCCTCTTCTTTCCTCAAAAGCTTTCAGTCCATAATTAATAGACTGTTTCCAGGCTCTTGGATGCTCAAGAATCTTCTCCCTGTCATTTGGCATAATGTTTATTGCCTTTGTAGCTCTCTTGCAAACATATCTGAAACAGAAATAAGGGTGTGTGGTCTGCTTCCTGTAAAGAGTTCTCCACGCAAGAGATCTTTAGGTATACAGCCATTGTCTATTCTTTTGATATGACCAAGCCATTGAAGTTGATGCTGACTGAAAATAGAATGGATGCTCAGAATGTTGGCACATTCCAGGACATCAGCATCAGCATCAATGCACCAGGAAATTCTTAGAATGTGGCAAAACAATGTTGAGGGGCTTTCCTTGAGTAGAGTATATGGTCAAGGATTCACTGCTGTACAAAAAACATTGATGGTCCAAGCATGATATTGATTTGACCTTGGACTCAACTGTCAGTTTGTTGTTGTTCCATTTTTTTTGCTTAGCGTGCTCATGATGCCTGATGTTTTGCCAATACAGGTATTCAGTTCAGCCTCAAGTGAAAGGTTGCTAGTAACAATGGAACCAAGGTATGTAAATTTACTTACAACATCCAACAATCCTATTGTGATTGTTGGTGATGAATCAGTGTTCTGGACCATAACATAGGTCTTCTCGATACAGTTCTAAGACTAAACTCTTGCCAGGCATGAGGATAGTAACTGATGAGCAGGGATCCTGGTTTTCTCTGATAAAAAAAAAACAACCAATTTTTGGATTAAAAAAAGTAACCCAAAATCTACATTTTCCCATGATTAAAATTTAATCATGGGAAAATTTGGATTATGGGTCACTTTTATTAATCCAGAAATTATGTGTGTATGTGTGTATGTGTGCATGTGTATTAGTGGCATTTTATTTTAATCACAGAAGAATGTGGATTTTGGGTTCCTTTTTTTTAAATAAAAAAATGGGATTTTTATTATCAGAGAAAACCTGTATCCCTGCTAATGAGGCTTTGAAGTTTGGTCTTTGTGTGGGCTATCAATGTAGCAGCTCACAAATCAAAACTTTCCAGTTTAAGATGTGTTAAGATGAATAACTTTCCAGCTGAGTGTGCATCTAGAAAATTCTTTTGGTGGTAGTCCCAAAAGTGTATGTTAAATAGGGAAAAAGAAAATCCTAAACAGGGCTGGGGCAAGGACACACAGCCCTGCATAACTCAGCTTCAAATCTCAAAATCCTCAGACTTTGATCCATCATAGTTCGCTGTTCCATCATGGAACGAATGAATTATGCTAAGGAATTTTAGTGGACAGCCAATCTTTTCCAATAATTTGAGAGGTCTCCTTTGTTCCTTGTATTTTTCTTGGATTTGTTTGAGTGTAAAGATCATATCTATGTTGGACTTACTAGCTCTGAAGCTGCACTGTAACTCAGGGTAAAAACAGTCAGCATGAATCTGAAGTCTTCCGAGCACCACACCAGTGACGGTCTTTCCAACCATGCTTAATAGTGAAATGCCAGGATTGTTGTTACAGTTGCTGTGGTCTCCTTTATTCTTGTACAGAGTGACTGTATTGGCATCTTGCATATCATGTGGCACTGTCCCTACTCTTCAGCAGTGAATAAGAAGCGTGTATAGGTGGGAAACACGGGTTTCTGACATTTGATCACTTCCACAGGAATGCCTTCTTTTCCTGGGGATGTGTGATACTCAGATTGTCAATGGCCTTACTTAGATCCTTTACAGGTGGAATGTCATCAAGCTCTTCAAGTACAGACAGACTCTCAATAAAGTTAAGAGTTATCCTAGAGACACTGCCTGAACTAAGTTCACTATAGTGTTCTACCCATCTTTCCATCTGTTGCTTTTGATCTGTTATGACTTCTCCTGATGCTGTCCTTAATGGAACTAACTTCTTTACAGTTGGACCTTTCACCTTCATTCCATCATACATGCCTCTGCTGTTTCCAGTGTCAAAAGTGGAATTTTATCAGTCACAGCCAATTAGCAAAGTGTCTTGAGATTTGTTGAACAACATTCCTTGTTTTCCTTAGTTCCTTCAAAGTTGCATCTGAAACATTATTTTTGTGATCATTTTTCCATGATCAGAATGATGAAACATCAGTATCTATCTATCTATCTATCTATCTATCTCTTAGTGATGTTTCATTTTAATCATGGAAAACTGTGGATTTTGCGTTACTTGTTTTAACCTGACAGTTGGGGATTTCTTTTTTATCAGAGAAACCAGGATCCCTGCTTGGATAAGAGATATTCACTAGATTGTTATTCAGACCAGTATACATACTCCTAACATTCCATATTGAAACAAGGAGTATTAATTTTCTGTTTTTCTTTTTGTCTTGTGCAGTGATGCATATGCTTTTCTGCAAAGCTGGAGTGACCTCTCCAGGGGACAAAAGCCCTGGCAATATATATGAAGACACTGGATTGCCTGCATACCCACATCCCCCTTGCTCTCTTTCTGGTTTAGTCCAAAGGTGCCAGTATACTTGGAACCAGTTTGGCTGCAGGACCTCCTGGAGCAAAGAAGATCACCCATATATCCATTTATCAGGGCTGCTCCTAGACTGGCTGCAAACCAGGGGTAAAGAGCCCAGTCCTATCCTATTATGGAATGGACCTCAATTCCACAATCTTTTGGCAGCATTTCCTCTACCAGGAGTAAGACAAATGCCCTGATCTGAAGCCATCTGTAAGGTAGTCATTAATAGGGTGTTGTGAAATGCCTTAAATAGCATTATCTTCAACATTAGAATATCAGTTCAGGAGCTCTTAAAATTGTCCCTGACACCTTGTGTTGATGGTGGAACTATCTTATCTTTAACCTTGGTCGGCAATCTAGGAGTGGAATGCTTCCTCCCTTACACTGCACATCCACTGCAGCCAACCTCTCCTAACTTAGTTGGCTCAATATGTGTTGGATATACTCCCTCTTTTCCGGGGCACTCTGAGCTTGGTTACGTATGCCAGAGAGAAAATTAAGAATACAGGCCATACTTTTTGGATGGGGGACTCTGTCCTGGGAAGTCAGTGTCTATACAAGACACTGACTGTGCAGTTGTTACTGGGCAGTCATTTAGTAGTTGCATACACAAGTATTAAATGATTGCACGGTAACTGGTGCTACTGTGTAGTAGCATCCCCTATTGACACTGGATTTGGACCCAGTACAGGACCTTTGTTCCAGGCAGGCATGACCCTCAGACCGACCACAACACCTGCCAGTTGATAATAGGCAAATTTATTGATACAAAGTGATAACAAAAATGCAACAATACAAACAATCAAACACTTATTTATCTTCCAATCCTAGGGCTGTCATCAGAGTCAGGATGCCGGCTCCACTCTGAGGCTCTCTCTTAGGTGTCACCAGTCTGGAGGTGGGATGCCAAGGCCCACAGCTCCCCTTCAGTGGGGTGCATGAGATGAACTGCTGGTATGCCCTCAGTCCATGGTGGCCTTGGGGCCCCTTCCTGGGGGACAGAGATAGGGATAGGAACCTGTCTGATGGAGAAGAATGGGGAGGGACAGCACAGAGGGGCAGGTAGGGACTAGAGGGAAGGACATGAGGGATCCTTTGTTACTCTCAAGTCTCAGCTTTTGTATTCTCTTTCCCCGTTGATGATTCCTGATGACTCTTCATCTGTAGCTATCTCTGGTCGGCTGTTTCTCTGTGGTCATACATCCATATAGCCTTCCAGGCCATCTCTTAATTTGTTCTGTTCCCCCAAAACCGGGACTTAGCTCCCTGCCACTCTCTGAGGCCTTGTTGCTGGTGTCACTTATCTCGTGTTATGGGACAGTATGGTACATACTTCCTTCGTTCCCAGGATGTTTCCTAGATTACATGTCCTTGTTGTTTTAGACAGTGCATCTGCCTTGAAGGCTGTGATCTTGTGTTATGGCATGCCCCACTTCAATTCTCAGGCTGTGTCCATCCATTAGCCTTGTTATGCTAGACATCTCATCTGCTTTCAGGGCCATGAAAAGCTCTGTGTGTGTCTCTCAAGATCTTTAGAAATCCATTGAACCCCTGCTGCCCATCTTGACCCCTTATAATACATATATTATACATGTATATATATACCTGTAAGCCAGTTCCCCAAAAAAGGCCTTTAAATACAGTTTCTAAGCCAACATCCCCAAATGGCTTCTTAGTGATGCTACTGTGCAGTAGTAGCTCATTATACTGCTCATTACTACTGCACACTAGCATTGGGTCACTCTGCATGCTGTGTGATGCTACTGCACAGTAGTAACAAGCTACTGCACAGTTAGCATCTCACGTAGACATGGCCACTAACTCTTTAAAAAAACCTTCAGATTCATGGTGGATAATCAGCTGCACACCGGTCAGTGTAATGACCAAAAAGAATATATGCATAAATAAAATGCCAACAAGGGTATTAGGTGAAAGACATGGGGTATAATATTGCCAATCTAATTGGCACAGGTTAGATCTCCACTAGAGGATCATGTGCAGTTCTGGACCGCTCATTTTAAGAAGCTGAAGATGGTCCAGAGGAAGGCAACAAAAAACATGAAAGGATTGCAAGACAAGCTGTAAGATGAAAGGTTGAGAGAACGAGCTATGATTTATATGGAAAAAAAAAGAAATTAAAGGAGGACATTATAGCAGTTTGAAAATATTTGAAAACGCCATAAAGAAGAACACAACAACTCCTTCCTTGCTGTTGGGTGCAGGATGCAAAGCAATAGTTTTAAATTACAGCAAAGTGGGTTTAGATCAAGCTGAGAAAAAAGCTTCCTCACTGTTAGAATAGTGAGGCAGTGTAATAGCCTACCTAGTAAAGTTTGAGACTGTTATTCATAGGAAGTTTTCAAGAGAGCTTATGAGCGGACTATTTAGGAATAAAAGTTCTGTATTTGTCCAGAGGTTTGGTCAAGATGACCCTTGGGGTCCTTTCCAATTTTAGGATTCTATGAATACCTCTGTGTTTGATATTGCTGCTAGAATACCATGTCCACTTCTGGTGTCCACAAGCTGACAAGAATATTGAAAAATTGGACAAAGGTCTGACGGGAGTATTTGAAACACATTTTAGAGAGAAAGGCTCAAGGAACTTAATCTATTAGCATAATAAAGAGAAAAGGGGGGTTGGTCACAATCCTTATTTCCTACATAAGAAACAAACATTTGATTATAGAGAACCCTTCAGTCTAGCAGACAAAGTTATATTAAAAACCAATGGCTGGAAACTGAGGCTAGAAAAAAATAGACTAGAAATAAGGCAAAAACTCTCGATGCTAAGGATAATTAATCATTGTAACAAGTTGTTAAGGGGTGGAGAAGGAATGTTTAAATCAACATTATGTAATTGTTTATTTTCTTTTTCTTTTATTCAAAAATATATACTTTAATTGAAACTGGAATTAATTTAAGGGAATTTTATGCCCTGTGTCATATAAAAGGTCGGCCTAGACAATTATAATGGCTCGTTCTGGGTTTATAATCTATGAACCTGTAATTTGTAATCTATGAACATGAGCAGATAATTTCCTACTGAAGAATAGGAACATAAATTACAAAAGGATCAGGAACAGAGAGATGAGCAGTTGTTCTGGAGTAGCTGCATGCTGTAGGAGGTTCCTATTACACTTTCCCAGTGTTGGAAAGGAAATAGGTAATATTCTGTGATAGAGGTAGAAAAATGACAACTAAGCCAATGTAACTTATACTAGTGGAATTTTACCCCTTATTCTTTATCCCAATTTTGGTGAATTTACCCAAGGTTTATGTTATCTTTCTGCTACTTCTTTATACTACTATAATGCCAATTACACTTGATAAATATGTTATCTATCCATGCGTTTAGACATTTTTAAAAGGCGAAGGATTTTTAGTTATGTTTTTATTGGACCAAATGTATAGCTGAGAGAGATGTAGATAAGCTTTCACACACAAAGTGACCTTAAACAGGGTTGGGAAATAAGAAGACACAGTTTGAGCTAAATAACAGATAGAACAATGGCACTTGTATAACTCCATATATAAATGGAAAACACTCACTTGAATGAAAAGGTATGTAGATACTACATACTACAAAATGAAGCTTATTGATATCCATTATTTACAACTGCAAATCCACAACATGAAGAGCAAAGAAGCCAGGCAAGCAAAGACATCTACTTCCTAAGCTTGACAAGAAACATAGAATCCTCAGGGGATTTACCATCTACAACCCGTTGGCTAACACGTACAACTCCAAAAATGCAGGAGGACCTCAGAGCCCACTGTTTCTTTCAGTTTCTTATTTTCATGTTTCATTTACATAATTGAAGTATATTAATGCCATGTAAGTGCATACAGTAAAATAATATCTAGTTTCCAGAATATACAGTATGGGGGAAAACACTGTTATCAATGTTTCTTTTTGAGACTTGTAAAAGATTTCCTCCTAACAGATTTCAGAAAAAAAAACTTCTATTCACATAGATTCCCAAGAATGTTATAGCAATATTGCTACTAACTTTCTCCCTTTTTGTCTGTCTTTCTCCATCTCTCAAGAAAAGGAAGCTACTTCTTCAGGAATGTTCTCTATTCTGGAGAAAATCCAAAGAGAAAGGTTCATAACAGAAGAGTTCTATGGAACTGGTGAGTTGAAAAGTGTTACTGTTGAACTAATTGCTTTTAATAAAGCAGCAGGGGAAAACAGTTGCCCTTGAAATAAAAGAATCTGTAATGAAACTAAAAATAGAATTTAACAAATCTGAAACAGGAAAACACTTTTATGTATTTGTTAATATTAATTTCTACTTTAATAGAAGATTCAGAAGACTTCATTGGATGATTAAAATTAAGGTTACTGGTATACAGAATGTGTATTTTACACAAATGCACACATATATTCCCATATAAATTATTATATTCTATTATATATAATATATTATATATAACAGAATATACACAAATAGTACATTTGTGTATAACACACATTCTGTATACCAATTACCTTAATTTTAATCTTCCAGTGAAGTTTCCTGATTCTTCTATTTTATTATGTATTTATGTATGCATGTATATAAATGGTAGTAGACATGAGAAAAAAATCTACTCTTTATTTAATTGTATTTAATTGTATATTAAAATATGAAGAAAAGACTTACTGGTTCAGAACCAGCAAATGTTCATCATACTATCGTAGTAAAAGCAAGATAATGTACCACTATTTTAAAACAATTCAGAGTTCAAGAAATACTTTTGGAGAAAGAATGAAGTTCTAGCAGTTTAGATTTTCAAATTAAACATTTTATTTTACTTACATTTGAGTGTAAAGAAGCTGAACTCTGTAATAAATATAGAGGTTAAACAAGGTTATTGAGCAGAATGACCATATGGCTGCATAGTGCTGGACTAAATTGACATTTTGCTTTGAAGAAAGCTGCCTTTCTTCAGTTTTCCTCAGGAACTGAAAAATGTTTGAAGTGTTAACACTAGGGCTGTGCGAATAGGGAAGTATTCAATTCAGATTCTGATTTGACCAATTCAGAGGACGGTGATTGGGATTGGCTGGGGAGAGGCAGGCACAGCTGGGCAGCTGCAGGTTCATCTGTGATTCCTCCAGCTGTGCTTGCTTCTACTTGGGCAGGGGGGGCTGTGGAAGAAGCCCCCATGACTACCCTGCCCAGCCCCATCCCCCACCCAGCCTCAGCCAAGTCCCAGCACTTAAAAAACAGCCCAAAAAGCCCCGCACTCACCAGATGCAGAAGCAGTGATTGGGGCCTCTCAGTGTTCGTGGCAGAGCCCCCCGCAGCACAGCTCACGGCAGTGCCAGGCAGCGGGGATCGCCCCCTCCCCCCGGCACCTGCGCAGCATCTGTCCCATGGTACAGGGGCTGCATGGTTTGGCAGGGCACTGCACACTGGCTGAGAGCTGGGGCCACTGGGACTGAGTGCTGTTGCTGACATGTGGAGCAGCTCCAGCTCCCAGATAGCATGTGGCACCCTGCCAAGACATGCTGCATTCACGTGATGCAACAGCATCCACACAGGTGCCAGGCAGGGAGGGAAATCCCCACTACTTCCCTGTGCCCCATGCTTCACAGGGGGGCTCTGTCACGAGTGCCCAGAGGCCCCAATCCACATTCCTGCAGCAAATGACTGCAGAGCTTTAAAAATAAAATAAGAAAAAAAGCCCTGCACTCACTAGCTCTGGCAATGGCAATCAGAGGCCTCATTGCAGAGACCCCCCATGCAGCACAGAGCAGCATGGGACAGGACAGGAAGACTTAATCTCTCTGTTCTAACATTCAGATGGTACCGGATTCATGAAATATTTCATTTTTAGTAATATTTCAATTATTATTTTGTTTCTTAAGATCATTGAATAATTTCTATTTTCAGCTAGACTTGTTTGTATATACTGAACCCATATGCCTGCTATAGAAAATGTACTCAAAATTATGTATATGTTAAGTGTATAAGTAAAGGTTATGTCTGAGGAGAGCGATCAGATAAATTTCAGTTATAATTCAGAGCAATGAAGGTATGGATACTGCTACATTTTTTATATTATTAGTTACATCAAGAACGAAGGCAGAACAATACTAACAAATCCCTGGTAGATAGGAAAATCCTAAAAATAAACTCTCCATTTTATTGATACAGAATACTGTATCAATAACACAATATATATAATAACACATTCAATGTTTTCCTGCTTGCATTCAAAAAGCCTATATATATATATATATATATATATATATATATATATCAGGGGAAATGTGGATGCAGCAAAGAGTCTCTTGAGGAAATTTTGAAAAAATCTGTTAGGCAGTTGAAAGTAACTCTTACATATTGTGTATCTTTGATAAGACACCTATTAGACAAAACAAATTACAGAGAAACAAGAAAATGTTTTTCTGCTCTGAAAAATCAGTATCTACTTGTGTGTGTGAGGAAAAGAGGATGGTGATGACCCCTAATAACAAATAAAACCTTTTTCCAGAATAAATTCACAGATTTTAAAAATACCAGGGCAAACAAATCAATCTGGTAAAAAAGAGAGGAAATGAAGCCAGAAAAATACAATGAAACTAAAACAAACAAACAAAGGGTGTATCTATGATTTAGAAAATAGGGAACTGATACCAGGGATCCTGGTTTTCTATGATTAAAAAAAAATCCTCAATTTTCAGGTTAAAAAAGTTAACCCACAATCCACATATTTCCATGATTAAAATGAAGTGCCACTAATACATACATATATATACATGTGGCAGAGCCCTCCCACACAGAGCGGGGCAGTGGGGAGTAGTGGGGTTCACCCCCCCAACCTGGCAGGAGCCGGTGAGTGCTGGGCTTTTTTTTTAAAGAGCCAGGAGCTGGGGTAGGGCAGGGCAGGGCAGCCATTGATGGGGCTGGGAGAGCGAGCGGCGGATGGGGCCCATTTGATTCAGAGATTTGGCTGCTTCGGCAGCGGGCAAATCTCCAAATCAGATTCAGCCAAATTGATTCAGAACAGTAATTTGAATCACTGAATTGAATCACTGTCCCCCAAATCAGCCAAATCTGAATAAGAAGCAAATACTAGCCACCTCGTGCAGGCCTACCCCCTAAAACCATATATATACTCCTAAAAGTATAAATGGATGCTTAAAGATCAAGTCTCTACAAAGATCTGCTCAGTCTTCTAGACCTTTTTAAAACCCCTTTAGAGATCTCATCTCTGACTGAGCCTTCTTGCTGCCTTGCATGAGGAGATTCATTTCCATGCTCTGAACCTGTCTCTTTCAGTGGTTGATCTTCTTTATGTTGAGTTAGAATATATTGAAAATGAATGCCATTTCTCTGCAGAAGGCCTTTTGGAATCTCTGCTAATAGGATCTGGAGTGTTTGCCCTATTTTGGATGGTTCCAAACATTTGGGAACTTTTGAGTCAAACTGTTCCCAACAGCAGCTACAGTAGGGATTTTGCTGTGTATATAATATTGAAGTTTCTTTGCTGACATTTTAGTTCAGCATCTTATTTGTTAATTTACTGTAGGTTGGACCATCTAGGGTTAAGATGTATCTAAGCCAGGGGCGGGAAAAATATGGCCCACGGGATCCAGCCTGCCAGACCATTCTATTCAGCCCATAGGGCCCCTAAAAAGTTAGTAAATGAATATTTATTTGCTCCTGGCTGCCTGTTAAAGGTGACCGGAGCCAGGGACAGTAGGATCCAGGGGGAGAAAGTAGGACCAAGCAGCCCAGCCCCGTCCCACCCCCAGCCATTTCCCTGCCTTCCTGTCCCTGCCCTGCTCCAACACTACATGGCTCCCAGCTGCATCGCTGGAACATGGGAACACAAGGCCTGTGCCAGTACCCAGGGGTGTATGTGTGTGTATAGGGAGGGGCAGAGCATGTGTGTGTGTTCATGGGGGGAGTCCTACATGCACACCCCACCATAAACATGGACCCAACCCCCCCTCACACTGCCATACACAAAGACCCACACATCAACACCCCCTCACACACCCCATACTCT
>NW_017728906.1:73048217-73067259 GCF_001723895.1 Crocodylus porosus | reverse complement strand
CTCTCCTCTGGACTCTCTCAAGCTTCTCCACATCCTTTTTGAATTGTGGAGCCCAAAACTGGATGCAGTACTCCAGCTGTGGCCTCACCAAGGCTGAGTACAAGGGGAACCATCCTTGGATGTGTTCAAGAGGAGGCTGGATAAGCACCTTGTTTTGCTTGTTAGAGCCCAATAACCTCCTGCCCCTGGCAGGGGACCAGATTTGATGATCTTACAGGTCCCTTCCAGTCCTATGATTCTATGAAACACACATAAACCAGGACAAAAATATTTTTGAAATCAATTAATGAATATTGTAGATGTTCATGTTTTAGAATATAATTTGATATTTTTCTGGTTCCCAGATGGCAAAACCCCTTGCTGAAAGGAGTACTTCTGGGGGCAAGGGGAGGAACTTCTGGTAGCAAAGGTCAGGGGTTAGGAGGTGGGACTTCTGGTCACAACATGGTAACTAGAGGATGGGGCACCTGTCAAGGGGCAGGGCTACCCATGCGGCCCTCGACAGCTTGCCAAAACTCTGTAGGCAGCCCTCTACCCAAAATAATTGCCCACATCCAATCTAAGCTGTATCAGTGCCATAGGTAATGGTATCCTAAGTCATCATTGCATAAGCAGATCAGCCAGAGAGAGTCCTGATGCCAGTGGTGAAGACTGATGTATCAGGAGTGCCAGATATGGATCCCTATATTTACATGGAAGCTGTTTCAGAGTCTGTACTGCTTTCGCTATTGCTCTGTGGATTGAAAAGACTGCTAGTGCAATGCTGAAAACTGAAGTTTTCTGCAAGCTGTAGGAATAACTCAGGTAAACTGAGGTCTATTTTCCAGGATAAGGATGATGGAAATATCATGCCTTGCAAATATAGGCTTCAATTTTTGGATGACCTGTGCCAATGAGGTAAGAAAAGCTAAGTCAATATATCTGGAATAACAATCAACTACAATAATATATGTGTCCTTTCCAGTAAAATAAATCTGCTACTATTTGCTAACAAGGTCTATCTGGCATCTTTATAGAAAGTAATAGCTCCCAAAAGAACTTGTTTTCTTTGTTGCATTCCTCACACCCTTCTCCTGAAATCTGAATTTGCTTACTCAGGCAGGGCCACCTTCAAGATAATTGTGCTCTGCAGTTGTTCTGGGTCTGGCTGAATTCCATTTTTGCTATTGATATGTCCAGCAAATTTGTTCTTTCCCAAAATCACATTTCTCATAAAAAGTGAGACCAGATTGCTAGAAATATCACAAAATAGCATGTAGACATTTATTATTTTCCTGTTTGTTTTTGTCACACACCAGCATATTATCTAGATGACAAAGGATGCCAGAAAGCTTCTTCAGAATCTGAAAGATTCATTTTTGAAAATGCTGTGGTACTGATGATATGCCAAAAGGATGCTGATTGAAACTTTATCTCCTGAATGGGGTAATCAATATAGCTAATACTCTATATTCCTTAGCAAGAGGATTTGCCAAAACCTTACTGTAGCATCTCATTATGAGAATACTTTAGCCTCCGACAACTAAGCCAATGTCTGGTGTGCTACAAGAAGCATGCATCTTTCTCTGTATATATTTTTGTTATGCTGAATAAAGTCTACAAAAATGCAAACTCTTCTCTTGGGTTTCAGTTCTACAACTATCCTTGCATACCAGTCTGTGTTTTGTCTGTTTGAGAAATAACCCCAATTGCCTCCATCTTCTTTAATTCTTCCTTGATGTTTTCTTGGAAAGGAATGGGGATTAGAAAGGAATAGGAGTTGTTAGAGTAAATTAAGTTGGTGATAGAACCAATTTATTTTTATATTCCCCTGACATCTTCCCCAACCCTGTAAAGACCTGAGGATTCATCTATTTTACCATTTGCATTTTCTATTAATTGAATCTAGGTTTTTTCTACTAGATGTGGTCCTTGCATTGGTGGCAATCCCAGTAAAGGAACTGTTAACCCTTGTACCACATAGATAAGTTGTGACAATTTTTCTCTTCTTTTCTCCAAATTCCCATTGCACAAGCCACACACTAATATAATGCAGCATTACTTGTCCTCTAACAATTTTATCTGACTGTAGCAGATCTCCACAGGATGAATCAGTCTTTTGCAGGGATGGCAGTAACTTCAGCTCCAGTGTCTATTTTGAATGTAATCTCCTGAAATCTGTACTAATGTACCAAACTGTTGATTCTTCTATTGACAATATAATTCCTAATAGCATGGCTAATTATCCTTTGATCCCACTTCCCCCTCCTGAACTATTTCCATTAGCCTGGATGATCTACATTCCCTTGCAAATTGTCCTTTCTTGTGGCATGCCATGCATTATATATTTATCAGTGGGCATTGGGATGAGTAAAAGGGATAGCAAACAGGGCAGTTTAAAAACAGCTTGCAAGTCAGTTCCCAGGTCAGCTTGCCACTCCTATTTTTGAAGGGGAACCTCTAAAACAAGTTCTTTCTTTAATTAAGAATCACTAAGCTATATATTTAGTACAAGTAGCTAAAACTCAGCAGTTACATCAGCATGTAAGTCCCTTTTTTAATGAGAGACCAGAGCAAGTGCCTGAAAACACTCACTCACATTCCTTCAGTGTAAGTGTGGTGAAAGGAAGCAGGTCAGCAGGGAAAAGGGAACCTTTTGGGACCAAGAAGCAATATCTTACAGGAGATACTGCTAGAAAAGGTCTGCTTGGAAAGAAGGGCAAGAAGTGGTTGGTGGTGGATTGAAGAGACCCAAAGAGATGGCTTTTTCTTCATCATTTCTCCAATCCAACTTGGACAGATGACTAGGGAGGTGTATAAGAGTATTGGTCTAGCATGCTGGGATGAAATCAGGTAGGCCGAAGCACAACTGGCATTGCAGCTAGCAAGGGATGTGAATGGTAATGAGAAGATTTCTACAAGTATATTAGCAACAAAAGGAAAACCAGGGAAAGTGTGGGTCACTTACTGAATGGAGGAGGCAGCCAAGTGACAGATGATGTGAAAAAGGCTAAGCTGCTCAATGGCAAGGTCAGTTCCCAGACTACTGCACCTGATAGCACGGTTTGGGGAAGACGTGATTAACCAACAGTAGCAAAAGAATAGGTTAGAGGCTATTTAGAAAATCTGGACATTACAAGTCCATGGGGCCAGACATGATGCACCAGAGGTTACTGAGGGAGCTGGGCAATGTGATTGCAGAGCTACTGGGCATTATCTTTCAAAATTCAAGGCAATTGGGAGAGGTTCTGGGTGATTTGAAAAGGGCAAATACAGGGTGGCTATACACATGCTCATTCATGTTGTAAGTATAACATTCCAGCATTGCCTCAATGTCATATTATTAAGACTCCATACATGTTTAAATGGCTAAGGGGCACTTTATCTAAAGCTCATTGAATGAGGTTTAGATAAAGCATCCCACTGATGGCAAGCCATTTTAATTAGAGCCGCTGTCTGAGAGCTGTTTAAGAAGAGCTTGAACTAATGAAGAGAGGCTATTGTTTTCTAAATGAGTTGATAAACAATGAGTTAGGTGTGATAAATACTGTGTTAGCAGCTGCCTGCTGGGCTGCCCAGGAGGGGAGGAGGGGCCTCCCTAATCAGAGCATCCTGCTGGAGGCTGGCCATGCCCCCTTCAGTTCAGCATAGTGGTAGAGAAGGGAGGGCTGCTGTAGCACCCCCCCAGCTTCTAGCCTGAGTCCCTGCAGGCATGTGCTGGCATTTCTGCAATGTCTGTATGGTTACAAACTGGTTAAACTAACCTGCAAAGACAAGTCAGGTTGAAATAAACTTGCAAAGATTGAATCAATTCAGGCTCGGGCTTTTTAGATGTCTGTCCCTAGCCTTGGAGGTGATTTGGAATGGTCAGTACAGGTTCACATAGGGCAAGTCATGCCTGACCAACCTGACTGCCTTGTATGATGAGATGACTGGCTCTGTGAAAGCAGGAAGAGTAATGGATATGATATGACTTTAGCAAGGCTTTTGATATGAACTTCTACAACTAAGCCATCTAAGAAAACATGGTTTGGATGAATGGACTGTTCAATATCTTTATCAATAAACTGGAAAATGGGATGGAGTGGATCCTCAGCAAGTTTGTGGATCACACTAAGCTGGGGGGAGTAGTAAATATGCTGGAGGGTAAGGCTAGATTCAGAGATACCTAGACTAAGTGGAGCATTTCACCAAAACAAATCTCATGAAGTTCAATAAAGACAAGTGAAAAGTCCTGTACTTAGGATGGAACAATCCCATGCACCGGTACAAGCTGGGGACTAACTGACTAAGCAACAGCTCTGCAGAAAAAAAGACCTGAGGGTTACAGTGAACAATAAACTGAATATGAACTAACAGTGTGCCTTTGTGAAGAAGGCTAGTGGCATACTGTGCTGCATTAGCAGGAATTGTTTCAGCAGAGCAAGGGAAGTGAACATTCCCCTCTATTTGGCACTGGTGAGGCCACAAGTGGAGGCTACTGTGTCCAGTTTTTGACTCCTCCAGTTTTCGACCCCTGCCTCCCCCCCCACTACAAAAAGGATGTCGGAAAATTGGAGAAAGTCCAGCGGAGGGCAATGAAAATGGTTAGAGCGATGGGGACATGACTTATGAGTAGAGGCTGAGGGAACTGGGCTTATTTAGTGTGGAGAAGAGAAGACTGATGAGCAGGGGTGTGCACTAGCAGGAACATGAATTGCCTCAGCGCACATCCCTGTATATGCACTTCACTGTGGGACAAATTGTCCCACAATGGGCAAACTACCCTGGCCCAGCTCCTCACAACTCTTCAGCCAAGAGAGCTGGAGATGCGGTCAGCAACTGTAGTTTTTTTTTGCTACCAGGAAATCCTGCTTGTCTGGACATGGCCTGAGGGGAGATGTAATAACAGCCTTGAACTACCAAAGCATGGTTATAAATAGGATGGAGCTAGATTGTTCTCAGTGGTGGCAGTTGTCAGAAAAAGGACAACTGTTTCAAGTTGCAGTAAAGTAAGTTTAAGTTAGATATTAGGAAAAACTTTCTCACAAGGTGGGTGAGTGACGGCATACAGAATATCACCCTCAGCCTCTCCCATGGCAAAGATGAAGGCATTTATCTGGTATTCCTATGTTCTTTCTGATATGCCTGAAACCATCCAGAGCTGCTCAAACTACTGATCTAGCAAGTCCAGCTGCCTGAATTCCCAGTCACACCTCTCTAGTACAGCCATTTGTGTTATAGCCGTCAGAGCTGTGCTGCATTTTCTGCTTGTCTCCTCCCTGCTGCAATATACATAATCTTGCCCTGACTCTGTCTGCCCTCTGGCAGTTTGGGACTCATCTATCTTTCTCTCTCTCTCTCTCTCTCTCTCTCTCTCTCTTCCCTAAGGAGAAGGCTCAGTCCAACTTCTAACACCATGTGGTGTGAATGAAACAAACACATGCAGCCATCTTGTCTGTGTTGTAATCTGGACTTCCAGGGCTGTCCACTATATATTACTGTCCCCATAATACATCTCTTTGGTCATCTCCAGTAGATCTGGAGACCAGGGCTCTATGACCATTTCATAATACCTATCAAAAGGAAATGTGAGAGACAAGAGATGTCCTGTTAACTTATTACTTGGTGATCAGACATTTTCTGGAGAATAAGAGATGTGTTTTGGATCCTGTTATGGTGGGGAGGGCCTGGGAATCATAGCTTTCTTTTCCTTGATGGGTAATCTGACCACTCATCATTACTGGAAATTCCTCATAGTTGAGGATGATAGTCTTCCATGATTGTTTTGTCTATGGGTCTGAAGATGGCTAACAAGGCTAATCCAGGATCAATAGGTTCTACTGAAACTTGGGTGTGTGTTTCCATGTGGGTGGATGGCTCTAGATTCCTGATTTGGCCCACAACAAGCTGTTTCTGCCACTCCCACTTTTCCATCTCCTGTTGTAATTGTGAGGTTTAAAAGTACTGAGATCCCTGCAGCAAACTCTCCCTCCATTTGAGGCAGTCCTGGATGATATCTTCCCACAAAATGATATTCATGTTGCACTTTTTCAAGTTGGCCTCGAGGACATCCTTGAAGAGCCGTGTCTGCCCTCCTCCTGAACATACACTTGACTGAGCCAGGAGAATAAATTTGCTTCAGAAGTCTGGAGTCAGACATCTGGATGATGTGGCCAGCCCAGCAAAGTTGATACTGCATGATACTTGATGTTCATGGCACTTGCTTGCAAGAAGATGCTAACATTGGTGAATATGTCTCCCACTGGATTTGAAGTATCTTCCATAGGCAGTGTTGGTGGTACTTCTCCAGAAGCTTGAGGTGTCTTGTGTACATTGTCCATGTCTCAGTTTCATACAATAAGGTAAGGATCACAACTGAGGTTGGGGTAATCTTGGTTTTGGCTCAGATTTAGCTGAGATCAAACAGTTTACCATCAATTCAGTAGTTTAGCTCCACTCCAACTGAAAGTTTATTGGTAGTCAGTGTAGCATCACAGTAAGGAATATCGGGAATTTATTGGACAAAAGCTATTGAACGAAAGCTATTGGGCTCCATATTCTTTGGATCATCACAAATAATGCACTCCATGTATGCTATCAGTATCAAACATCAGGCTGTAATCACCTAAGGAACTGGGGACCTAGATGGACATTTGTTGCCTTCTAGCACCTATCTATATTGTACGAGAGATTAGGCAGAGTGAAGTATTGGATTTATTTGTGCATTTGTAATATTTCCGGGCATTCACTCCCATAAAAAATGGAGGTCTATAAAGAATCAAAGCATTCGGGTTGTTTGGTGGCCACTAGAGCGGGGTTAACCTGGATCACTTTTTGTGATTAAAGTGGTTAAATTCTGTCCACATTATGTTTAAGTACCTATGAACATGATTTATATCTATTCCTTTACCTTTTGTACCACTTGTTTTGAACTGCATAGATTTCTGTTCAGTTTATATCCTGCCATTTGACATAAAAGAATTTAAATATTCCCTAAAAGTCCAAATAATATTCAAAGCAAGTAAGTTATGATCACCACATGCAATGTGCTTAAATATATGTATTATTAATATTTTTATGACAATCTATGGTGGAGGTCTTTCCCATTTCTTTCTCAGGTTTATATCAGCTTCCCTCAGGCTCTGCATTACAGCATCTATATTTCATTCAACAACCCTCTCGACTTCTTAGACTGGCCAGAAGGATCATTAGTGGGGGAAAAAATTGTCTGTCACAGATATAATACAGTATTTATGTCTCATAAATCATAAATTCATTTAAAATACCAAAAGTCCTCTAGGGAGTACAACAAAATTACAAAATGTTCTCAAATGCTAGATTATATTCTTGAGTTTCTGATTTACCAAACTGATACATAACAAAAAATCAGGAAAACAAACAACAACCTAATGTGAAATAACTTAAATGTGACCAGTCAAAATCTGAGCTAATTTTCCATCTCAGAAGAAAAGGTTTTTTTACTTGTATCTGGAGTTGCTAAATATAATAGTCCAGATTTTTAGATGGTATAAATGGTGTAACTCTACTGAAACCACATGCTAATATTCACATCTATTTTCTCTCCAGATCATCACAGGACCATCTCTCTCTTAAAATAACCTAAAAATAGTGAGCTAAAAATTTTGATCAAGATTATGTAAAGGACTTTGGCTGCCCTTAGACTCTCTACAGTACTTTAAAATATCGACTAATGGCTCTGAGAGGAGGGTGAATGAATGTGGATTAGCAAAAGCAATATACTTGCAGAATGCCATTTACACAGTATTAACATATTTTTCTCCACTGACAGTAGCATAATGCAGCTGTCCACTTCTTTGGAGACTGACTGGAAGTAACAATTCATTGGAGCAAGGCCAAGGACTATTTCACTTAACTACATTTTTAAAGAAATGATGTCTCAGAATACTCTTCTGATCTTGTTCTTAATATCAGAGAGTAGTGCTGAGTCAAAATGTTAATTAAGCTCTATGTGGCCACTTAACACTGCAATTTTCAAACTGCCATTCCAAAGAGGATTTGCTGATGTTCTGCAGGAGGCTAGATAGTCTGAAACTAAAATCTCTGAAACTCCCAGCTGCCATAACATGTTAAAGGACAGCTAAAATATGTTAGTATTGTTGTAGCTGTCCTAGGGATGTTATGCAATTGCAAAGTATAGCTGGGACGGCTTATATGACTATGTGTAGGCAAAAGTCAACAATATGGAGCATTTTGAGATGTTTTGGTTCACCAGACTTCTAAGATATTTCTTGAAAATGCCTTAAGACCTCATGTGAACCTAGTGGAATGAGCTCGCATGTCAATATAAAGCAGAATTGTTTACAGGATCCTTTTTGCACTTGACCGTATCACCAAGACGTTATTGAAGACTCTTATATCTACATAATAGCTTCATCTTTTTTGACACCACTTGTGCAGTCAAGTTTCCTTGATTTAGTTGTAATGTCCTGGGAATAATGTTATACTGACTGTGGTAGTATTTTGGAATACTGCTAGACTGACTTGACACCAATTTGAAGAAAGTATTTTAGAAACATTTGGCATGTGAAATGAGCATCACCTTATCTTATTACATAACATGAAAGGAAGGGAAAGAAATAAGCAGGCTGACTGAGAGGAAAGAAAGGCATGATTGTATGATTCACACAGAGGAGTGGGAATCCAGAAATCTGGATTCAGCTTTTGGTTCTTCCATAGCAAGTTGTGTAATCTTGTGTAGGTCAGTTATTCTTTCTTTGTCTTAGTTCCTTGCCTAAAAATGAGGACAATAAATATTTCCTTTATTCTATTTAGTTTCTGTCTTCTTACTCTTGATATTAAGGCAGTAATTATTTATGTACAACATATGGTGAAGTAGAGACCTACTATTCGCCAGCACTGTTCAATATAACAAACACAAGACAACTATTACCACTACTACTACTACTACTACCACTAGTAGTGGTAAAGATTAATCATCTGGAGAAGATGCTGTGGACAGCTGCTCTCAGGCCTCTCATAGACTGGGAAAGAAGCAGCCACCAACTACTCCCTCCCAACTGCTCACACACCAGTGGGAGCTTTACTGGACGCTCAGTCTGCTCAGCTCTTGGGCACTAGGAGCTGAGCAGAGTGAGCAGCACCACAAGCTCCCTACCCACTCATCACAGCGGAGTCCCCAGTGTCTAGAGCAGACAGGGGTCTTTGAACTTCTCCAGTCCCCCTGGGAATGGGAGGACTCAAGCAACCACTGTTCCCTATGCATTCCCCAGACTGGAAGCACCCTCGTCTCAGGAAGGCACAAGGAACAGGATAGAGGTGGAAGTTGCAGGATGAATGCCTGTACTGCTTCCTCTCTGGGAATGCCCATACACAGACAGTGTAAGCCACCAGCCAGTTGCTGTGTCCTGGGCTTTCCTGGTAGAGCTGGCTGGCAGTGAAGACAATAATAAAACAATACTGTATGGTTGAAAATAACAATTTAAAAAATCTCTACTGCTGAGTCTATGATTTTTTTTTATTTTTATTATGTTTTATTTTTCTTGTAACTGTGAACATTTCCACGGAAATTTGTTGACAGATAATTAGTAGAAAATGATATGCTGACACCTATGCAACTTTACTTTTCATGAGAAACCACATTTCAGGCTGCAATCGGAAACATTCATAAGTCATTAAGTACCACAGGTAAATAAATGAACCATGCAATTTGTATTATTAAAACATAATAATAAACTCTGGCACAACACATAGTGCAGAAGTGCAGCAATGACCCTGTGACCGATTGTCTATGTCAGAATGAAAACTGCCTGAGGATGGCTGGGGTTGGGATTTCTTATGTCAAATATATTCCAAAAGTTTGGATCTTTAGGAAGTAAAAACAGAATCTTAACAGCCACCATTTTCTCAGTGACCTACTGGTAACTCATGGTGACCTTCGAATTTGAAAGCTCATACTTCCAATACAGATCTGCACGGACACATGTACTTCCTGTTTCAGATGTGTAAATTACTATATTTTTGTCAAGCCATACCCTTTGGTTAACCCCATTCATATGTTTTATAGAAGATTGCCAATACTGGAAACATAACCTTTTCATAGAAGGCAGGAAAGCAGCAGACTCCCAGTACTGAGGGGTTCTCACAATTCCTTTAAAAAAATGTACACATATCCAAACTTCAAGCTACATGCTACAGAAGTAATGGAAACTGAGTTTTTAGATGTATTGTTTTAGTTTAATTTCTTAGTAGTTTCTGTATTTTTTTTTACTTTCCCGTATTAATTTAAATAAATGAAAGTCAAACCCAGCGAAAAGAAAAACTTTGCTATTTTTTTGCTTCATAGGTCCTTGAAATTAAGTATTCCTTAAAATTCAGATTTTGTTCTAAAAAGAAACAAAGCAGTAGTATAACACACCTCGTAGATTTGTAGTTTTATACTTAGTGAACAAGGAGAAAATTTTAATGTTTCCCCAAATTTGTGATTCACTCATTTTAAATGTGTCTTTCAGACACAACAGGATTGGGAGTTTTGTCAGAGGAAGTCACATACTGTGTTTTATGTAACAAAGATCTGCCCATCAACTGTTGCTATTTATTTGTTCCCTTTTGCTATCTTCCAACTCTCAATTAAAGTACCTGCTGACAAATTGGCTATGATGCTGTAAATAGGTAATAACACTTTTATTCAAAACATGACTTTCCTGTTGTAATAAAGTTGCATGCAGTTTGCCACTTGTAAAGCCACAGATAGAAAGCTGCAAAACTCATGAAAACAAACATTTTGGTTAGCTATTTTAATCCTCATATCTAAACGAAGAAAAAGTTTTAGGTTCCTAAGTTCAAGAAGTTATGTAGAAAAATATTGGGTGTTTATACATGTGCTCAGGGAGTGGGAGGGAGGAGGGGGGGCACTTTAATTAGAGTAGCTCCAAGATTTGCTCTAATTAAAGCACCCAGAGCATCATGTGTATCAGTGTCCACACACTGAAAAATGGTGATGGGACTGCTTTAACTAAAACTTGTCAAACAAGCTTTAGTTAAAGCATCCCTGCCATTTTTTCAGTATGGGAATACTGACACATGTGACTCTGGAGTCTTCTGGAGCACACTGCATATGCATAGGTGACCATTACTCACAAAAGGAAACTGATTATATTTGCCTTTTTCATACTTGAACTTTTCTTCTGAATCTGAACAAATTTACTTTTTGCTTTCAGTAATGTTGCAAATAAGCTCTGCTTATTTCTTCAATTAGTGAATCAAAAACTGCGTGTATTTGCCTGACAGAGAGCTGAAAATTAAATGAAAAATTCATCATTTTGTTGTGCTGGTTAATCTGATTAGTGATGCAACAGGGATATTTCTTTCCATTCCTTAGGAAACAAAATTCTTTGGCAGAACAAAGAACAACAGTTTTCCTGAGAAGACCAAATGGTTATTTGCTAGAACACAGGTTGTCAACTGGGATGCAGAGCCACCACAGCTCTGTATCTGGCCGTGCACCACACCCCATCCCTTTCTGGCCACCAGGGGTGCACCTATTAAAAAAGGTTGAAAATCCCTGTGCTAAAATATTTCACCTTAAAGTCACCAATTTGATTCCCAATCAGATAGTGTTTGAAACTTATCATTGTGCAGTATTAGTAATAGTAGTAGTAGTAGCAGTAATAGTTGCGTGTGTGTAGTTGTGGGGATGTCATTTATGTTTTTATTTACATAATGTCATAGATGTACCTTCTTTTTTAATATTGTCTACTGGTTTGTATTTTTTTTAGACCAGTATTTTTTCTGACAGTCTTTCAATCTCCCCTCCTCATTCTTCCATTGGAAAATAGATGCATTTTAATAAATAGATAAATCAAACAAAAATGTCAATTGTATATTTTGTAACTGAAATATTGAATAAAATATTTGGAATTTTTGGATTTTTTTGTGAAACTATTATTGGAAACTTACTTAATGAAGAACCTCCCATATCTCCCTTCCAGATACTCTTATTTTCAAGCTATTTTCTAGTATGAGTCTATTGGTGTAGGGGTAGAGAGGAGAGAAATACAAAAATATGTGTCATGGTCACATACCTCATTTTGTGTGTTGCAGCATCCGAGTAGTGAGCAGTTAATATGGGTTTTGCAAGGTCACTATAGGAAAAAATTGACAGGGATAGGCAAGGCTATAATAGACATGATTTACTGATAGAATTAATCATGATTCAGCCAGCAGACAGTAACTCTGAGGCATCTCTTTGTATGCAGGCAGAATGTTGAACTATGGTGAAATGAGGTTATTTTCATTTTGCTTCCCTTTTTTGCTAAGACAGTATTAAAAACTTATTCCAGTCATTCATGTCTTCAGATTTACTTATTACAGTTCTCTTTCATATATGCGTCTCCCTAGTCCAGTATTTTGCAACACTTCTTTTCTCATGTAGTTTCTACTTCCCTAGAATATGTCTAACAAAAATTGCCTTTTCTCCTTCCTTCACACAAATTAATATATTGTACTATTATATTTTACAATATGTGTACACATTAACATGGTAAGATTTTGCAACTTCTACTTATTCATAATGGGACCATAAAAAGAAACATTTTAGCTAAGGAATGTTTGCATAGGATTTTGAATCTGTAAGCCCAATGGAAGTATAATAAAATTACTTTCCCTGCAGTGATAAATCCATTTGTAGTTGGCTTCATCTTTCCCTCTGTGGCTAAGGCTTTTCATTTACTTCTTATAGTTTGGTCATCTTAAGTGACAAAGTGAAAAGATCTAGAATATGGAAAGACTATAATTCATATTTCACTGAAGACCTGTACACATATGCAACAATAAGACATATCCCGATGGTTTCATGAATTAGTCTGGGAAAGAGAAGATTGAGAAGGTATCTTATATCAGTCTCCAAATACCAGAAGGGTGGCTACAGACAAGATGGCATTAGACCAGAGCTGCCCAACAGACCAGCCTGTGGGCTGTACCTGGCTCATAAGAAGCTAAGGTGCATCCTCCTAGGATTCTGCCAAGCCATGAGCTGCACCTTCTGCTGCACTGGTGGCTGGAGTCTTTAGATCATGTAGAAGGGAAGCTGTGCACACTGGAGATCCTGGTAGCCCATAGGGTGTACAGATCCTGTACATGTAAGCATGTGGCTTATATGGTGTACAGCCCAAGGCTCACAGCTTGTATGGTGTGCAGCACCTGGACACTGAAGTTGGACAGCCCTTAGGCATTAGGCAACTAGACAATTCCCTGTGGCTACAGGGAACAGGACAAGGCATAATTGTCTTAAATTTCAACACAGATGATTTAGGTTGGGTATTAAAAAGAATCTTCTCACTGTGAGGGTGATAGCATTGGAACAGATGGTCTAGAGAGGCTTTAGGATCTCCACCCAGGGAAGTTTTTAAGATTAAGTTAGACAGACACTCATCCACAATGGTTTAGACAGGAATGTTGTGATTTGGACTTGAATGCCTGAGATCCCCTGCCAGACCTACTTTTCTATGATCATTACAATTTTATACCAATGTAAGTCTACAAAAGTCAGTTGAGTGGCAATGATAATCTGGCCTGGAAAATAAATTCTGTATCTACACACACACATTTTAAATGATAGATAGATAGATAGATAGATTTTTTTCCTTTGACAGCTCTCCTGGCTTTATGAACTATTTCTTTATTGATAGTGTTGTTGATTTATAGAGTTTTAATGTATTTTAAGTTATTAAGTTTGCTCCTGAAATAATGCGATCTAGTGCTGCTCCAGTGAAGTCCAAACTCAATCAGTTTACATGAGATTGATGTAAAGGTTATTGCTAGTTATGTATGTACTTGGATTTTCATCCAATTTATATTAAAACGGCATGTTGGTTTGTTTTAAATATACTTATTTTCAAAAGTGAGTAGAGACTTAAGGAGCCTCAGTTTTTGAGACGCCTCAATACCTAACAGGAAGATCTGTTTTCAGAAAGTGCTTAGCTCTCACTGTGTGAAAATCAGGATCCCTTAAATTGTATTAGGATGGGTATCCAAAGTCACTAACATTTTTTGCAAGTGTTACCCATTTTTTTCCCTTTAATGCTTTTCATAGTTGTTCTTGTGTTTCTGGCTTAATTTAATTAATTGGTTTTTTAGTTGGTTTGTTCTGTATTTTTGAGAACTCAAGAGGATTTTTTTTGTTTAAGAAAAGGAGATTTTGAACATTGACAAAGTGCCATAAAATGTAAGACAGATTTTTAGAATGACTAGCATTCAGGACAGTGATAATAAAGACACTGAAACAATAACACTCCCATTGGAGAAGAAAATGTCATAGAAACTGTAATTCAATGAAATGTAGTTAAATAAACCAGAAGCAATAGTAATAAAAATCCACACAGTGTTGTCTTCAGTGTGTTTTTACTGAAGTATAGGGTAGTGTAAGTACTCCTTTCTTTATGCCATTCTTTATGCAACTGGGAAATAAATCATATACTGATTATATATAACATGTGTGTGTGTGTATAGATATATGTATGTATGCATATGTGTGTGTGTATATATGTACTTATATAATTTATATTTAAAGGTGTTTTAATCTGCTTTGAATGATGGATATGGTTTTCATATTAGTCCTATCACACACACACACATACATACAAATACGTACATAGATGTATGTATCTTATATATATAAGATAGCTCTATCCCAAATATATATATATATATAAATGCTGTCAATTAATCATGGTTAATGTGACTGATTAATGTGTTAATCGGTGTTCGCATTAATTTTTTTAACGCATTAATTCTGCATGTGGTTTTGGAGCCTGCACCCGTGCTCTGCTCCACTGCTGTCACCGCCGCCTCCAGGCCACCCAGAAAGGCAGCAGTGGCAGCACAGAGGATCACAGGGAAGCCTGAGTATGGGCTCTGATCTGGTGCGGCAGCGGGGAGAGAGGCATGCACAGACACAGATGAGCAGCTGCAGCCTGCATGCATCCAGGAATGCAGCCCAATGGCATGTAAAGCACTGCCTAGCAGGCGATTCTGTGGGGAAGAAGGGACTTGGGGGAGGCATGGCAGATTGAGGCCCCCATGGTGAGAGAGTGGGGCAGGGACAGGGAGAGGGGCTGAGGTGAATGGGGCTCTAGGGTTGGGGCAGGTCATGGGACAGAGGGCCATGTACATGGGGCAGAGCCAGGCTGTGGGCTGGGGCTCTCTGTGCCCTGCTGCCTTTGCCTTAGGAGCTGCATGCTGCCCACACCATGTGTCCCCTGCCTGCCCAGTAGTGGCAGGCACAGCATGGAGCTCTTGAGGCAACTGCAGCAGGGTAAGCACCCTGAGCCCACAGCACACAATCAGCCTCCACCCTGAGCACAAATCTGGGGGCCCCATGCCTCCCCCAGGGGTACATGTAGTGGAGGGAGCCTCATTCCCCTTGCTCTGTCCTATGACCTGCCCCGGCCCCTGGGCCCTATTCACCCCAGCCTCTTCCCCACTCCCTCCCCCACTGTAGGGGCTTTGATCTCCCCTCTCCACCCCTTCCCTCACCGACGTCCCTTCCCCGCTACAGACATATTTCCTGAGCAGTGTGTGTGTCTGTGCATGTGTCATTGTTCAGTGTGTGTGTGTGTGTGTCTGCCCTCACTCCCAAACCACAGCCTCCCCAGCTCTGCTGCTGCCCCTCACCCCTGACCCACAGTACCCTGCATCCTGCCAGGGCATTTGGGAACCCCCCTCCTAGGCTTCAAACCCCACATACACACCCACAGCCCCCTACACTTCCAGGGGATATGTAGCAGTCAAAAAAACAACAACCCACACTGCTCCCTTGCAGTGCAGAGAGCAGCTGAATGTGCAGCACGTGGCTATGCAGATGTGTCTGCAGTGCTGCATACCGCATGGCTGTGCTCATCTGGATGCAGCCAAGGAGCAACAAGAGTTCTGCTCTATAAAGTGTGCTTATGAAGAGATAATAAAATGTAAGGCAAGTAATAAGGTAGTTACCTTGTTAAGCAGATGACTGCTTCTAAGAGAGCTGATCAGATAGCCCCTCAGGGGTGGGTGTAATGACAGATCTTGCCAGTGGCTGAACTTCATTTCCCAGTAGTCCCTGCCTGTATTGCTGAAGCTGTGGAACATGGAGACCCCAGCAGTGGTGGGGCTGTGACAATGCAGGGCCAGTGTTTCCAGAGACTGGCAGGCTGTGCGGCTTGGTGGGGAGCTGCTCAGAGCTGGCTCAGGCTGGGACCTTGTGGCGGTGACAGCAAGGTCTAGAGTTAGGGCAGAGCCATGATCTACTGCCTGCATGCCCCTGTCTGGGGCATAAGGGCAGAGGATTGCAGTTCTGACTCAGCTCTGAACCATGCTGTCACCACTATAAGATCCCAGCTCCCTGCACAGGGAGCTGCTCACCTTGCCAGCCTTGCTGGGTCCAGTCTTCATGGAAAGCCCTGTGGTATCTCAGCCCTGCTGCTGCTGGGGTCTCCATGGAAACTGGCCGCAGTGATACAGGCTGGGAAATGGAGTCTATCATTGGCCTGATCTGGCCCATGGGCCTGACTTTGCCCACCCCTGCCTTAGGCCTTGCAAGACATCATGTGACTTCAGTGGTCCCTAAGACATGTCCGACTTCTCTCATTACATCCTGTTCAGCCTTCACAAGAGAAGGCTGTCTACAGACTTACCAAGGGGGACCAGTGCAAAATGGGAGAGACCCTGTTCACCCATGCACCTCCCAGAGTAACAAGGAATAACGGCCGTAGGTTGTTTGAGAGTAGTCTCACAAGTACAGCCCAGCCTAGACCGATGAGTGGAACATATACACAGGTAAGCAACAGGGCCAGGGCAATGCTGTGGTTAGGGGGCCAGTGCACACATGCACAGGAGGCCTCAAATGCCTCTACACAAACTCTCATAGTATGAGAAACAAGCAGGAGGATCTTACCCTCCTGCTAGCTGACATCAACCCAGACATAGGGCTTACTGAAACATGGTGGTACCCAACGCATTACTAGGCAGTGAATATCAAGGGCTATAGGCTGTACAGGAGGGACAGGACAGGAAGGAAAGGTGAGAGTGTGGTGCTCTACATTAGAGAGGAATACACATCCTCATCAGGTAGCACAGAGTCAGAGGAGGGGCACATGGAAGTGCTCTGGGTTAGAATACAAGGCACTTGAGGGGAAAGAGACTTAATGGTGGGGGTCTACTACAGACCACCCAACCAAGGGGAACAGCTAGACCAGGAATTCTTAAGTCAGCTCACAGAGGTAGTTCGATCAAAGGACGTGGTCAGCATGGGTGACCTGAACTTTCAAAACATCTGCTGAGAAGAGCAGTCAGCAAGGTCTGACTACTCACATAGGTTCCTAGCTGAGACACAGGACCTTCACCTAACCCAGGAGGTGCACAGCCCCACCAGGGGAAATGCCTTGTTGGACCTGGTGCTGGCCATGGGTGACGACCTGGTGAGGGGGCTGCTGGTGCTTGACCACCTGGACGACAGTGATCATCGCCTGTTGGAATTCACCATCCAACGCAAGGTGACAAAGGCCTGCAGCAAGGCAGCAGCCCTAAATTTCAGGAGGACGGACTTCAATGAGCTAAATAGAATAGTCGGGGAAGCACTGAGGTCCCAGAGGGGAAGGGAGCCAGGTGTCCAAGAAGAGTGGTTGCTTCTTAAGGAGACGATCCTCCAAGCCCAAAGGGAGGTAATCCCAACACAGATCAAAGGGAGCAGGAGGGCACAAAAGCCTCCATGGCTCACCAAAAGCATTCAGGAATGCCTTCTAGCTAAAACAGAGGCATACACCCAATGGAAGGGAGGGGCCATCATCAGGGAAGACTATACTGTGGTTGCTCGGGGATGCAGGGGGGAGGTCAGGAAGGCTAACACAGAGATGGAACTGGGACTAGCTACCCAGATCAAGGACAGCAAGAAGCCCTTTTTTAAATACATAGGGGGCAAAAAGAAGGTACCAGGTAACGTGGGGCCCCTGCAAGACACGCTAGGAAATTTGGTCATCACACCAGACAACAAAGCTAACCTATTTAATGACTTCTTTGACTCCATTTTCCTGAGCGGGGACCAGATCAGCCCCCCCACCAGGCCCCCCTCAGGCCCCAGGGGAGGCACACCTAGGCCATGGGTCAGGGAGGATCTAGTCAGGGAACTTCTGGAGGGACTGGATGTGTTTAAATCAGCTGGTTTGGACGATCTCCACCCCAGAGTGCTGAGGGAATTAGCTGAGGTCATTGTGAGACCCCTGGCATGGCTGTACGAGCACTTGTGGTGTTCTGGTGTGGTGCCAGAGGACTGGAAGAGGGACAATGTGGTTCCCATCTTGAAAAAAGGGAGGAAGGAGGACCCGGGAAACTAGAGGCCAGTTAGTCTTACCTCGATCCTGGGTAAGCTTTTTGAGAGAATTATTCTGGCACATGTCCACAAGGGGCCAGCAGGGGAGATTATGCTTAGGGGTAACCAACATGGGTTCATTAGAGGCAGGTCCTGTCAAACCAACCTGGTGGTTTTCTATGACCAGGTCATCAAATCCTTAGATGTAGAGGTAACAGTGGACATAGTCTTTCTGGACTTTCGGAAGGCTTTCGACTCTGTCTCTCACCCCGTTCTCATTAAGAAACTGGGGGAATGTGGTGTTGACACCTACACAGTCAAATGGGTCGCCAACTGGCTGGAGGGCCACACCCAGAGTGTGGTAGTGGATGGGTCATTTTCAACCTGGAGGGATGTGGACAGTAGGGTTCCACAGGGCTCGGTCCTTGGGCCTGCACTGTTCAACATCTTCATGTGGACTTGGACAAGGGGGTAAAAAGCACCCTGTTCAAATTTGCCGGTGACACTAAGATGTGGGGGGATGTGGGCACATTAGAAGGATGCAATAGGCTACAATCAGACCTAGACAGGTTACAGGGTTGGGCAGACAAGAATCAGATGGGATCTGACACTGACAAGTGAAAGGTGATGTACCTGGGTAGGATGAACCAGCACCATACCTGCAGGCTAGGGAACTCCCTTCTCGTTAGTGCAGAGGCAGAAAAGGATCTTGGAGTCATCATGAATGCCAAGATGAACATG
>NW_017728906.1:73013892-73047941 GCF_001723895.1 Crocodylus porosus | reverse complement strand
CATTAGGGGAGTCCCTGTTTCCCTGAACACTATCAGGAGTGACTAGAAATAACGGTCACAAGCTGGCAGAGGGTAAATTCAGATTAGACATCAGGAGGCGCTACTTCACTGTCAGGGTGGCTAGGATCTGGAACCAACTTCCAAGTGAAGTGGTTCTGGCTCCTATTCTGGGGGTCTTTAAGACAAGGCTTGACAATCACCTTGCTGGGGTTGTTTGACCCCAGTACGCTTTCCTGCCATGGCAGGGGGTGATCTGCTCAGGTCCCTTCCTACCCTACTAACTATGAAACTAGGTTCAGGCTGGACATTAGAAGACACTATTTCACAGTCAGGGCAGCTAGGATCTGGAACCAACTTCCAAGGGAAGTGGTGCTGGCTCCTACCTTGGGAGACTTTAGGAGAACTCTTGGCAGTTACCTAGCTGGGGTCAAATGAGCCCAGTATTCTCTCCTGTCCAGGGCAGGGGGTCGGACTTGATGATCTACTTAGGTCCCTTTTGACCCTACATCTATGAATCTATGAAACCATGCACCAGAATGAATGAACACTGGGAATTTATCAAAGACAAGAATACCCAATTACCTGTAGGGGCACATTTCTCACAAGAAAATCACTCTTTCTCCAATCTCTCAGTTCTAATCCTCAAAGGGAACTTACAAAATACCTTTCACAGATGAGCTTATGAACTTCACTTCATCAACCTCCTGGATACAAAAAAATCATGGACTAAATCTAAACATTGGATTTATGACACATTATAACCTGCCTGACATCTGACTACCCAGGTACCTCTCCACTATTTAACTGCTACATTCATCTCTCTCCTCCCCCCGCACCCAACCTGTCTCTTACCCACTGACTCCTCATTTTACATCTTCACTGACTGCCTGTCTTGCATGCAGACCAGCCCAGCCTCTGGCTGCTTTGCTATTCATACCATGCAGGAACAGCATACACCAACTTCCTCAGCATACAGAAACTTCCTCAGCCTGACAAAGGGTTTTTCAACCTGAAAGCTTGCTAAGAATTTTTTTTTACAATGATTTAAATTGTTCTAATAAAAGATATCAAATTCACCCAAAGAACTATGTTTGCCACTGATATACGGAATTAGGTTGCTTGAATTCTAGAAAGCTGTAACTGAAAGTAATGGAGGCCATGTATTTATGAAATTTAAGATTTTTAACTAGATATGACCTATGTTTTATCTATACATGGTTACCCTCATTTGCTTTAATCTGCTATGTCGCATTATGGATCAATCTGCTATTCTCATAAATCTCCTTTTCTTCTAAACTGGTTAACTCCTACCCCATGCAATGGCTTCTTTTTCACTTCTGAAGGTGGATCAGTAGCTTGTACCTGAAACAAACTGCTTGAATCACAGTGGCATCCTTGGAATATGATTTTAAAATAGCAATTAAAAAAAATCCCTAACCTACACTCAAACAGAAATTATTGAAAGGGACTGCAACAGATCATCAAGCATATCCTTCTGCTGTCAATGCAGGATCAAGTTTGTACAGATCACCCCTGACAGATGTTTATCAAGCATGAGTTAAAACCTTTGATGACAAGGATTTCACAGTCTTCCTGCATAATCTATTTCAGAGCTTAACTACTAGTTATAGTACTCCAGCTGCAGCCTTACCAGTGCCAAGTAAAGAGAAATGATTACTACCTTTATTTGACATTAACTGCATTCTTTTTATTACGTCCCAGAAAGATATTTGTCTACTTTTGCAACTGCATCACATAATTAACCATTAACTCTTAATCAGTTTGGGTACTACTACAACCCATAGAGCCTTTCCTCTGGAACTACTGTTTAGCCAATATTTTCTGTTTGGTATATGTGCATTTGTTTTTTTCTTTACATCTAATACTTTGTATTTTTTTATTTAATTGTTATATTGATTTTAATCTGTTTTTATAACTTATAAAAGTCATTTTGAGTCCTGTCATCCAAAATGCTTGCAAGCTACCCAACAGTCTGAGTGTACTCTTTATTCTGTTACCCAAGATGAAAATGAAATATTGACTGCACAATGGATCCCTGCAGGAGCCCTATTGATATATTCTCACAGCTGGTGAGCTACTGTTAACTACTCTTCAAGTACAATTTTCAGCCAGGTGGGCCATAAGATTATAGACAGATAGTCAGCCCATGCAGAGCTACTTAGACATCTAGGAAAGGAATAAAATGCTATCCCAGGCATTTATGGTTGGTAGTGAGATGGTAGTCACTGCTATTTCCTTTTTTTCTCTTTTCCCTAGGAAAAGTGTCTTCTGGCTGATGGACCCATAAAATATTGTAACTGCTCCACAGTGTTATGCTCCAGCTATGTGGGAGAGAATAAGGAACTTTTCATGGTCTTTCTGGACATGACTTAGCTGAGGAGAACCCACTGTCTATATATTAAAGACAGTGCTTTTCTTCTGTTCAGCAAGGAAAGACTTTTCCTCCATTAACAAATATTATGTTGACTGGTTGCAAAGAATCACTGAGGTCACTTCTGAGTTGGTATTCCATTCATATCCTTTCTACCTCAAGACCAAGAATCCTAGTTTTCTTGGGGTTCCTTTTTTAACCCAAAAATTGGGGATTTTTTTAATCAGAGAAAACTAGGATTCTTATTTATGAGGATTTTACTAGTGTTCCAAGTCCAAGAAGAATATGGGTAAGGACTGGATCTCAAAAGTGGCTATCTGCTTAACTCTATTTTATAAAATGTATCCCTTCAAATATATATTTTTTTCAGACAATAATAATCTTCCAGCATTAGATTTAGGACACGTTGGGGCCAGAATTTCTGTTAAAGCTTTTACCACACCAATTGGCTCTGTAAAATTAAAGCAACAGTTGTCTTTGGAAAGCTAACTTAGCTGAGGAGAACTTCTAAGTCAGGGCATAGTAGAGGCAACATTCAAAACAGATTCCCTTCCTCAGATCAGCTGGATGCAACTTCCAAGTGCATTCTAGGACATCTTCTGGATAAACATTTTTCCAGTTTAAACTATGGCCACAGAAGTCAATATCTCTTGTGATAATTTGGGGCATATAACCTGTTGGTGTTTCCTATTTGAGTTGTGGATAAGATTTAGTTAATCTTGGATTTAGTTAATCTTGGAGCAGTAACATGGACAGTAAAACACTGATTCTTGTGAGGTAATGTGACTAGGATATAAGCATGTCCAATAATAACATTATTAACCATATTAATTATAAGCATGTATTCCTTTATTGTTTTATACTAAAAGTGAAAATGAATTAATAATAAAATTATATATAGGAGGAATTTCTACAATGATCGAATAGTTCTGAATGCATTTTTTGAAAAATAAGCAAATTCATAAAATATGAAATAATTTTATATTCTGATACTTTTACTTACGTATGACACTCTGTACCAGGAATAATCTTTTTGAAGAATAAAATGCTACTAAGTATTAGTGATGGTCTCTGAAATGGATCCTCTAAATAGGAAGTATGAAAACAATGCTCATGTATCTAGGGTTACATGAGAAACCCTAGATACATAAAAGCCTCAGATATGTGTGCTGATTATGCAGGAAATATCTAGGATGCATGCAAAATGTTTGTGTACTCTTTCCCCTACTAAGTTTTTTTAAGTATGGGACTGATTTTTCAGGCTAAGAATTCCACTCATTGGAGAACACTAATTTATTTTATTTATTTGATTTATTAAAGATACCAATATGAGTATAATTTTGCCTGGTGTATCAAAACAAAACAGTTTTTTCTTTAAATGACCTTTACTTAACAGGTACAATATAGCCCTCCCTCCAGTTTCACAAAGCAAGGCCCACTTTACCACTAGACAAAAGTAGCACTTATCCACTGCATGTCATCTCAGGCCCCTTACTTAGATTTTAGATTCTGCTGTTCCAGGGAGGTTATGTAGCACCATACAAGTTGCAAAAAATGGTGGTGAAAGAGGGAAGCTCTCCCATCTTTTATCCCAGGTACCTACTGGTTCTACTGATCCCAGTCTCTATCTTTCAACCCATACTATCTGTTTGCTATCCTAATGCTAGCTGAGGAAGAGTTATGCCCATGTAAGCTAAGCCCACCTTAACCAAGGAAGGTTCAAGCCTACATTTCTCACTTTCAAGTGCTTTAACCAACATCTCATGATGTAGGTATTGCCAAGATAAGCCTCATACATCTGGATGAAGCTGACCTACTACATCGCCAAGACAGAAGGATTTATGGTTCCGAAGAAGACCTAAGTAGAAGGAGTATGGCTTAGGTAAGTGATATTGCTTTGCAAAGGAAAAGGGCCTGAGTTTTGTGAGGTATCTCAGCCCCAGTCCTGACCTCACTTTTCTGTCTTTGTGGGCGTGTCTACACGTGCATTTAAGCATGTCTAAATTTAATGCGCATTATCTTAATTCGCATTAAGCAGGTTTAAGCAGGCTTCTACCCTTACAGACATTAAAGCACATTATTAATGCTGTGTGTGGACTAGCTTGGAACTAAAGTTAAACTAAACTTAGCCTAAATTTGCCATTTTTAAAGTACATTAAAGGTGCGCATGTGTAGTAGACATGTTCCCTAGTGCACCTTAAATTTAGGCTAATGTGCCTTAAAGTTTCTCATGTAGACGCACCCTGCTTTATCTAGCAACTATGAAAAATCAAAACTGACAGTGGTTTAACTGGGCTAGAACCCAGGGGCTAATAGCAACTTTACATCCACTTAGATAGGAGATGGACTTGAGTCCAAATATCTAGGACACTATTCCCTCTGAGTGCAAAAATGATGTGACATGCTACCAAGCCAAAATAGGCAGCCATTACACTGATTGGGCACTAGTGAAAATGATTGCACAAAATGCAAATTAATGCTGAATCATAACCCTGACATTAGCCACTAAATATGGAAGAAAAGATGAGGTTTTATAGATTTAAAAGACAATAATACGGATGATATGCCACTCTCTATCTTTCAACCCATACTATCCGTTTGCTATCCTAATGCTACGAAGAGGAAAAGTTATGCCCATGTAAGCTTACCCCAGGTAAAACCAAGATTCTACTCTTAGGCTGAGAAAATAACTTTAATCTCTTCTTCAGTTGAAAGCATTTGACCATAAGCCAGCAAAACAGTCTGCAATTTTCACATTTTTAGGCTCCTGACTCAAATAGAAGCCTTCACAAGAAACAATGTAGGATTTGGAGACATCCAAATCCAATTCTTTCTGATGATGAACTGTCCTTAATAATGACACCTTCATTGTGTCATGAATGAATTACTGTAATATAATTTACCTGGACTTGAAAATGCTAGCTCTGAAAAAAAAGACTGCAGTCAACAACAGCAGTCACTGAGAGCACATAGATTGATTACTCTGCTCACTCTAATGGTCCCCTATAGAATGCTGAGTCAAGGCTAAATTCCCATTCCTTATTTTTGGTCTCAAAATGAACGGGGCACAAATTAACTTAACTACCATTTTTAATTCCAGAACCTTCAAAAAAGTGAATTTCAACAGGCTCAGGGCAATATTAGGGAAAGCGCTGTGGGATCAGGGAACGAAGGTGAAAGGAGTGCATGAAGAGTGGTCATTCCTTGAGGGTACAATCCTCAAAGCACAAAATAAGTCTATTCCCATGTGGAGAAAAGGCAGCAGAAGGGCTGGTAAGTCCTCTTGGCTTAATAGGGATATCGTAGTCCTCCTGAAAAAGAAGAAAGAGGCATACAAACAATGGAAGCTACGGACAGTTCCCAAGGGGGACTATACAACAACAGCCCGCACTTGTAGGGAGCAGCTTAGAAAGGCTAAGGGAGTGACTGAATTTAAACTAGAAACAGAAATCAAAGACAATAAGAAGCCTTTATTGAGTTATATAGGGAACAGGAGGAAAACAAATGGGAATGTGAGGCCATTGCTTAACAACTCAGGACAGCTGGTTACTGACACTGGGGAGAAAAACTGAACTCCTGAATGACTACTTTGCTTAGGTATTTCACTGGACTAAAGAAAAAGTCATATTAGATAAGGCTCAGAATGTGCATGGTGGGAATAATTGCCTTCCTACTGCTGACATTGAGCTAGTGCGTGATTAGCTAGAAAAGTTAGACCTTTATAAGTCAGCAGGACCAGACCAACTTCATCCGAGAGTGCTGAAGGAGCTGGCTGAAGTCATCGCAGGACCTCTGGTGAAACTTTCAAACCTTGTAGTGCTTGGGGGAAGTCCCTGAAGACTGGAAGAGGGCCAATGTTATGCCCATCGTCATGAAGGGGAGAAGAGAGGACCTGGGTAACTATAGGCCAATTAGCTTAACTTCTATCTCAGAGGAAATCCTGGAAAAAATCTTCAAGGTGTCTATGTGTGATATGCTTGCAAAAGGTAGGATTATGAGCAACAGCCAGCATGGTTTCATTGCGGGCAGGTCTTTTCTTACCAATCTCACCTCCTTCTATGACCAGGTAACTCACCACCTGGATAAGAGAGAGGAGGTCAACATTGTATACCTAGATTTCAAAGGCCTTTGATCTGGTATCCCATAATGTTCTCATGGGAAAATTGGAGGATTTGGGGTTTAACTGCTCAACAGTTAGGTGAGTAGGAAGCTGGCTGTGGGGTAGGAACCAGAGAGTTCTAATGAACAGATCTGTGTCGTCCTCGCAAGAAATGATCAGTAATGTCCCTCAGTGGTCCTTTTCAACATCTTTATCAATGATTTGGATGTGGGGGTGAAGAGCTCACTGGCCAAGTTTGCAGATGACACCAAGTAATGGGGGACCATGGTCATGATTGAAAATAGGCTGCAGATATAGGCAGACCTAGACAGGCTGGCAAGTTGGGCAGATTGGAACCAGATGAAGTTCAACACTGAAGAGTGTAAAATGCTCCATCTGGGGATGAACAGTCCCCAATAAACTTACAGGCTTGGTGGTGCCAAACTGACTAGTACCAGGACTGAAAGGGACCTAAGGGTAATAATAGACCATAGTATGAACATGAGCTGTCAGTGTGACACTGTAGCCAGCAGGGTGAACAGTACTCTGGCATGTATCAACAGATGCATCTCAAGCAAAACCAAGGAAGTGATTCTTCCACTTTACTCAGCATTGGTGAGACCGCAGCTGGAATACTGCATCCAGTTCTGGGCACCGCACTTCAACAAGGACATAGACAAGCTTGAGAGAGTCCAGTGCAGGGGGGCTGGACCTGATGATCTTGTGAGGTTCCTTCTAGACTCTTACAATCTATGAATCTGTAGCAAGAGTCAGCATCCCTGTCAGCTGCTTCTATCTCAGTTACATTGGATCAGTGACCTGGAATTTAACCACCTCCTCCAGGGCACCAACTATGTGATTTTTTTATGTAATGCATATTCTTAGTGTAAGAAAATCAAGGCACTGGATTCTTACCTACACACATTGACAAAGAATGCTATTGCGCTCATCTTTTTCTTTTCTTTCCTTTTTAAATTGGATCAAAGTTGAGTGCAATAAGGACTTTGCAACCCTGACACACACCAAATTGTCCTTTTTTCCTTCTACTCCCAGAGCATAATAATACATCCTTTCACTTGCACAGATAATTAATGTAGATCTAGTAATTTTCTAATTTATTGGAGGGCAAAAAGCTCACTGATTTATCTCAGAAAACCCTTGATAAACTTTGAGGTTGAAAGACTATGTTCAGTTTTTTTGTTGAAGTGTATTTTTTTTTTGTTAAAATGTATCAAATATCCTCTGATTCCAGTGCCAGGTAACCCAAGCAGTCTATGATTTTTAACCCACAATCTATTTTCTACTTCAGCCTTAAGGATTTAATTCATTTAGTACCCTGCAACAGACTGTGGCACTAGACAGCTCACGCCTAATAATTTTCAATTCATTTTCAGGTACTCTTGCTAAGAGCTTCTGTCAATTTTCTTCATTCACTAATGTGAGCTTTTTCTTCCATTCATCAACTTATACATTCGAGTCATCATGTCAAGTATTCATTAGCAATGAACATTTATTAAAGAGTTCTGTGTGCTACTCAAAGTTGTCTTTTGAAAGCTGTATGTCCTTAGGTCTTGTCCGCTTCAAGAGAAACTGCTGTGGTTTCCAAGTCACTGGCTTGTTCTTTCAGCACTTGATTCAAAAGCACTCGCATAGACTATTATTTATGAAAGCATTTTTGGAGCAAAACAAAATGAGAAGTACAAAATTTCAAACACTTCAAAATCCATGTGCCCCACAGCTCATTTTTAATGACCTAAGTAAAGATACGTTAAATCATTTGAGGTATAATTTTAATTAATGCCAGTTTTTGCCAGTTGCACGTAAATAGCAGGGATGTTTTTAACTTAGACCTTGGCCTGGTTATAATTTCTTGTGTTAATAGATCACTTTTGTATTAAAAGTAACTATTTTTGTTTTTAAGATTTAATAGTTGATAGTGTATTTGATATTGCCACATGAACTCTGGGTGCTAAGTGTTGCCATGTTTCACCTCTTCTGAAATTATTTTTTTAATGGTATTTATGTTCAGTTTAAAGGAAAACTGTGTTTGGCAATCTGTAGTTAGAAAGTATACATGCTTTCTAAGAGAGCAAATTTTGGATTCAGGTAAAAATGGCTCTGCTTATAATGTGTTATGCATTAAAAAAAACTTGTGACAACTTCTCTTCCTCTTGTCTGTGTTGCGACACACTCAGGGGTTTTTTTCTCCCACATAGAGTTTGTATGCACAATATAAACTAGCCAGTGATTCTCTGCAAGAAGAGATTTATACATTGTAGGGCATAACACAACCCAAACCATGTAGTAACTAGTTTTGCTTTGTCCCATATGGATTCTTTAGTACATACATCTGGACTGGTAGCCAGCATGATACAAACCAGAACTATGATTACAGGGATTGGTTTTTTTCCCCAAAGGACAAATATTTGCTTTAAACAAACAAACAAACCTCCTAAAACTGCTGATCTGTCAAAAAAGAAGGTTCATTGCTTTCTTGATTGCCTGTCAAATGTCAAGATGGTTTCAAAGAAATAGAAATAAATATGAAAAAGGACCATTCCATTCCCTTTACCTTACCAGAGTGGCACATTAGCTTCTGTTTTGCCATGAAAAATATATATAGTGATTTTTTTTGTAGTTGAGCTAGAGGACAGTTGCTTCGTATTGAAACTAATATCTGTAAGCATGCTTTAAATGAAAAAAAACCCCAAACAAAACAAACCAAAACAAAAGAGAGAAATGTTTAAAATGTTTTGAGTAAGAAGCCAGTCCTGGTCGTCCATAAGAGTAAGGCAGAAGGCAGAGTACAGTGACACCTTTTAGGCAAACTCATTACCAACCAAGAGGGTAGGGCATCAAATGTGCTTCTGCAAAAAAATGTGGAGCTCATTTAATCAAAGACACTCTTATGAAATGGGTTGAGAAAGAAATTTTCCATGCTCCAACATGAAGTATAGAAATCCACCAAAGCTGATTGAAATTAATACCTGATAAGAGATTAAAATAATTAGAAAGATGACATAAGTCCTCAATTTAAAATGTCAGCATTACAATACATTGTCTCTTGGCACTGTGAGTGGACAATTGCCAAAGCCAGCCACAACTAAAAGGGCAGGGATGAAGACACTCTCCCTGGTCAGACAGGTATTTAAGATCCTGAGCTGTAAACCTTCTCTGGAGTTATGAAGCTAAATCTGTTTTTTTCCATTTGTGAAGAGGAAAAGAGCCAACCAAAAACTAATAGCCAATGGCCAGATGCAGAAAGAGACTAGGGCAAGACATTGCTCACTGTTTCCATGGGTAACTCTTAGGCACCTGACTCTTAGAGAGGAATTCACAAACCTGAATTGGGAACCTAAGGTCCCTCTCCTTCCTGCATAGGTCATGCCTCACCACAGGTAAGTGCTCTAAGAAGCAGGCTTATTGGGCACCTATACACATGCCCGATGCCTGCTTCAGTGCATGCTAATTAGCAGACCTAATTAATTAGCATGATCCTGCAGCCTCAGCATCATGTGTTTTCAGCATCACCGCACTTCAAAATGACGGCGGGGCACTTTTAACTAAAGCTTGTCAAAGTGACCCACTGCCATTTTGAAGTGTGGGACACGGAATAAAAGAGATGTTGCACGTTCTTTAATCAGAGTGGTCCCCAAGATCCATTCTAATTAAAGAACCTTTCTCTCCACCTCCCCACCCCCCTTCCAGGGTACATGTAAAGACACCCAAATGTGCTTTCCTGCAGACCCTCTACCCCATTGTATTAATCACTGAAGAATGGCACAGGCTTTTCCATAGACTACTGGAAAACCTGGGTTTGGATTGCTCTTGGCTGAGACAGGGACTAGAATCTAGGCTTTCTCTTTCTTCAGGAGACTGAACTGCTGAACTACGAGGGATGGAAGGTGAATGGAGTGCATGAAGAGTGGTCGTTCCTCAAGGACACAATTCTCGAAGCACAAAATAAACTGTTACAATGAAAAGGAAAGCTAGCAGAAGGGCTGGCAAGCCTTCCTGGCTGAATAGGGATATGGCAATCCTCTTAAAAAAGAAAAAAAAAGAGTCATATACTTAGTGGAAGCTAGGGATAGTTCTCAAGGAGGACTATACAACAGTGGTCTTCACTTGTAGGGAAATTATTAGGAAAGCTAAAGTGGCAACTGAGTTTAAGTTAGCCAAGGGAGTCAAGGACAATAAGAAGTCCTTCTTCAGATATGTAGACATAGAAGGAAAACAAATGGAAGCATGGGGCCCCTGCTTAACACCTCTAAACAGCTGGTAATGGACACTCAGGAAAAAACTGAACTCCTGAATGCCCACTTTGCTTTGGTATTTCACCAGACCAAGGGGAAAGACAAGTTAGATAAGAATCACAGGGGGCATGGTGGGAATGATAGCCTTCCCACTGTGGATGCTAAGCTGGTGAAAAACCAACTAGAAAAGCTAGACATTTGTATGTCAGCAGGACCAGATAAACTTCACCCATGAGTGCTGGTGGAGCTAGCTGAGGTCATTGCAGAACTCCTGCCAAAACTCTTCCAGAAATCATGGCACACAGGGGAGAACCCTGAGGATTGGAAGAGGGACAACATTGTGCCCATCTTCAAGAAGGGGAAGAGGGAGGACCCAGGCAACTATAGGCCAATCAGCCTAACCTCCATCCCAGGGAAAATCCTGGAAAAACTCATTAAGGAATCTATGTGCAATATGCTCATTGAGGGTAAGATTCTGAACAACAGCCATCATAGCTTTGTCATAGGTAGGTCTTGTCTTACCAATTTCATCTCCTTCTATGTACAGGTCTCTCATCACCTGAACACTGGAGAGAAGGTCAACATTTTACACCGAGACTTCCAACATACTTATGATCTAGTATCCCACGATATCCTGGGAACATTTGGAAGATTATGGGCTTAACTGCCCAACAGTTCAGTGGGTGAAAAACTGGCTGCATGGTAGGACCCAGAGAGTTCTCATGAATGGATCTGTGTCATCCTGTCCAGAAGTGACCAGTGGTGTCCCTCAGGGGTCTGTGCTTAGACCAGTGCTTTTCAACATCTTTATCAGTGATTTGGATGAGGGGGTGAAAATCTCACAGGTCAAATTATAGGGGAGTGTGGTCATGCAAGAAGATAGGTTGCAGATACCAGTGGATCTGGACAGGCTGGAGAGTTGGGTAGACCGGAACCAGATGAAGTTCAACACTCAGAAGTGTAAGGTGCTCCATCTGGAGGCAAACAATCTTCAAATACCACAGCAGGGCAAACAACATACTGGCATGTATTAACCACTGCATCTCATGCGAAACTAAGAAAGTGATACTCCCACTTTACTCTGCGCTGGTGAGACCGCAGCTGGAGTATTGCATCTAGTTCTGGGCGCTGGACTTCAACAAGGATGTGAAAAAACTTGAGAGGGTTCAGAGAAGAGCCACCCGTATGATCAGGGATTTGCAAGACAAGCCATATGAGGAGACGTTGAGGGACTTGGGCCTCTCCATTCCACAGAAGAGACAGCTGAGAGGAGACTTGATAGCGGCTTCATCAGGGGAGTACATCAAGAACTCAGTGAGGAGTTGTTCACCAGGACACCTCTGGAGGAAGACCAGGAGCAATGGATACAAACTCCTGGAAGGCTGCTTCAGGCTCAATTCCAGGAAAAACTTCTTCACAGTCAGGGTGACCAGACTGTGAAATAAACTCCCTCCAGTGGTGGTGCAGTCACCTACCCTGGAAATCTTCAAAAGGAGACTGGATGGCCACCTCTCTGGGGTCACTTGACCCCAGCTGCCTTTTCCTGCCTGGTGTAGGGGGACTGGACTCTATGATCTACAAGGTCTCTTCCAGACCCCACCCCCAACAATCTAGGAATCTATACTGTATCTCATGTTTAATATTTATTAGTTAAAATAGATGTAGAGCAGTCTGGAAGCCTCTGCCTCATTGGGAGCAAGAACCAGGTTAAAAAATGGCCTGTTCCTTTCTACAGAAGCATTTATCTCCTTGAGTCACATAGCTTGCTTGCTTCATCCTGCCCAACAAGGCCCAGGCCAGCTTATAAAAAGAGAATACTTACAAAACAGGAGATATGTCTCCCTCTCTTGGCTGCCTCAGGGGCCAGCTTCAATAGTAGGACTGGGTGGGCAACTAGATAATGCCTATGGTGTTTGTGTCTGAAAGCTTGCAAATAACGTTTTTCCAGCTATTTAGTTGATATAATGGAAGATATCACACCTACCCAAAGAATCTTGCCTGCCTATAACCTGTGATCTGGTGTTAAAAGCACTGTGTTCAGAAGCTGGAAAGATGTGAAGGGGTTCCAGAACATCGATTTCCTACTTCCTAGGTTAGTGCCCAACCACTAGGCTCTGGGACTAGAACACAGGGGGTTTGTCATCCTCTTCGAGCACCCAACATTCACCAGCTATTGGGAGATGGGACTATTGTTCACCTACCTGGAACTTCTATTTGCTCAGGTATGCACATACATGTACTTGTCTAGCCCGAGCACAGGCTACTGCATATGCTCAGTAGTGGTAAAGCAGTATCCACTTTAGCAGATGGAAAAAGGAATTCAAACTGTGTGTAAGTGGTAGAAACAGAAGATATGTGGCTTAGTATTGTCATGTTGTGGGTTAAGTTCAATGAGCCAGGAGCCACTTAACAAACAGGTTTCTTTTATTCATGTCAACAACACCCAGACAGCCATAAGTCTCCTTTTTTCAGCTCTCCCTCAAACTCCCATCATCTCTAGCTATGTAAAAGTAATCACCTGGAAGGTAAACGGGGTGACAAGTTAACCTTTAAAGACGTACAATCCACACATAAGAAAATACAACCCATTTCAAACAATATCAATATATTAGATGACACAGTGCTGCAGGCCAGATCTGGCCCAGAGGCCAGAGGTTGAGCACTCCTGCTTTAATATATTTTCTATAGCCAGAATTATTTATGGCCACTCTTTTGCATTTATCTATACCCAAGTGTCCTTATGTATCCTCCATAACATATTCTGATGTAATACTCGATAAACAACACAGCCACTTCTAAGCAAGACCCCATTTATTACTGACAGCTCTGCTTCAAACTGGTGATAAGGACTGGGTATGTACTTTATACGCTATCCTGCATTAAAGGCTCATATTACAATTTGTAAAGTCCAATATTGTGCCATGGCTTCTGAGAATACAGTCAACATTTTAGCAGAAACTGGGCACCTTTTCTTTAACAGACTTGCATGTACAATGCCCAACTCTGGGTTTGGTTCTATTTTTATTCTGTCAGAAACTCCAGACAGGATATCTACCACCACTAACTCCTTCTCTGGTTTACACACTAATCTTACACCATATAACTGCAATTGAACAAATAGTCTCAGTCATTTTAGAGGTGTGTGTCTCAGTAATTTTAGAGGTGTGTCAGTGAGCCTCCTTTTTGCCTTATGATCTTTTTTTTGCTAATATTGGTTGCCAAAAGAGAAAGATACATTTCAACCCATGCACCAGAGCTAAAGCCTCTTTTTTTAATTTGTGTTTACTGATGCTCAGTTTTAGTTAAAGCCATGGAAGCAAAATATATGGATCTCCAATGGTCCCCATAATTTCTGCATATGTGCTGCCCCAAGACCCTCCTTAGAGGCATCTGTAGACAATTTTGTCTGATGTTTGTTGTAACAGAACTAAGCACTGGAGCCTTCTGTAGTAAGTATTTTACATGCCTAAACTCCTCATGGTGATGGGCTCCCCACACCCATTGTTTACTTTTGTGCAATAAAGCTCGTAAGTTGCTGCATTGTTGCATAGTTTAGGTACAAACTTCCCTACAAAGTTTACCCAGAAAAGTTTGCACTACTTCCTTATCTGTGGGAAGTGGCATAATTGATTAGTAATTGATTGCACCTATGAACAAGCTGCAATAATAGAATCACAGAGAAGTAGAGTTGGAAGGTCATCCACTCCAACACCCTGTCTGAAGCACATCATCCCTCTCCATACCATCCTATACAAATCCATTGTCTAACATCCTAGCAACACTTACACAGTCAACCTGAAACAACCACAAGACTTAACACCCTAAACTGCCACAGGTTAAGCAGGGGGACCACAGTGGCCAACATCTTGCTGCTGTGAAGGTTGTTAATATACATTCTTGAGATCCCAGGAAGAGAGCCATGCCCCTTGCTACAGAGGAATGCAAAAACCCGCAGTGTCCATACCGATCTGACCATGGGGTAAAGTTCCTTCTTGACCCCAAATACAGAGATTGGTTTAATACTGAGCAGAGAAGCAAAACCCTTTAGCTAGGAACCTCTAGTTTTAAGTCCCAGCAGGAGCACTGGCACAAATCAAAATCCCCAGTCAAAATCGCTAGTATTGGCTGCAGCCAAAAGCCAATACTTCTGAGGAAGGCTTAAAACGCACACTGACACATACAGCAGTGCAGAGGGGATGGGTGGGGGGACAGGAAGGGAATCTCCTCCAAGCCAAGAAGCAGGATAAATACCCACAGCAGAATGCAAGCATGGCTATGAAGATCATCCTCAAGCACTGGCTGTCTACCTCTTCTTGAATACCTCCAGTGATGAAGAGCCCACAACTTCCCTAGGCAGTCTATTCCACTGCCTGTTCTAACAATGAAGTAGTTTTTCCTGATATCTAATCTAAACTTCTTTTCTGCAACTTTAATTCATTGGTCCATGTCCTACTGGGCACATCTACATGTTCATTAATGCACCATAATTACTGTGTATTAAGTTAAGTACTTGGTTAACCAAGTACTAAATCAATGCACAATTCTCCTTACTGCACAGTAGTACCAGTGCATGGGTTTTTAGTGATGCTTACAGCACAGTAGCCTAATACTACTGCACAGTACTATATTAGCAGAGTTTTTGCATGGCACACTACTGTGCAGTTAGCGTGTCTTGTAGATGTGCCCACTCTGAAGCAAGAGGAGAAAAAAAGGTGTTTTTTCTCTTCTTTATTACAGTCCTTTGGGCATTTGAAGACTGGTATCATGTCCCCTTTTAAGCCCCTTTTCCTCGATCTCAATATGTCTAACTGCTTCAACTGTTTCTTATATGACTTGCCTTCCAAATCCTTTATCATTTTTGTCTCCTGCCACTGGACCTTCTCTAATTTCTCCACACCCTTTTAAAAATGTGCAGCCCAAATCTGCACTCAGTACTCTAGATAAGGCATAACCAACACCTAACAGAGAAGGAGTATCACTTCCTGCATCTAATGCTTCTGTTGGTGCATCCCAAAACTACATTCATTTTTTGTATACCTGCATCACACTGCAGACACATATTGAGTCTATAATCTGCCAAGACTCACAGATCTTTCTCCATAGTGCTGCCATCCAGCCAGTTCCCACCCATTTTGTACTTTTGATTATTCTTCCTGAGGTGTAGCACTTTACATTAGTCAGCATTGAACTTCATCCTGTTAACTGCAGCTCAGATTTCCAATCTGTCAGTAACCTTTTGAATTATGCTCCTGTCCTCCAACATGTTCACAATCCTTTCCAGTTTTGTGTCATGTGCAAAGTTGCTCAAGAAGCTTTGTGCCATTATCTAAATAATCAATAAATAGATTTAACAGCACTGGCCCCAGGAGAGACCCCTGTGACTCGAAACCTCCTGCCATCCTGACATTGATCCACTTATAATTAGCTTTTGCTTGCAGCTATTAAACCAGTTGTCTATCCACTTTACAGTAATTTTGTCCAGTCCACATTTCTCCAATTTGTTTATGAGACACTCATGTGGGCCCTTGGCTGCAGCTTCCAGTTCATCATCCACACCTCTCACATTTGTATATAAGTTGGATGTAATTTGCATTTCATCCTACTCACTTCCCTTTTGCATGACTTTTATATCTCAATCCATTCTTTGTTTTCTCTCAGGTATGTTATTTCTCTGACTCTAAATTTTCACTTTGTTTATTGTGGTAAAACCCTGCTGACTGATTCCTTTCTAGAAGTCTCTGAAGCCTCTGATATGTTCCTCCAGTGTACGTCCCGATATTGAAATATCTATATACATTTTGCATCTTCAATGCCATCCAATATTTGTTGTGTATGTAACCCAGGTGGCGGCCCAATAGTTGCCACCCCTGCCCAATATCAGGGATGGTTGGTGAGAATGGGGCAGGGCTTCCAACTAGCACCAAATTACTTTCCAGCCAGCCCCTGCTCCCCACAGAGCAGTCTGTGGTCCCAAGAAGGTCTAACACTTAACTGATTTAACTATTTACACTTTATTTACAAAATATGAATAATAGGAAAGGTTATTTACAAGTGAACTTAAATGGCATAACCAGAATCACAAAACACACCAGAATGCATTAGTCAACCCTTGACTCAGGAACCACAGGTAGGGTAACACAGCTTTCAGCCACTGCAGAGATGCTACCACAAGGAAGCAAGGTGGTCACTCCCAGCAGCTCCCACAGGCTTCCAAATAAGCAACAGACTGCAACAGGTTAAGCTCTCCTGGTCTGCAGCAGTCAAATTGTTCAGCCAACCCTGCAAAGAGGCTGAAGGGTGACCCTCTGTGGCAACCAAAAAGGCAAGCAACAAGCAACAGAGTAGGCTCCTGCAGCAATCGGCATGACCCAACCACAAAGCTCAGGGACTCCATCTGATGACAATCTGCTGCAAAATAAGGGACAGGACCGAGTCCCCTAAGGCAATCAGTGGCAGAGGGTCAGCAGCACAGACAGCTCCCAGGGGTCATTGCTCTAAACCCCTGCTCCAGATGAATGGCCAGGCACCCCACATGCCTCGCAGCTCGCCAATCCTGCTCTGAGCACCGGCCTGCGCCCCGAGCTCCCGGGGACTCTCATCCTGGTGCTATGCCACTCTTCAGGATCCCACTGCCTTGCCTGCTGCTGTCCTGCTTCCTGGGGGAAGGTAAGGGGTTCCCTCAAGGGATAAGGATGCTGCCTATGCTCCTGGCCTCTGCTTCTTCTCTGCAGTGGAGTGGGGGGCCGGCTGCCACCCCTAGCCTCCGGGATACCCGGCACGTCCAGCACACTGCGATGGGGCCTTGGGGCACTAGCTCTCTGCCCCAAGCCCTGCCAATGCTCCCTCTCTGCTGCAGGGCTGAAGGCACAGTCAACTGCCGCTGCCTTCTTCTCCCAGGGCCTTCGAGGCTCTTCAGAGGGGTCTCTCTGCTCCCTCTGCTGGGTCAGCTCATCCCAACTCTTCTTAGGCCTCCTGCATCACTCCCCGGAGTCACTGTCAGCAGCCCCCCCACACCAGTTCGGCTGCTGCTTTTATTCCCTCAGGCAGTCCCTCCTTGCAAACTGGCCAACCAGGGCTTAGGGTGGCTGGCTTACAACCCCGGCCATCCCCCTTCCATGCAAATGAGGGGATTGAAAACCCCTTCTTTCGATTGGCTTCTCTTTTTCCACAGGGCAGGGCTCCCCTGCTCTATCCTTGGGCTCGCTCACAGTTCACCGGCACTGTTTCTAGCCCATGGTAAGTATCGCAAGCCAATCTGGTGAGCCCACATCTGCAGTCTGTTACGTGTATATTTCTGAAACACCTTTTGGTGCTGAACAGAACTCAAAAGAGAGTCTGTGAAAGCAGAATCTTTTGTAAGGAGTGTTGAACACACACATATATCTGCCATTGTTCTCTAATGTAACCTGCCAAAACCCAGCTGACACATGTAATGTAGAAAAATATATTGCTTGTGCCATCTTTCCAAACATTTCTTCCCTGGTGGGAATGGGAAAATGTTCCCTTTTTACATATTTATTGAATTCTTTGGGCCCAGGAAAGAGGCGTCAAACATACAGTCCATGGATTGGATCCAGCCTGGGGAAGTGATGCATCTAGTCCACCAATACTATGGTGGGCTACTGGAAATTCACTGCTTCTCAGCTGCACAACTGTGGCTCTGTGCAGCCACACACCCCCAAGTCCCAGCTGCCGCATATCCTTAACACTGTCTACCAGCCAGGGCTCCATAACACCAGGCAGTGCAGAGAGCCAGTGGTGTGCAGCTGTATAAAGGCAATTCGGGGCTGCCTCATGCCTGTGGCTCTGTGTTGCCACCTGACAACATGGAGCTCTGATACTGTGGCTCTCTACCATATATTCTCTGAATAAGACCTAGTGCCTGACAGGTCCTTAGTCCTAATATAGGTACAAATTTTCCTAACAGAACCAGAAACTTAATTTTTTCTGTACCATTTTTTATCTCTATCTCCAACTTGCATGTGCCAGCAGTAGGCCTCAGTTCCCTAGCATAAGTTCGAAGCCTTATCTGCTTGCTGTGCACACTTGCTTTCATTTTCAAGTCCTTTATAGTACAATATAACAAGGTATAACACTGGCTTGCATGCCAGTGTCCAGTTTAAAAGTCACAGACTGTTTGTTCCATTTGTTTCCAGCATGATGTTCCAGTCTTCTGATGATGTTGCATGTTGCAGAATTCCTATATACGGATCCTCTTGATTGCTGCTTTCAGTGTTGCAATTCATCTGGTTGTGCAGTTGCTTGCTCAGTCTCCTCTTCTATGCCTGCAAAGCTCTCCTTGCCATGCTCTTGCAAGATGGTTGTCTTTTGCATTTGTTGCAGTGCTGTCTCAAATCAGGACACTGCTGTGGTCTATATTTGATGCCACGATGTGTACAGCTCTTTCAGCTGCTATCATTAAGCTTCCCAATTGCATTTTTCAGGCCTTTGCATTTCTGTCCTTTTTTGGGAGGGTTTATCATTCTGTCAAAAACTGCAACGCCAGGCTGTCCTTCCAAAGACTTCATTCTAGTCTGAGTGATCTCTTCTGCTTTGCACATGCTGTTTGCTTTTTGTACTTGAGATCAAGATCCTTCAGCAGTCTTTTCCTGAGCTGCATCTCTCTGAACCCTATTACTATCCAATTGCTGATCAAGGAGTATGTGATTTGTCCAGAATTACAGGATTGAGTCAGCAGTCTGAGATCCTTTACAAAGTATTCTCCCTCTTTTTGTGACCTCATGTGAAATTGGTATCTTTCAAGTCTCCTTCTTTTGTGAAGTGCAGTGCTCCTTAAATGTTTTGAGCACCGTCTCATAATTAGCCTGTTTGGCTCAGTTATAGATATCCAATTCCTCATTCCCTACTATATTCAGAAAAACAGCTACCTTTTGGTCACTTGACTTCTCAGTGTCTCTACTTTTCCTCATGTGCAGGTTGTACGTGTGCTCAAACTTTCCATTCTCCAACACATTGCTGGAGAGTTTCAGCTTTGTTGGAGCTTGCATTACCAGATTTACCTGGTATTTTGGGGTGTGCTCATTTATTAGGGGTATGTTTCTGGGGTCTCTGTAATTCTCTCAATGTGCTGCTTTTGCCACTTGTGTTTCTATGTGGAGCTGTATCTCTCCCTTCTGCAAGTCCTCACCCCCAGTGGAGCTATCTTGTAGGATTCATTTTCAATGGGGCCGGGTTCCTCCAACCACCAAATCAGTCAAACACATATACACACAGAGATTAACAGGGCATCCCTGAGCTGGGCCGGGTTATTCAGCATCGACAGGTTAACACTCTCATATGCCTTGAACTCAGTTCATCAGGGCAACAATAAAATGCAGTCAGACACAAGCACATGGGTTGACAGAGCACATCTGAAGTCAGACTGGTTTATTCAGCATTGACAGGCTGATACCCTTAAGTGCCCTGAATTCAGTTCATTCCTTATTTCAGCAGGACAGTAATAAATGCAGTTAGATACACTTACACACATGCTAACAGGGTACGTCTGAGCAGGCTGGGTCTGATCAGCACTTTCAGCTGATACCCTCATACGCCTCAAAACTCAGCACCTCCCAATCTCTTGTCACAATGGTCCTAGTAGTAATCCCCTTGATGAGCAGACCCCACCATAGTTTTGGGCATTACAGGCATCTTTGGCATAGGTAAAAGAAGCATTGCTGCAGAGCAAATGGGGAGGTCACGGGGAAGGAATATTAAGTGAGGTTCAGTATAGCAACCAGCTTGACCATAAAAGCTATTTATTGCCAGGTATATGAACTTATGTTGATACCAGTAGTAACATCCATACAAAACAGAAAAATAAAACAGTTTCAGTATTACATAGTTTCAATTAGGTATTTGGGTAAGTCTAGCTCAAGTTTGATCAGCAAAAGTCAGGTTTAGAAAGCTGTGCCTGGAGTAAGGAAGCAAAAGTCAGGCTCCTGGATTCAGAGAGAGACAGAGAGAGACACAGAGAGTTGGGATCTCACCACTCAGTGAAGCTTGAACAAGTCGAGGTTCCCAGGTATTTATTGGAGCTTGCAGACAGGCAGAGTTCTGATTAGTGGAGGGATTCCAGGCAGAAAAGGAGTGGAACTGGTGCAGCTTTTGGATCCAAGCACCAGGACAGACACTTGAGCTTGGGTAGGGGTTTTGTAGAGAACTAACAATGGCTCAAGGGAGAACACTAGGCTTATGGGTAAACGATGGCTCATATGCTGGATAATAGGAACTGATGACTCCTGGCGATGGGTGGCATTACTCTGAGGGAGCTCACAATACAGACAGGCAGATTCAGTGTTTTGGGTACCAATAGAGGAGTCATTACTAGAATTGGTCTGATAAATGCTGAGCTGGGTGTGTGAAGACATGGATTGGTTAGCATTTGGAGCATGGATCCCCTATCATGTAGTGCTCCCCTGCTTCTCTGGTCCCAGAGTTGTGTGGTCCTTGCCTTGGAATCTCTGTTCTCCATCCTGAATGCTAATGAAAGTGCAATTCCTGTTCCATCTCCCATGTAAATGAGACCACGGGAGTTGCTTTACTCCTATCACCCTTGTCTGGAGGGCTTTAGGTGTGTCTACCACTGCATCTTCATTGTCTTTTGTAAGTCATTCCTCTAATCAGTTCTTGTTCATGTGGGGGTGGGGAGAGTCCCTTGTAAGTCATACAGACTGTGTACTATGCCAGGGTTCCCCAAGAACACAGCACTGATGGATAACACCTGTAGCTGCTTTTATTATTTTTTTTCAAAGGTTACTCCACTCAATGTATTCACCTGTTTTTAAGCACTGCTGACACCACATTGCATTGTGGGTTCAGTTCACTGAGTCAGGAGTCACTTTAACAGAGAGGTTTATTTTATTTATGCTAACAGTCCCCAGGCAGTCACTAGGCTTCTTTTTTTAGCTCTCTGTCAAACTCTGCCCACCTCTAGCTAGGTAACAGTGGGCACATCCAGACATTCATTAATATGCCATAATTATGCTGAATTATGTTTAGTACCTGTAATGATAGGTATTAACACGCTGTAAGCGGTGCTACTGCATATTAGTACAGATGAACAATTTTTTGTGATACTACTGCTCATTAGGCTAAATCTATTGTGAATTAGTGCATTAGTGCAGGCTTTGCCTGCTGTGCTAATGCACAGTAGAATTAGTCTTCTGCACATTAAGCATCTTGTGTAGATGTGCCTAGTGATACCCTGGAAGGTTGCTGAGTGACGACCTAATTTTAAAGATATACATTTTCACAGTTAGATGCCTTTTGGTACCATTTGGACACCAAACTCCTTACAGAAGTCTATTACATAAAGGCCATTATCTTAATATAGCAAACCTGTGATCTTAAAAAAGGCTAATTTGACTAAACCTGTTTTCCATAGGCCCATGTTCATTTTCACTGGTTATATACCCTCCTTGAATTGAGTGCTTTATTAGCTTTTTCACTAGTTTGCCTAGGATTGATGTCAGGCAGACTGGCCTACAATTAAATAGATTATGTTTTTTACTCCTTTAATATATTGACAAAATGTTAGCATTTTTCTAGTCCTCTGGAATTTCCTTGATGTTCCAAGATTTTTTGAAAAATCAGCATTGATAGTCCAGAGAAGTCTTCTGACAGTTCTTTTCAAACTCTTGCAGACCTGGTTATTTAAAAAAACCCACAACCATCTAATTTGTGTAGTTGCTGTTTAACATACTCTCCCGCAAATTACTGTTGAAATGGAAGGCATTTCATTATCCTTTGATATGAGTGCATTATGCAGCTATTTTCCAAAATCTGAACTGAAACACATGTTGAACACCTCTGCCTTTTCTGTGCTATGACTGGCAATTCTGCTACTTTCATATAGCAATCAACCAATATCATTTAGTCATTTTGTTCCTAATGTGCTTAAATTCCTTCTAATTGTCCATAACTCTGCTTGCATACAATTCTCTTTCTGTATTTTGCTTCTTCTATCAGCTTTCAATGATGCCTAGTTTCAAATTGTTGTTCTCTGGCATCACACCCTCCTTTTTTCATTTGTTATTTGTTATTATTATTTTTATTGCTATTTTTACTTCCTCTCCAAGCCATCTGTTTCCACCACCCTACTCAATGTGCCTTCTATGGTTTTGGAGGCATGTGGTAAAATCCTTATAAACAGATCCCAATTTTCATTTATATATTTTGTTTAAATATGTCTTCAAGCTGATTTGGCTTATCCTTTTTTTTTCAGGGTACACTGTGCACTATGCTAAAAGAAGCCACATGATATTTTTTCAGTATATGACACATACAGAGGAACAGTGAACAAATAGGACTTATTTTTTTGTCAGCAATGGTGGAAATGCTTTGAAGATAGTACAAACAGACCTTTAAATATGCTTGGCAATTTTATCCAGAAATTTATTACTCTGGTTTTACAGGAAGTCCATATATTTCTGCATTTATTTTGCCCTTATTCTTCTTTAACTCACATTTCTCAATTAACAGTCAGCTGTTTATATCTCAGATACACACACAAAAATAAGTAATGACAGGATGAAATTCACCCAGATAACTAACTCTACCATAAGGCCCTTCATACCACTTGCTGTTTAGGTATATTTCACAAAGTGAGAGCTATGCAGGGAGCATCTCTGCTAGACTCATGCAACTAAGTAAAATATAAGACCTTCTTAGTGGCACTGTGCATTGGCTGCAGCCAAGGCTGGGGATTGGGACTGGGGTTTGCCAGTGATTTTGGTGGGACTTGGACACAGATGTTCCTGGATAGAAAGTCTTGCCCTTCCACTCATGGTCACACTGATCACCTCATTTAAGGTCAGGAAGGGATTTTACCTCATGGTCAGACTAGTACGGACTGTGAGCTTTTTTACTTTCCTCCGTAGCTGGGAGCCTGGCTCTCTTCTTGGGATTTCTCATATGTATTAACAACCGTCACAGCAGCACGATGTTGGCAACTGTGGTTCCCCTGTTTTACATTTGGCAGGTTATGGTGTTATATCTTGTGTTGCATCAGGGTTGCAGTGTGGTTTGACTAAGGATAGACAATGGATTTGTATAGAATGGTTTGGATAGGTATGATCCTACCACAGGCAGGGGATTAGACAAAATGACCTCTCAAGGTGTCTTCCAGCCCTACTTCTCTATGATTCCATGTAGGGCAGAACTGGGAGTAGCATTTTAAGTAGTTGACAAGTTGACAGACTACAGGATCTATGACCATTTACATCCAATGATCCTAACAGCACTTTTCACTGGGGGACATTGTTCTAGCACAGAACCTGGAGTCCTTGTTACTGCCTGTAGGGCTATGCAAAGCTTCAGTTGCTGATTCGATTCAGAAATTTGGCCTGATTTAGCGACCAAATCTCCGATTCCAAATTGAATCGAGAAACAAATAAAAAGACCCAAATTAGTCCAAAGCCTCCAAATCAATTCGGAAAAAGATTCAGAGGAGATTCAGAGATTTGGGGAGTCCCTGCTCATTGCCGCAGGGAGCTGGACCAATTCTGTGCTGGTAAGTAGGGAGCGGGAGAAGGGGAACATGGGCCCACCCACCAGGCCCCATCCTCTGTGCACCTCTGACCCCCTCCCATTCTCCAAGACACATCAATGGCTGCCTCGCCTGGCCTCAGCATCCTGGTGCTTTAAAAAAAAAAAAAGCCTGGCACTTATTGGCTGCTGCAGTAGCTGTCCAGACCTTAGGGCCTCTAGGGGCTCGTGGAAGAACCCCCACACACAGTGGGGGGCAGTGGAGGCTGGGGCCGAGTGGTACAGCCATTGACAGGGCTGGGAAAGTGGGCAGGGGATGGGACCTGTTTGATTCAGAGATTCGGCCAATTTGGCAGTGGCTGAATCTCTGAATCAGATTTGGTCGAATGGATTGGGGACAGTGATTTGAATCACCAAATCAAATCACTGTCCATTGAATCGGCTGAATCTGAGTCTGCCGCTTCACATAGGCCTAATATTAAGCAGTAGCACTCTGTGTAAATGAGCACTGAATTTGAAGACAAACTTTGCCAGTGATTGTTCTAGAAAAGAATGATTGGGGGTTGCAGATGTCTAATATTTATTATTACATTACAGATTCACAGATCTTGATAAATTCTGTTTCCAAAAGTATAGATATCTGACACATTTTAAACTGCATAGAGGTTCTATAATTCGATGTATTCTTTTTATTAGTTTTTTTCTTAAATAAATGCAGAAGAATTTTTCAAAATTACAGATAAGAGTTAAAAAATGAAAACAATCAGTGAACTTTGAATATAGGTGAAACATATAATTTGAGCAGATTTGGCACTTGCTTCCAAAGGTCAGGAAATAGTGCAATTATAGTTGTAATGTTCTGGACAGCAGTGTATCACAATAAACTGCCTTGCTATTTACAGAATATTTACAGAGAATGTTATAGAACAAAATTCAAACAAGACTGCCTGGAATGAACTTGCTTCCTTTACCTCCTTAGTTAAAAAAAAATTCCCATGCTTTTTCAGTTTTTCCCTGGAGAAATATCAAGGTACAGATTTTCAGCTGTAACTTTTGTTTCAATGAAAGCAAAATTATACTTGATTTTTTGTGCTTGTGAATAATTATGTGTGCAGCTATGAATCATTACCAACTGTTTGCACCTGTAATCTGTTTACAGTAGGATTTGCAAAAAAGACTAAAGGAACTGAATCAATTAGCTTTAATGCTTTTTTTTCTGTGCACGCCCAATGAATTACAAATACCAGGAAAACTGTAGATGCAGTTCATATTATCATGGTGCACTGGGATTTCACCATATAATTTATGACTCTGATCTGGATTTAGTGCGTGGGGTGGGATTTAGGGTTGGTGAGGTAATGGTTATACCTTTATTGCTTTTATGATTTTAGCCATTGGGCACTTTACACTGGAATACAGGACCCCAATCGAAAACAAAAGAGCCTAATAGGACCAAATACATTTCAGGTGACTCCGAGATTTATCAACTCTAGCAATTGCCTAGTTGGATATTATAAAGATATTTTGCTTATGACCCTAGGTACATTGCTCCTAAATATTTTCTTTCCTGGCTTTATGCCCATGTGTCACTATGGATAACAAGTGTTTTGTGATGTTGAAGCTACTTCAGAATGTGGAAATTATCCAGAGTTTACACTGGAACCAGATAACATTCCTGAGTCACTTGGGAAATTTCAGGTGTAAATCAATGTGTTGGTATTAACCTTTAAATGCTTAAATGTTCCAAGGTATCTGAAAAAAAATCTCATATTTCTCTGCCACACTATGATTGTGATCAGTGTGGATCGTGGTTTTCTCCGATTTAAAAAAATCCCTAATTTTCAGGTTAAAAAATAACCCCAAATCCATATTTTTCAATTATTAATATGAAATGCCACCAATACACAGACATATATATATAGTGGTCTTTCATTTTGATCAAGGAAAAATGTGGATTTTGGGTCCCAAAAATTTGGAAAATTTTTTAAACAGCGAAAACCAGGATGCTTGGTGATCAGTTTAAAAATCTGACCTGGAATTCCCTCAGTGAAAAAGAGAAAGAACTGCTGGTATTTCCCAGCAAAATCCCTTGTCTTGGGAATGTTCCTTATGCTTTGTCTCATAGAGCTCAAGTTTCTTAACCAAACAGAATACAGATTTTTCCCCTTACATGTGAAAGAAGAAAGAATGGAAAGAGAGCTGCATGAGGTTATAAGGAAAAATTGGGGTCAGGATTTGGTTATCATTGTGAGGTCACTGTTTAATGAATAGAAGCAGATAACCATGGATGCTTGAATTACTGTGAATTCAAAGTCTTGTCAGGAGTGCTTTCAGCTGGTTTCTTTTTGACATATTTTATAAATAAAATGAACTCACTCAAATTACATTAATCAAGTAGCAATACTTGGGTAATTGTAACTTTCTGTATTGCAGAAGCCATGGAGCCAACAAGTCTGAAAAGAAATCAATATCAAATATGATTAGAAAAATGCAAAAACATATCCCATTATGATTTTTCATATTTATTTAAATAAATACCAAACACTAGGAAAAGGGTCAGTATCTCATATGTTTTATCAGCCTCAAATATAGCTTAAAAACAGGTCAGATCTAAGTCTTCAAACAGCAGAGTCTCTCAAGGGGTCAAGAAGGGAAGATGACATTTAATCATGTTCATGACTCAAATATATTGATTTTTACCTGAATAATATATAAATATACATGAGTTGGCCAAGGTGTTCAAAGAGGTCAGAATTATTGATCTACAATGAGAAGTTTAAAGCTTACATTTTAAAACTATCATTCAACTTCTAGCTTTATAGGATGCAAATGAAACAAATGCAGGGAAAAAGCCAAGAAAAGGAAATTATGTGGACATACTGACTTGATGTAGAGCTCATTTAGAATGGGATTTTGAGCCCCAATTATTTGTATTTCTCATGAGAGAAATTCTTTCATTCTAACCATCACTGTCAACTAAGAAGTGTGGTTCTTTTTTATTCTCATCTGTGACCTGGCTCATCCCATCAATCAACATCAGAAGTATATTTTTTCATAGGGATCATAAAAGAATAGGGTAATAAAATCAAACTAACAACAGGTAATTCTTTTTCACACAGGGTATTATTAAAGTGTGGCACTCATTGCCACAAGATGTGAAAGCTGACAGTTTAGCCAGATTCAAACTGGGATTGGACACGGAAAAACACATCACTAACTATTGAACATGGGAGGTTAGGAGTCCAGCCTCTGAATTAAAGCCTCCTAGACCTTAACACAGGAGCCTGCAAATGGGAAAGGAACAGGGAAAAATCCCTGGTCATATCCCATCCACTCTCCCTTTCTGCATCTACTCTCTGTTACTGTGTGGTGCAGGATATTGGGCAAGGTGTACCTATAGCTTGACCCAGTAAATGGCAGTTCTTATTAGAGTTGTGCGAAATTTCAGCAGCCATTTTGTTTTGGAGGCATTTCGGCCCATTTTGGCACCCAAAACACTGAATCCAATACAAAATGGAAGACTCCAAAACATATCTAACAAAATGAAACCATCCAAAATGTTTCAGGAATAGTCTGGTAGTACCCTGCCAAGTTGCGCTGCACCCATGAAATAGGGCAGCTGTCACATGGATGCCAGGCAGGCAGGGGTGGGAATCCCAACTACAAGTCCTGATTGTTGCTGCTGCTGCCAGTGAGTGTGGGGTTTTTTGGTATTTTTTTTAAAGTGCCAGGAAGCTGGGGCTGGGTAGGGGCTGGGGCTGGGCAGGGCAGCAGCCATGGGGGCTTTTCCCATGTCTCCCCTCCAGGGCAGAGGCTAGAGGAGCCATGGGAGAACCTGCAGCCACCCAGCTGCACCTGTCTTTCCTCAGCCAATCTAAATCTCCGGATCAGCGCCAAAACAGCATCAAAACTCCAAAACAGATTCAGCTGAATTGAAATGAAACAGTGATGCGAAACACCAGAAGAAATCACTGTCTTCTAAAATAGCCAAATCCGAAATTAAAATGATACATAGGCATTTCACACAGCCCTAGTTCTTATGTTTTATGCCTGCAACTCCTTTTGAAGGCAGAGGATAGTCCAGTTCACAAGTACAGTCACATCTGGTCATAGAAACAGTTGATATAAGCCCATAAACTCTACTGACACTTCCCTAAAGTGGCCTTTTTGTTCTCCAGGTTCTTCATTTTTATACAAGATTCAGGACTAAATCAGATTTGTACCTTAAGTCTGAAACATTACTTAAGTGAAATTTAGCTGTTTCTGTCTCAAAGAGTGATTCAAATTGGTCATATATTAGGAACCAAAATGTGCCCTTGGTTCTCCGGTTTTGGACTGCAAATTCCTTAATGCTCCACAAAAGGTTTTCTGAGCATACAGATTGAGAGGCATGCCACTGAGTAGCCCTACCAACATACTTCTGGGTTTTAAAAGTGTCTGTTAGGAGGGGTGCAATGTACAGCAGTGAAGTGGTAGGTTTTAATGATGGTGTAGACCAGTGGTGCCCAACTCATCCAGCACTACAGGCTGGATCTAGTGCACATAGCTAGTCTGTAGATCTCATCTGGCACATGGGTCCAGTCTATGGGGCTGATCCTGCCTGCTGGAAGTATCTTGGTCACCCCTAGTACAGAGAAAACAAAGCCTGATTGAAAGAAAAAAAAATATCACACTGTGGGAAGAGTCAGTTAAAAGAATTCAAAAAATATGCTTATGGTTTGTTATAGACCAACACGATGGGCCTGGGTATTAATTCAGATCTCTAAAAGATCATAGGAGTAGTAGTTGTAATTGTGCACTTATGGGTTATTTTCACTTCTCTAATAAAGAGTGGGTAACAAATGCTAGCAAAATTAGTAGAAAATATACGCTCTTGGATGAGATTGTTATTAAATTTCTGTGCCAAATGATTACTGAACCAATTAGCAGCAAAGATTTTTTAAATTTGTTTTTAGCAGGATAGGATACTTCATATTAGTGTCAGAGCAAAATTTTTGATTGACTGCTGACAACACAGAGAGTTGGATTTGACATGCGTGAACAAGCCAGGTTAATGGAAAATTCCACAGCATGCCCAGCACATGCCCCCTTGATGACCTGAAGGCTTGTCAATCATGCCTGACCTACTTTTCCACCATATGCATGCTCAGTACTGGCAGAGATATGAAGCAATCTGGTACACACATGCTCAGTTGTACCAACAGAATGAGGTAATTAAACCAGAACATTCTAACAGCTAAGCAACCTGATTGGCCACTTGGTTGCCATAAAAGACCTGTGAGCCCCTACAAGGGGGGGAGACTGGAGAGACAGGGAAGAGACTCGACCTGAGAGCAGAGACTGCTTTGAGCAGAGACTGTCTCACGGGGAGAGATCAACCTGATTCTGAGAGCAGAGGCTGTGGCTGCAGGGACTGCTTCTCAGGAGGACCTTAAACCCACCGGTCTTCTCACTGTGCGGTTTTGCGATTCATTTTCGATCTCGTATTTGATACTCGTTCTGGTCTCCTGGCTTCCAACCTCACTTTCGACCTTGACTGACTTGTTTGACTGACTTCAATCCTAACCAACCTGACTGGCTACGACATCTTCATCTCATCTCGGCATCCGATCTCGGCGCTGTTCTTCAACTACCCGTTCGTCCACTTTGGACTGGCGTCAAGACATCGTTCATAGTGTTACAGTTTTCGTTGTTTGTCACCCGTTTAATAAGCTGTTGACCAGCCCTGGGACTAACTAGTGGGCAGCCGCACCTATCCTTTGGGGTAGAAAGCAAGGGCTCACTTGGGAACCCCGTGGGCCAACAGTCTCCTTTGTTGTTTGTTGTAACTGTAACTGAAGCAAGCTTCTCTGCCTACACTCCAAAGCGTAAGTAATAAACCATCTTGTTTTGAAACCGCATGAGTCCGTGTATCGCTCAGAACTCCTTGCCACTAATCCCACCTGTTTCGTTCTCGAACCACCCGGCCCACTGTGACCTTGGGGCCTTTACTCCCCTACAATTAGAACACAGGCACAAGAAATAGTGACGTGTGCATCACATATCTTCAATGAATCTGTCAATTTGGGGATAGTACCTTGGATTCTTGGATAAAAGCAGGTGCTTTTGTTTCGTTTAGTTTTTTAACCATGCTTCCTAGCGAAACAACTCAGGTCTGATTTCAGGTTCCAAAGCGGTGTTTTATTTCTTCCAGTGAAGCTTCATACCCATAATAAACACATTAAACACACCATAGTAACCATAAGAAACAAACAAGCAAGCAACAAACCAAAGCCTGCTGCCTTGCTTCAAACAAGGAAAGGCTATCTTTCTGGGTCTCTTCTTCTCCCCAACACCACAAGCTAATCTGTCCTCTCTTCTCCCCCTAGTACTCTACTACTACGTTTTTTAAACTCTTTGTGTTCTACCCTCATTACCTGGTCATCAGTTTTGGATGGTTCTCCACCTTCTAGCTAGGTAAATTATTAGCTGTTGGTAACCTGCTGCTGAGTTTAAAGACCCTGAAGTCTGAGCACCAACTTACATACCCTGTGACTGAAGAACAGAAAACGTTGTGTCACTATTGATACATTTTCTGATGATGTAGCCATGATGTCTATATGGCTAAATGTTGTGTCTATATTTTGAAAAGGGAAAATAGTTCCCTAGGACTTGTAGTTTGACTTCAATACCATGTAAGGTCTTAGAAGAAAAAATTAAAAAAAATCAAGGCTATGCAGGTAAACCGAAAATGGGACAAAACAGGAAGGATGTCCTCTAAAGGAAGATCAGCCAGAATGATCTAAGATCCTTCTCTAATACCATAATCAACAACTATGACAGAGTGAACCTAATTCATCTAGACTTAAGCAAAGGATTTCATAGTATGATCCATGGTAACTTTTAATTAAATGGGAGAAAATAGATATTAATACTATATTGGTACAGTGGATAAGGAACTGACTGAATGGGTGACTGTAGCAGGTTTAATTTGAAAAGGAGTTAATGGGCTGTAGAGATTACTACTGTTGCTATACTATTGTAACACATCTTGAGGCGCATTCTGGTTAATATTTTCATTACTGATGTTGGTGTAAAAATTAGATATATGCTTATGAAATCTGGAAACCATAGTAAATTAAGGTTGGAAGACCTCAGGAGGTCATTCTAGTCCAACCCCTGCTCAGAGAAGGACTGTCCCCACCTAGATCATCCCAGTCAATGATTTGTTTAGCTAGGTCTTAAAAATCTCCAGAGATGGACCTTCCACAACCTTTCTGGGCAGTGTGTTTCAGAGTTTTATTACCCTCCTTGTGAGAAAGTTTTTTTTTCTGAGTATCTAATCTAAATGTCCCTTGCTCCAACTTGAGACTGTTGCTCCTTGTTATGTTATCTGCCACCCCTGAGAACAGTCTAGCTCCATCCTTTTTGTAAGCACCCTTCAGATAGTTGAAGGCTGTTATGAAATACTGCCTCAATCTACTCTTCTCTAAACTAAATGGGTGCCTATAGATGAGCAGCCAGGATGCTCCAATGAACTGTAATTATAGCTTGTTGGAGCAGACTCAACTAAGTCTGCTGGACCATGGTAATTGTGACAGGGGGCTGTCTCAAGGTCGGTCACAACATTGGCCCATCCATCTGTCTAGGTCAGTACACACTGCCTCACCTTTGATGTTTCCAAAAAACATAGTTGCTTATATTCAGGAGGCTACCCATTTGGTCGCCCTGAGGCTAAGTGCGAAATACACGGTTCTAAATCTCCCCTTATACTACATCCCATGCCTAACAGATGATATCCAAAATTACTTCCAACTCTCCCAGACCTGGCCTACATTTGGCTTCAGGTGTCCTCAGATGTTCCTTGGTCTCTCTGCAGCCTCAACTCTTAACCCTCACTGAGCTCTCGGGCCTTACACCCCTTGGGCCTGAGGCCTCACTCAGTGGGCCTTCACCCCTACCTTAGGACCTGCGCCTTGGCTTTTCTGTTGGGGTGTGCTCCCCTAGCATTTCCCTTCCATGGGTACCCATAAGGCAGTGGGCGCTAAGGCTTTACGGAGCCCCTCATTGTCTTTCACTGGGAAGGCACAGGTGTGGCATTTCCTGGAGACTGCCCCACCATAGGCAGCCCCACCACACCATCCAACTCTGGCAGAGTGCAGTTTCAGGCCTTAACCAGGACCAACAGGAACCTCATCCATCCCCATAATTCCTACTCTGACCTACAGATGTTCCAAGAGCTGCTCAGGCTGGTTCTCAGGCTGTGTGATTTTGCTCCACTGGCTCCCTAGATGTAATTGCTGGCTCAGCTCCTAGGGCTTGGGCTTATAACCTGGCTGCCCAGGCCTCATTCAATCCAGTGGTCCCCTTATGGTCATATGACCACCTAATAGGGTCTGACTGCACCTGCTGGCTGCTCCACAGCCTGCTTAAACCTTTTAAAGTGGCAGGCACAACTTGTAATTACCACACTCCAGCAGACTCCAGCATGTCATATATCAGTGTCCATGTACTTAAAAATGGTAGCAGAGATGCTATAACTAAATATTGTTCAATGCCTCTACCACTATGTTTAAGTGTGGGGAACACTGATACATGAGTCACTCCAGTGGGTCTTACAGTGGGTCTTAGAGCTACTCTTATTAAAGCTTTACAGTGGGTCTTAGAGCTACTCTTATTAAAGCATCTCTTCCCTTGCCCCCCCCCCACTCCCAAAGCACGTGTATAAACATCCAATAAGCCCAGTTCCCTCACCTCTCCTCATAAGTCATGTTCCCCGGCCCCATAACCATTTTTGTTTCCCTCTACTGGACTCTAATTTGCCCACAATCTTTCCATAGTGGGGGGCCCAAAACTGGAATTACAACATCCACTTATAATCCTGTGTACTGTCCTAGTCACCCATGATCAAAAATTAAATAATAATAAAAAAGTGGAATAGATACAGATAAGGGTTATTAGGGCAATTAGGAGAATGGATAAGCCAATTTATGGGAGGTCATTTACAAAGCTCAACTTGTTTAGCTATCAGTGAAGGTTGAGAATGGATACTAATAGACTTTATAGGTGGGAAGAGAGGGTGATTTGTAGGGTGATTATCAAGGTGATTACATGAAAGGACAATATGTGCTTTGATTTTTTAAAATTGAGTTGAGGAATTTTCCATTAGTTTAAACTTACTGGACAGAAGGGTGGCACAATAACTGCTTCAGAGGCTCACTGGTGACTGATAGGATCAGACTGAAAACTGTGAATGTGACCCTTCCTAACATCATTTCTAATCATTCCTGGAATTAACTTTAACCTATTACCTTAATCAACCTGATGATTTCTTCCAGATATTTGGGGAAAGGGATTAGGATGGGATTGGTAGAAATAAAGTTTTAGGCTTTTGGAATATTGGCAAGAAACAAAACAATGAGGTCATGATATTTCACGATTTCTTCTTGCAAATAGAGAAGTGAGAAGAGAAGTTATAGATCATATGATAATGGTTTAGCGAAATAGAGCCAAGTGTCCATCTGGTACATTTTGTCTCATAGGAATGAATGAGTCCATTTGGGTAATGCCCTATTTTCTTTTGCAATATTTCATAGAGATGTCACCTATACCTTTTGATCAATGGGATATAAAGATCTGCTGATGCAGCCAGTAAAGAGGTACATTTTATGTTCAAAAAAAGGCCAATGATCACTTTCAACAGAGCTACTTTGGTGTTTCATCCTGTCTAGAAGTCCTCTGAAGAATCTAGAGTACTGACAAAGAGAGGCATTATAGCCTCTGTTGCATTTCCCAGTAAAAGTGTCATATTTCTGACATTCACAGAGAATCACCAAAC
>NW_017728906.1:72982449-73013651 GCF_001723895.1 Crocodylus porosus | reverse complement strand
TCTGTGTCCTATAACCAAGGTGACAAGCCATCTCTATACAGTCTTCCCAAAACAGTATAGTTACCCACAATCTGCTCAATACATTAGAGAAAAAAAATAAGCTAGCTGCTGCAAATTTCAGTTATATAGCATGCATAAAACAATTAGTAACTATAGGTGTATTTTACAGGTAAGGAAATCTGACAGAATGAAATAATGTATATTTTAATCCGATTATTAAAGTGAATTGTGAGCTACAGAAGGAAAAGATACTATATTTTTCATTACATATAGTACTAGGAAAACAGAGATATATGCCTAACGCACATTTTAGTCTGAATTAAATAAATACTATTTTGAATTAAAAAACAAACAAACAACATTCATTAATAATAAAAATGTTAAGGGCCATAATCAATAAGGTTACAAGGCTACAGTCATAGGCCACCATGACATCCATTTTGATTTATTCATCTATTTTTCTGGTAAAATACAGCACTTTTGGATTAGAGCCAAGCAGTGTCTACTGAAGACATAATTATAAACAGTCTCCACAGGTCTCAAGTCAAAGCAGCATATTCCTTTTTCCCCTTTTATTTTAGTTTGGGGCCTTTTATTTGCATTTGACTTTCTTCATACTTCACTTCTAGTCAGACACTTAAAAAAAATATTAAAATGAAAGCTGTTCTGCTATATATGTGGAATTCAGACGGTGATTGCATAAGCCAGTATCATATATTGTGGCAGGCATAGATCAAAAATGAGAAAATAGCTCACATTTCCCTTCTGAAACCACCTTCTAAATTCTATAGTGCAAGGGTTTTTTACAAGTTACTATTTGGCTCTGAACGTAATGAACTTTACTCCTTTCTTAATGAGGACATATAATTTTTCTGCAGCTTTCTTTGCCCCATCAGACTACTTATCATTTATATTTTTCAAGGATTTTTCTTGTGACAGGATTAGAACAGTAGGGTCTGGTATTGTGATTTGCTGAGTAGTTCAGAGTCTAGAACAAGAGAAGCAAGCCTTCTTTAGAAACAAGGGGCAGCAGTCAGGGACAGCATGCCATCTATTCATTTTCTTAGATTTCATTGTGAAAGATTAGGTATGTGTTTCCTGACTGCATTTAAATTGAGAGTAATTGTCTAAGTCAGATGCACACTGTTAGTGAAACAGCTTTTGGCATAAGGTGGGGCCATGGTGGCACCTTGTAGATGAACTTATTCAGACTGGCATGAGTGCGCATAGGACACAGCCTACTTTGTCAAATGGTATATATTAATATTTATATTTATTAAAGTTAAATGAACTAACTAGCTAACTACCTCTCAGGGTTTTTTTTTAATGGTTTCATTTACCTTTAAAGTTTTGAGAGAGTTTTGGGTAGACAAAGTTCCACACTAGAGTAGGCAACACTCCCTTACACTGGGTGGTTTAAGTATTGAGATGCTTGTTCTGCAGAAGTAACTGCGACTTAAGACAACACCATATTCCCAACCCCTTTACCTGCCTGCAGAGTCAAAGGACTGGACAGACAGCTTGACAGCTGCTCTGGCTCTGCCCATTGCCCTCAGACCTTTATCCTAACCCCATCAGAGTAATTTAAATGAGTAAACTCACTCTGTACAAATTACTTATTCATGCAACTCCACACACAGCTATACAGGATCCATTCAAAGCATTTTTTGAAAGATCATATATATCTGAAATTAGTCACTTGACAGGCAACACCATGGTAGACCAGATACACTGTGTGAAGACATCTGAATGGGTATTATTGGGTCCAAGCCCTGTTTCTTTTCTATGCCACTTATGTGGTGCTTAGAAGTCAAAGTGATTCTCCTTGCTAATATCTGTATTAGGAGAGTCAAACTTGGAGGGTGAGATCCAGAGCGATGCTATGTTACCTCAGGAAGTAACAGCTCAGCTGTGTGGCTGTTTCTCACCCCGCTGCCATATAATCGCATCCCAACAGGACTCTGTTACTGTGGATTCAGCAGTGGACCCTGTCCCAGAATTCCTGGCCCTTCCAGGAACCCAGAAGGCTGAATGACAAATTTCCATGACTACGGGCCATATCTTTTAGGGCTGTGCGAAGCTTCAGTCGCTGATTTGATTCAGAGGAGATTCGGCCTGATTCAGCAGCTGAATCTCCGACTCTGAATCGAATCAGAAGACCCATTAATCTCTCTAAATTGAATTGGAAGCCTTCGTTTCGATTTGGAGAGATTTGATGGTTCATCCATAGACACAGCGTTATATGTTTTTTCTACATACCTTGAGGTACTAGGTGCAGCTACTGAATGCTGAGATGGTAGAGCAGATGGAGCGTCTCAAGGGAGCACGGGGATGAGATGGGCGGGGATCCCCCACGCGCTTGGCAGCAGACCTGGAAGTGGATCAGAAGTACTTCTAGGTCTGCCAGGGAGCCCCCCACCCCTCAGCTCAGCAACTGGTGCCTCCTGGGTCTGGAGGACACCCAGGATCCCCCTGGGCTGATCGCTGAGCCTGCCAAATTTCTACATAGGTAGGTTAAGTTGCAAATAAATAAATGGAAATTTGCAGGATCCCTAGAGGACTAATTAATAGCACCATATAAAAACCTGCATTGATCAGATCAAGAAAAAGCTCTTGAGTGTGAAGAGCTGTCCGGCACTTCAGGGCCTCCACTGATGAGTACAACCCATAAGGGCAGCAGGGTTTAGGAGTACTGATGCCTCCCTTTGTGGGGTGTGCTCATCAGTGGAGGTCCTGGAGTGCCAGATTAGGGAGCTCCAGGCAACGGTATAGAGGCTGTGTACTATTAGGGAAGCAGAACAGGAACTGGATGCCTACTTCCAGGTTCTCCAGCAAAACAATGAAGTGGAAGAAGTAAGGATGGCTGGCAATGCCAGGCAGAAATGAAGAACTACCAAAAGTCCAGCCAGGGGTTGCCTGGAAAAAGGTAGTCTTTGACCCAAGGAGGCACTGCACCAGGGTGGCTGCTCCCCTGGAGCTGCACAAAAGATTTGAACCCCTTACATCAGTGGAGCCAGCTGAGCCATTGGCCTCCAGCAACTACACCCAGGAGAAGGCATAATCGTGGGAGGCGACTCCCTCTTGAGGGGAATAGAGAGAGCCATCTGTCTCCCTTACCTGTTATTCCATGATGTCTGCTGCCTCCTGGCTGCTTGTGTCTGGGATGTAACTGAGAGGATCCCCAAACTCATTTGGCCATCTGACCCTCTGCTACTCATCCACGTGGGCTTAAATGACATGGCTCAGAATGATCCCGGCTGGGTCATGAGTGACTACAGGCTTCTTGGGGCTGGGCTCAATGGTCGGGAGGGGCAGGTAGTTTTTTCCTTGATCATGGGCCACAAAGGGAGAGGTGTACCAGAGACGTCAACAGAAGACTGGTGCCATTGCGAGGTGTTTGTCTTTTTTGATCACGGTCTGCATTTCATGCAGAGAGGCAGTGGCTTGTTGGGAAGGGATGGCATCCCTCACCCTGAAAGGGAAGAAGCTCTTCTCTGCCAGGATGGCTGGCCTACTTGACAGGGCTGTAAACTAGGATCACCGGGCAGTCAATAAACAGTTCTAGCCCAGGTCATGACACCCACAGATTTAACAGGTTAGGTAGCCTAAGGGAACCCAGTCCAAAAACAGTCCAAGGAAAGGTCACGTCCCAGTGTACAGGGAAGCCCAGGGCTTCCCATGGCAGGCTCAGCTGCCTATACACAAACACCAGTTTAGGAAACAAGCAAGAGGAACTGGCTCTCCTACTGAGTGACAATCATTATTGTCTCATAGGGATAATAGGGACCTGGTGGAACTCCACTTACAACTGGTCCGTAGGTATAGAAGGCTATACCTTGTACAGGAGAGACTGTGTTGGTAAGAGTGGTGGGGGTATAGCTCTGTATGTGAAGGAGCAGTACACTTCCCCTCAAACAGAGTTAAGGAACCCAGAAGGGCATTTTGAGAGCCTCTGGGTTAAAGGAAACAGGGGAGCATAGGTATGGGGTTATAACTGCAGACATCTATAACAGACCCCCAAACAAGATAAAGAGCTGGATCAATAATTCAATAGGGAATTGGCTGAGGCTGCATGTTTCTGATGCTTGGTCATCATGGGGAACTTCAACCTCTCTGACATCTCATGGGAGGAGCACACAGCCAAATCTGACCAGTCTGACATCTCAAGCAAAACCAGGGATGTCATCCTCCTGCTCTACTCAGCCTTCATGAGCCCGCAGCTGGAGTGCTGCATGGAGTTTTGGGCCCCCACTTCAGGAGGGATGTGGAGAAGCTTGAGAGAGTCCAAAGGAGAGCCACCCACATGATCTAAGGCCAAAAGGGCAAGTCTTATGATGAGAGGGCATGAGGGACATGGAACTCTTCAGCCTGCCGAAGAGAAGGTTCAGGGGGGCACTTGGTGGTTGCATATAAGTATATAAGGGGGGTGCACCAGGATTTGAGAGAACAGTTGTTCACTAGGGCTCCCGGAAGGATAAATAGGTCTAACAGCCACAAACTTCTGGAGGGCCAATTTAGACTGGACATAAGGAAAAACTTCTTTACAGTCTGAGTGTCCAGGGCCTGGAACAGACTCCTCCCAGAGGTGGTGCAAGCACCTACTCTGGACTCATTCAAAATGCATTTGGATGCATATATTGCTGGGATCATTTGACCCTAGCAGACTTCCTGTCCATGACAGGGGGGCTGGACTCCATCTTACGAGGTCCCTTCCAGCCCCTAATATCTATAAAAATTATTTAATCTATGCAGAGATTAAGCCCCCAGTACACGTTCATTTAATGGAACAATGGGATCATGTCTCCCGCCATGCCACAAGAGCATGGCAGATCTCACAATTTTAGGATTGGTGATCAGATTCCATTTGCATTATTACTATTTGCCAGTGCAGGGGGAGCTAAGGTTTATGATTGGGGGTTTACCTACATTGCACCAGAAGTGCACCATGCAGCAGCTCTTTTAATCTTGCTCTTTTTGATGCATGCCCCACCTCACTATTGATTGGCAGGCAAAAGGACCCCAGCAACCCTGCCACTTGCCACTGATTGGCCAGGAGGCAAAAATCATGGTTTTAAATATGCTGTGGTTTTTGCCTCCTGGCTGATCAATGGTGAGAGTCAGGGTCATAGGGGCCCCTCTGCTAATTAGTGGCAGGAAGGAGGCTGCAGCCAAAATAACAAGATTAAAGGAGCTGCTGTGCAATGTACTTCTCCTGCAATTTAGGTAGATCTTAATTATGAACTTGGGCTCCAGTTTGAGACTCCCATGTGGTCCACTGGATTTCTATACCATACCAAAAGCGATTTGAGATTTGGGGGACATGGGCAGAGTTGTCCGCCAAGTTCTGCCATGCAGCTGGCATTAGACCACGTGGTGGGGACCCACCACATATTCAACTTAAGCCACAATAGAAAACTGCCACAAAAATATTATACATATTTTGTGGAATATATTTGAGCCTGGTTTCTAATTTTGTTATGCTATTAACTGCCTGAACATGTGGGTGGATTACTATTTATTTAATCACATCTTAAGTGTAATGTCTTCTGGGGCCTAACAATATCATGATAATATGTCCACATATTACAGTGCAGTGCAACATTGTTCAATGATGCTAGAATCCATATCACAGAATTACCATGCCATACCACTCAAGCCACTTAGCCTTGATTTTCAGAGGGAAGGGACAGGACACTGAGCTTTTGAAAATCCTCAGCCACAGTCCTCTAGTCTTCTGAGGCCCTTTTCAGGCTGATCCTGATATATTGCTGCTGTTAAACTGCTTTTACTTTGGTACATCTTCAGATAAGACTACATAAACTTCCCAGTTGGCATCTACAAGAAATAATAGATAGAATGTGAATAAAGGTAAGAGTAAAAGATGATTATGTAATGCTCTTTAAAAGAAAAGAATACTGCACTTGCTGCATTAAACAGATAAAATACATAAATAACTTCCTAATATTTTTATATGTAAAAAATGCTTTAGTTGCCATAGGAATGTTGCATATAATATTGAATTTAAAGACATTGTCTAGTCTATTAATAAATTGTCCATTTCAGGAAAAAAAAATACAATCAAAATCTCTTAGAGATGCAGCAATTTATTTCACCTGGCTTCAAGTTGATGACACTTTCTTCTACTTCATATTTGTCTAAGTGATTTTTAAGTCTAGGCTGAAAACATTTTCAGTTTCTACTTACATCTGATTTAGTGTGTTTGTCACACTTTTTAATGTTTATTTTGTATATCACTCTGCTGCATCTCAAGGATAACTTAAAACATAAGCATTTTGTTGACTCTGGGACTCAGCTGCTGTCCACTTTCCAACCTTAAGGAAACTGCTGGAGAAAGTTGCTTCTTATCTCTCTAAATCAGTCTCTCATACAATATCCTTGAATAAGCTTTCAATCTGGGCTTTGCTCCTAGTAGCACAAAAGGGTCTTTTCCATGTAATTAACTACCTCCACATCTCTGTTGAGAAAGAACTGGAGCCTTGACTTTTGATTTCCTCTTTTTTTCATTGTAACCTTTGACAATGGATTAAACTAGTATCCTGGACTTGCTCCATCCTTATGGAAAAGTTTCTAGCTCCTGTGTATTGTAGACTTGTTCTTCTATACTAAAACTTACTCTCTGTGGTATTGGGAACAGATACTCCTTTGAGCTAAGTGTCCCACATATCATTGTTCTCAGCCTTCTCTTCCTAGTCTTTTTCTTCTTGCTCCTCTGCTCTCAATTTTCTACCATTTTCACACTGTAGATTCTGCACACTGCTTTGACACCTTCAGTAACTCCTTTCTGTCAAGTCTCTCATCCACTTGCTTGCAAGATCAAAACCGGAAATCTCATATGTTATATATTCTGAAGCAAGAAAAGCTTAGCTTTGAATGACCATAAAGCAAAGAACTGAAGTACTAGGAAAAAAGATTACAGGGAAGTCAGATAAATGTGTTAAAGGCCATGTGAAGACAAGACAACAGCCTTATTGTGCCCAGAAGTGATGCCCTCAAACTCATTAGGAGGCAATATATGTGCCACAGGACAGATTGGAAGCAGTGTAGCTGTGTCTGTACAGCATTGAGGGCAGGCAAATTGGCATTGACACTCAAAAGTGCAAATTATTCTCTTTTCACAAAGCCACACAGCATGCATAAAGGTGGCACAATGGACATTATCAGTTTGCAGTCTAGACATGGCCGAAACCAGTCGTTTCTCTTAGACAAGAAGCACATCCTCACATAATTTCATTTACCTTAGTTTCCTCCCAGAGCTGGTCCTCCTGTTTGCTAACACTTGGAGTGGCCAATATGACACAGGCACCCTGTGTGTGTAGCCTGCAGCAGATTTGGGAGAGGACAAGCAGCACAGTGGCAAATTGTTTTCTGCTTGCTGCACTGAGCAGCAGATCAGGTAGAAAGCACAGGGCACAGAGACTAAAACAAAACAGTAAATTAGGGTGACACTCAGGTAGGGTTTGGGGCTTAATTTGTGGCACAACCAGCAAAAAAGTTGGCTCCCCACTGGCTTACATCATTCATGCCCTTGGTACAAACCTATTCTGTTCACCTTGTGACAAAGAATAAGGGGGCATTCACACATTTGCATAGGTGGTAAATTAAAAACAAATAAAAGGAAATCATGTTACAGAACAGGTCACTAAATTGTGGCAGTTATTGCTACAGATTGTTCTTGGGACCAAAAAGCAGCAAGATTAAGAAAGAATCCCGAGTTCAGGAGTTAATGCTAACAAATTCTGGAATAGATATTAAACCTCATACTTCACATTTTAATACACTCTGAATTACTAGAACTTAGGATGAGACCTAATGGAGTAGGAAATTATCCCACTTCATCTTAATGCAAATTTTCTTGAAGCTTCATTGTCAGGGACACTACATGAACTACATGTTTCACAAGTCTGATTCTGTGTAGCAATTCCTTTATTCCTATAGTTGAACTACAACGTATGTTTAGTATGTCTTTTAGAAAAAACATCCCATCTTGTTTTAATTGAAGAACTAGTAACTTAACATGTACTTTCTACCAATGAGAAGCATAAAATTTTATAAAAGTAAATTTTTTTTTAAAGATCACGGCAATTCTAGTTTTATTTTCAGCTACATAAATTGTATAAATTTCCTGTCTGAATATTTGTTCACAACCTGAAAATTACAGTCCTGGAATTCTTTCTGAGTAGGAGGAAGAATCCCAAGAATCCCAGTGACGGTCCTGTGAAAAAAGATGGGTGGGGGAAACTTTCACCATGCCTGTTGAAGCAGACCCAGCAGACTAGCTAAAAGGACAGGATTCCTGGAGCTAGAACAGCAGCAAAAAGGGAGAGAAAGACACACTCTCTAGATTGGTGAGAAAGACATTCCCTTGAGGGTCCATGGAACTAGCAGAAGGGAACCCACTAGCTGTGGCAGTCCCTTGCCACTAGGCCAGTAGAAAAAACGGTAACTCACTAAGGCATTGTTGTTCAGGTAGGTGTTTCCGTTCTCAACCTTCTGGCTCTCATCATGACAGAAGCAGGACCCTCCGAGCCCTGAGTCAACTGCATAATCTCCAAGGAGAGGAAGTTCAGAGACACTTCTATTACTAGCACTACTACTGATGAGCTGTAGGCAGGCACTTCCCTGCTGAGCAATTTTGCAATCTGAATTGGGCTTAGGAGGAAGCTTGGTCTCCCCATTCATTGCATGCTTTCAATTAGGATTGCTCCTGTGAGGCAAAGTGAATTTATATTCATACACCTGTATCTAGCTACAGCCTGCTGAACAGATGCTATTTTAAGAGTTGCAAGAGCAAATAATTTTGCTTTAAGAGAGTGGCACTCAGTTCAATTTTTGGTACTCATTCATTTAAGGCCAGACAGACTACATCCATTGTTGTTGGGCTTTGCTTCCCAAAACACACCATTGGAAAAGTACCAGAAATACTGAATAGTTCCAAGAAAAGCTGAGATGGTGGTAAATCAATTATTAAAATACATTGCATTCATTTATTTGTTTTCCTTCTTTGATCTAGTCTGTAGGGGTGCAAGATTACTGCTGTGCCTGCACAATTTTGCACGTAAAACATATGACTGTGCATAATTGCATAGTTTTGCATAATTTAACCTGGGCCAGCTCTGTGTCTTCACCTCCATGGGGCTCCCAGCACACCAGCTGGGAGCTCCATGTGGAGACAGACACTGAGTGCAGTGGCACACAACTGGTGAGAGGAGCTCCTGCCTGTAGGAGGTGGGGGTGGGGTTTGTGGTTGGACATGGGGATGTAGGTGGCTGGGTGTAGGGTTCACGGGTGGGTATGGGTCCACCCTGTCAAACAACTCCTCCATCTCCCATGGTGCACAGCCCCTGCCATCAGTGGTGGCAGCAGCAGGTGGTAGGCCCTTGGGGTGCTCATGGACACAGCAGGCAGACCCCCGGCAATATGCCGCTCCATCTGAATTCCAGGGGCTGCACATGGTGGCATGGAGCCCACCTGGCCTGCCTGCTGGTGTGTGCCTTCAAACCAGACCAGGCCAGCTCCATGCCAGCATGTGGGGCTTGTGGCACTGCAGTTGGGAGCTGCATGCCATTAGGCTGGGCTGGGCTGATTCCAACGGGAAGCTGCATGTGGAGGCACAGAGCCCACCCAGCCCAATGACGCGTGACTCCCCATGACTCCTGGTCTGCATGCTGTTGGGCTGGGCAGGCTCCATGCCTCCATGTGTGGTTTCTAGTTGAAGCCCTATGTGGACGATTGGAGTTGGCCCGACCCAGCTCCTGGAGCCACTCTCACTAAAACATGGCTCTCTCTACCCCCCAGAACACATATAAAAGTTCTCATGGCTACTTCCTATTAAATCAATAAAATTATGTATGTCTTCAAAAGTATGTGAACATCTGCTGTCCCAAACAGGAATGTCCTCAAGCACATACTCAAGACTTCTTATGAATCAGGGACAATCTATTGGGTAAGGATAAAAGTTGTGTGTTCAAGCGTATTTTTAGATTAGTTTTTGCCAGGGCTGCTACATATCACTGCAGATGGAGCACCCACATATTTTAGTTGTTGACCTCAACAAGGACCAGTAACAGGAGTAGTACCACTGAGGAATAAGTATCCAACTGCTTCTTTGTCTGACCAAAGGTTTTCAATGACTTTGCTACAGAACTAAAGCTATTATTCAGAATTGATGAAGAGATGGGTGGGGTGAGGAGAGGTAGAGGCCTATCTGTTGAGGCTACAAAATCATCAAGCAGAAATAAAATATTCTCCTATGTGGACCTTTGTAAATTTTAGTGTAGCCGCTTGTCAGATGCTAATGCTGATAGATTGTTATACCACTTTAGCAGTTTTGGGTTTCCAGTCGGGCTGAAGAAGAAAACAGCCATGACACTAGTTGCTTAGTTAGCTAAGTCCTTTGAGGTATTGATACATCTCAGACCAAGTCCAGGATCAAGTAGCAATGGTAAACAGTAAGAATATTTATTCGCTTTGGAGGCTCCACCCCAGAAGTCTTGCCAGACCTGCAAAATGCAGGCTTCACTTAGGTCTAGGAGGCTTGTCACCTCCCCACCCTTCCAAGCAGGGCAGGGTTGGCTCTGCCCAGCCCTTACCTGATTGGTGGATGGGCTCCACTAATCAAAATGAAACTTTTCCAAGCCTAGGACATGCCAGGCTGAATCAGTGAGTCCATCACACTCTCCCCTGTAGAATCCTTCACTGTCCATGGTGAAGGGCACATCCCCAACTCTCACTGGACCCATGGAGCGGTGATGGGTACCTCTCCCAGTACTCCAAGAGCATTATAAGTAAACCATCTTACAGGCCTGTGGTTATGTCTGGGGCGAAGAGTATGGTCGAACTCTGGGCTCCCAGGAGGCCCACGTGGTATGGGTCTCATGCTGCTGTGATGCCCCCTAGTGGCTACTGTGATCCTACCTGGCTCCTGCTCAAGGCTCCTAGGGTTGCCAAATAGGAAATCTAATTCAGTTTGAAGGATTTCAATTTGGGACAATAAACTCACTTGAAAAATGTCTGAAATTATGTTAAGCATAGAGGAAAAAAGGTAGTATTGGATGAGATTTCCTGCTAAATTAAGGGAAATGTGTTTTTAGAGTACAATAGTTTGCTCACTGAAAGATGAGACCATTAATTAAACCAGAACTGAAGGATACAGAATTTGTACTTCTTGATCTAACAGTGGCAATGGTAGTGCAATGTTGCTGTGTTAAAAGTAGCTGATATTTATCTAAACCTGTGTGTCTTTAGAAATTTTTTCAGAGATTTGGTGACAGTCCCTTGGGGACAACATTTGCCCTTGCGGACGTTTGTACATTGAATGCACAAACATTCAATTTTTCCTGGGAGTTTCACTGCTCACCCAGGAGATACCATGAGTGTACAGACATTCAGGCTTTTTCTCTCAGAGTAAGAACAGCCACTGCAAGGAAACAGTCTCTCTTGGGACAGCAAATGTTTGTGTATGCTCTGGCTTCTTCTCAGAAGAGAACAGAATAGTCCAGGTTTCTCCCCCTCTCCCTCACCAGGGATATAATATGATGCTTGCTGGAATGTGCTGCTCCAGCACGGAGCAGAACATGTCCCCTTCACAATCTCCACATTGTACTGCAGGGAAATACAGGCTGAATATGGGCAATCTGGATCAGCCAATCAGGGCTGCCCTATGCACTGCTGCCATTTGTCACCAAGCAGTCTAAGGGAGCCTGCAGAGCATGCTGAAATGTGTGTGCAGGATCCCCGCAGGTTGCACAGTGTCAGCACTTCCGGCCTTAGCATTTGAATTTCTGTACATGCATCTCTGGGTAAGTTTCTTCTATGAGAACAAACCCAGAAGAATTCTCCCAGATTATTTGAATGTGTTTACAAAGCCAGTATAAATACAACACATGCCTTTTCTTTAACTCCCAGTTAAACTAAACACTTAACAATACTCTGAAAAAAGTTACTAATTACAACTTATTAGAGCTTGTTCTACCTAATAAGTTCCCAGCTGGAATTCAGCAATTATAAATGAAAGGAATCCCAAAAGGCACCTGTTTTACACTTGAAAGCTCAGAATTATTGCTGTATAACACTTTCTGTTATGCAACATTGGGCAATAAAGATACTGTGCAACAACTGTTCCCTTACCCTGAACGAGAACATGAGGTGGAATATATCAGCTTGATTGGATTTCTGATGCAGCATAAATATTATCGACTAAAACATCAAGAGGTTGTAAAAAAAGTATATAATATATATAATAACAACTACAAATAAACAATATTCATGTAAACTTGCAAAGCACTTTGAGATCCTTTAATGAAATGCACTATAGATTAAAACTATTATCAAATTCTGCCTGCTGATATTTGATACCATAAAAGTCATACTCAACTCATAGTTTGGATGAAGGAATTTTAATTTTTTAAAAATGAAATTACAGTATTCATTTAAATAAACTGTTTCAAATCTGCTTTAAATGAATAAGTCAAAACAAATTTCAATTTTTCTTTACTTAGTAGAAAACTATAATTAAAAAGTCCATGCATCTTATCTAAAATTTTTAACAAGGCATCTAACAGTCACCTGTTTTCATCTGTTATTAAAATATAAATACAAAACATGAGCAATAGTGATGCCAGGTAGACATTTCATCCCTGAGTTTTTATTTGAGGTTTTTTTTGGTGAGTCTAATTATAAAAAAATATGAACCATGGGCACTGGTTCAAACCTCTAAAGTTTGTTTAAACCTCTAAAGTCTTTTCTATGGGTCCAGATAGACACACATGAGAAAGGAAAGAATTGTAAAAATAAAATATTTAAAGAAGTTTTTTTTTCATAAAATACTGAAGGTCTTGCTTCACATCTTCACAGAGGAAGATGTTTTACTATGATCAGTAATAACTTAGGGATGCCCAATTAAAGGGAAGCTTTTCAAATAACAGCCAAGCTCCATTAAAACATGGTTTCTTAGTTTAGGGGCTGCAGCAGAGTTGTCCATAGAGGTTACAGCATAAAAATGAAAGAGGGTGTTTCAGAACTCTAGATATCTTCTACCACTAATGTCAGTATTAATATTTGTTTGGTAGGTTTTTGTAGCATCACCATGTATTTGATAACTTCCATGCAGCAAATGGAGTTGCTGTTCTGAGGAATGCAAAATTTCAGATAGAAACAGAATGATTTTAAAAGGAACATCCCAATAGAGTGGCCCAGTTGTTGGCAAATAATGGAAAAATAATATACTGGGAAAAATACTTTCAATATTATATCAGTTGGACTGTATCTAAGCAACATGACAGGAATAATCTTCAGAACTTGATTCCAGGAAAGGTATAAGCCTTACAGATGATCCCAGGGAAGGTAGCTGAGACAACAGAGTGCAAAGCACAGAGAAGTTTAATATGAAGATAAAAATGGGCAGATGAGGATGGAGTCAGAAAGGAGAGATAAAGGGTGGAAAAGGAAGGCAGAGAGGAGCATAAGACAGGTGGCAGAGTATGCTTCCCTAGCACTCAGTTAAGCTACAAGAATTCCCTGAAGCTGTCAATAGGTGCCTCCCCTCACTCCAGTCCAGAAAGAAATTACAAAACAGGAGAAAGTGAAAATAAATGGAAAAATCCCTGTAAAAAATAAGACATAAGAGAAAAAAAAACAAAACAACCAATGGAAGGAAAAATGAGGAAAAGAAAGGGCATTAAAGAGAGAAAGAGACAATAGTCTGTAAACAATGCACCCTGTGCTGGGAAAACTAGAGTTACCATATTTCCAGTATCAAAAAGGAGGACACTTGTGGGGGATGGGAGGGAGGTAGAGGAGAGGGGGAAGGGTATATGATTGGGGGGGGGTGATATGCCTGTGCCCTGCCTCTGCTCCTCACTTCTAAGGCATAGCTCCCCCACCCTGCTGCTGCTTCTCACTCCTAACCGATTGTATCCTGCCCCCACCAGACCTGCTGGTGCCCCTCCCGACGGATAGCTCCTGCTCCCTCCAGACCTGCCTGACACACAGCCCCCTGCCCAGCTAGCCCTGCTGATGCCCCTCACTCCCAACCTGCATCCCCTGCCCCTCCTCCAGCCCTGCCAATGACCCTCATGCCTGACTCCCAACCTCCCACTCCTGCCAGGCCCCTTATTGCTGACCCACAGCCCCCTGCCGGTGTTCCTCACTCGCAACCCACAGGCCCCTACCTCCCCCTCCCAGCCCTGCTCCCTATGCCCCCCCACCAGCCCTGCTCCCTATGCAGCTTGCATGCATGTGCACACACACACACTCTTTGTCTTTGTATCTCTTACCTGTGAGCGGCTGCCAGGGCCTCCACACAGAGCGCATGATCTTCCAACACCCAGTCACCTTGGCTTGCTGCTCCCAGCCCCAAGCAGCAAAGTTGGAAGTGCTGGGAAAAAGCAGGGGCAAAGGAAAAACCCAGACATTTGACTGCATTTTAAAAATGTGCCCGCCATGACAAGAGGACATGGGGCCAAAAAAGAGGACATGTCCAGGAAAACTCGGACGTATGGTAACCCTGGAGAAAACTGTATTAGGGCAAGAACCAACTTGTAGTAAGTAGAGTTCTGCAATGATAAGGCTGAGAGTCACTGTTCCAAGCAACCTGTTATCAGAAGAAGAACCTCCATACAGAGGTGCAGGAGCCTGTCTTTTCACAAATGCATTGAGGGTACATTATACTATGCAGAGTACAGATAATGAATAGGCAAGAGGAGACAAACCTTCCAATGATCATTTTGTCAAATTTAATATGTAATTATGGAAAAATCTCTCAGTATTACCAGGATTTCTGACCTCTTGTTTTTTGGGAAAAAATAGTGATCAAAATAATGATAAATTGTACTTTGAGTTTAACCCCCACCTCTGATGTTCCCTCAAACCAAGAACACACTGAGCTATACTAGTGATTAGTCATACGGTGGTAAACCAAACAATTCTGGTTTTAAGTCCTCCATAGATTTCAGAACCAGAGTTGCTTCTTTTGTAAGGTCTTGATTCAAATTTTCATCTGGGATCATAACTACTTGCATCCCAGCTGTCAATGCTGCTTTGACTCCAAGGGGAGAATCTTCAAACACAAGACACTGAAAAATGAAAAAAAAAATAATTAAAATGTTGTAATAACCACTTATAATAAAATATGATGACCTAGAATAAGACTCAAGAGATCTGGGTTTATGTCCCAACTGTGTTACAGTCCCCCAGTACAACCCTGAGCTAGTCAAGTAAGTAAACAATGTGCAAAGTATTTAAAGACTGACTTAAGACATACTCAACATAACAATGAAGCCTCATCACCAGCTTATGAAAATACTTGTTAGCTGCTCTTCTGATTAAGGATTCACTTAAACATGTGCTTAAATGCTTTATTGACACAGCACCTGAATTTATCTTGACCTTTTTCACCTTGTAAAAGCTTGTAAAAATGTATTTCCAAAAAAGATGTGAAGTGGCTAGAAATTATGGTGCTTGAGTCAGTATTAGGATATGCAGTGAATGTGAAAAGTAGAATATTTCAGAACATATGAAAAGTGCTGCAAATCAGCATGCCATTTTTCCTAATCTCCTCCAATGTTATTTTGATATACAATATTTCAGCAGAGGGAAAAAAATACTAATTGTATCGAAGAGCACTACTGTAGTGTTACTCTTACAGATTAGACAGTTTTGTCATTAAAAACACCAAGTGCTACACAGCCGTAAATATTTTATCTGTTTAGTAATGTATCATTCAAGTCTAAGCTTGACAGTGAGTTTTGGAAACAATTCATGTATTAATTATATGGAAGCTATTGTTTAACATTAGGAAATATAAGAAGAAAAACAAGCATTTTAAGAGTTAAATGACTACAACACTATCAAATTTATTAACAGAAATAAATTCTTAGACCCTAGGATGTTTTATTTCAAATTTTTATTTAAAAGGCATTTTCCTCAATGAAGAATCTGAATTCATATATACCAAGTGAATATAGTTATCACTGTGTTCAAATTAGCAGTACATATAGCATATAAACAATAGTAGTATGCTAGGATTTGTAACATTAAATGTAAATATAGTAAAAGATGCACCAACAAAGAAGTTAAAGTTATTACAGAATTCAAGGCAATAATATGGTTTAAAAACAAACAAACAAATACTAATAAAATGATTCTACATGAACTATAAATCAAAATTCTTGTTCTTTCAACATCTATTCACAAGTATAAACAAGTATATTTGTGACTAAATGTGTTAGGGAACCAATATCTCTGTATATGTTGCAGCTTTCCATAAAGCCTGCTTTCCTTCTTTAAAAGATGATGAAAAAAAAGACTTTAAAACAAGCTTTTGGTTATGACACAAACTGATCAAAGGTGGGAAAGGTTAGTAGAAAAGATGAGCATTTAATTCAGGATTTTCCACAAACAGATGGCTTCAAGATAAAATATCTGCCTCACCTTAAAATTTACCTGCTGCCTGCTATTTTGTTACCCCTTAGAACTAATTTGAATATTTTTTATTCAAATCTAAACAACAATTTTGCTTTTTTTGTTTTTTGCACATTTTGTTTTTAATCTCTGCTTGATGTTGGCTGGGAAAGATAGTTGAATGTGACATGTGAACAGGCCCAGCAATGATTCCTATTCTTTATAATTAACACTTGTGTTTAAAAGAAGAGTGTTCCTTTGCGTTTGATGATTAGAACCTAATTAATCTTCTTGCCAGATTCTCACTGAATCTGTTTCTAGCACATTCTATATAAAGTATATTTGGAGTCACTTGCTTGGAGTCACTATGCTATGACCAACAGGGCCTGACCATACATTACAGAAATCAATAAAAAATGTTGCTATTGACATCGATGAATGTCAGGTTCATTCCACAATGCAGAAAAAGAGCCAGTCAGAATGTAAGCAGGTTTTCAGTGGGTGCGTCTACAGGTGCAATTAATGTGAAGCAATACACTCTGGAGCAATAAACTCCAGTTTACTGTCATTTGAACGTGTGTCCAGGAGTGCATCATGTTAAGCCAGGTCTCCCCAGCTCAACGTGCTGCAGAGGGGTTGGCTGAGGCATGAGGGTGTTTCACTGCAGAGCTAGCCAGCAGACAACCCCCTCACTGAAACACCCTCATGCCTAAGCCAGCTGGGGCAGTGTCTACATGTGCACTGCTGTGGAGTAAATTAGTTTACTCTAGCCTAATGGGGATGTACATGTAGACATGAAGATGTTTACCATACAGCCTATTCATTAGTTTACTGTGCAGTGAACGTGTAATTTAGACGCACACAGTGTAATTTAGAAAAGTGTTCTATTCACCTACTGGAAAACTTAATTCCACAAAGGATTGGACTAATATGTATAACTGAAACAACTGTGGTGTGTTCTCTCAAAACTAAATACAGTGTTTGTCCAAATCCGCAGATGAATAGAGCTGAGCTTGGTAAAGTAAATAAGTAAGCATTCAGCCTACTGCCATTAAATATTGTGAAGAAGTCCAGTAAAGTGTGTCTTCACTAAGAAAGGGTTGTTAAATTATTTTTCCTAATAAGAACAGATTGCTGTTTCTCACAGAGGTACTTAGCCCATTTAAATTAAGGAAATATACTGCTTGAGTTAAAACCATCACTGTAGTTTCCCTGGGTCTTGTGAGTTCCCTTCAGTTTTTGTAGTTTTTGGCCCATATAAAAAGAAGTTTTCTGTTTCTTACAACTTGTAGGCAAGTGGTATTCAAAAATCATCAGCTACTTCATATCTTATCAGATGTGCTTCATGTCTAAAACACTGTGTGTATGTGTGTGTATTTACAGAAACGTTAATGTTTTGGGCCTGTGCTCTATTTAAAATACATCAAACAATATAGTATCAATGCATGGATGCATTTCAATAAGTTAAATGCTGAGCCCAGAAGACATCTAGATATCTTCAACATTGTAGCATTGTCCCTGTGATGCTTGGGGTAACATTCAAGAAAAAAAGATGTTTGCTAATATATAGTTTTAGACTATATGTTTCAGAGAGATGTTAGAAAAGCTTTCTGGCACAACATGCTCTTCCTTATGTCACTTCCTCAGGCTCTCACCTTTTCCAGCTATAAAATTGGTCTAATAAAAGATATTACAAGCAAATCTTTCTTCTGCATGTCAATTAGAGACATAACATAAAATATATTAAAGCCATTGATATCTGGTCACACAACATAAAATAATAATCTGTACTAGTGAATGTCCCTGTTCACTGTTTAGATTGAATTCTGATAACTTTTGTTGGTTTTATATTTCAACTCAATACTCTGTTGATAAAATCCTGAAATTGATGGTAAGAATGGTGTCAACACCTACACAGTCAAATGGGTCACTAATTGGCTAGAGGGCTGCACCCGGAGAGTGGTGGTAGATGGGTCATTTTCAGCCTGGAGGGATGTGGGCAGTGGGGTCCCCCAGGGCTCGGTCCTCAGGCCCGTACTGTTCAACATCTTCATCAGTGACTTGGATGAGGGTGTAAAAGGCACCCTGTTCAAGTTCACAGATGACACTAATATGTGGGGAGAAGTGGGAATGCTAGAAGGGAGGAATAGGCTGCAATCGGACCTAGACAGGTTACAGGGGTGGGCGGATGAGAACAGGATGGGTTTCAACACTGACAAGCACAAAGTTATGCACCTGGGGAGGAAGAACCAGCAGCATACCTAGAGGCTGAGGAACTCCCTTCTAGTCAGCACAGAGGCAGAAAAGGATCTTGGAGTCATTATTGATGCCAAAACGAACATGGACCGCCAGTGAAGGCCAATCGTACCTTGTCATGCATCCACAGACGCATCTCAAGCAAGTCCAGGGAGGTGATCCTCCCCCTCTATGTGACACTGGTCAGGCCACAGTTGGAGTACTGCGTCAGTTCTGGGCGCCGCACTTCAGGAGGGATGTGGACAACATAGAGAGGGTTCAGAGGAGGGCCACCCGCATGATCAGGAGTCAGCAGGGCAGGCCCTACGAGGACAGGCTACGGGTCCTGAACCTGTTCAGCCTCCACAAGAGAAGGTTGAGGGGGTAATCTAGTGGCCATTTACAAACTGGTCAGAGGGGACCAGCAGGCATTGGGGGAGTCCCCAAGCACTACCAGGAGTGACAAGAAATAACGGTCACAAGCTGGCAGAGGGTAGATTCAGGCTACACATCAGGAGGCACTACTTCACTGTCAGGGTGGTTAGGATCTGGAACCAACTTCAAAGCGAAGTGGTGCTGGCTTCTACCCTGGGGGTCTTTAAGAGGAGTCTAGATGAACACCTTTCCAGGGTCGTTTAACCCCAGTACTCTTTCCTGCCATGGTAGGGGGTTGGACTTGATGATCTGCTCAGGTCCCTTCCAGCCCTACCAACTCTGAAACTATGAAGACAACCATTGATTTCAATCGAGTTGTGATTTCAGCCTATACTTCTAATCAAACTTATTAGAAATCAATACAGTTAACAATATTTGAAAGCTTTAAAAAAACATTATATATATTCTGGTACCCTATTCAATTTTGTATAATTAGAAGGTTTACATAGTGTCCTTGCATGCGTCTATGCTGCTACTTCCAAGAAATATAGAACACTTGAATGTTATAAGCCCTATAATTTAGGTGATGAATGAAAATAAGTATATTGCAGCCAGTTATACATACTCTTTTTACTTTCCCCATGGATTAATTTCTTAAAGCCACCTGAAGGATACAGGAACTGGTAATGTAAGAGTGTACATTCTGGCAATCAGGACTATGATAGAATTTTTCTTGTAGACTTTGCAACTTAAGAATTAAGTTATTTTCTTTACTAATTTAAAATGGTCTCCTTGGTGATTAATGATGTATATGCTAAATTCTTGGAGAAGGAGAAATGAAAAATAGAAGCAGGGCTTAAAGAGACCTCAGAAGGTCATTTTGTTCAAGCTCCTGATCAAGCCAGGGCCATCCCTGTTCAAATCATCCCATATGAATGCACATCTAACCTATTGCTAAAATTGCACAAGGCACATTGTCTAAAACTACCAACAAACCCAAACTTGAGACAAGTAAAGCAGGTGGACAAGGGTATTGTCAACGTCCCACTGTTGCAAAGTAGTTAAAATGCTCTTGAGAGATCCAAAGAGGAGGACCATGATCCTGGCTACAAAGGACAGCAAAAACACCCACAAATCCATGCCAATCTGACCATGGAGAACATGGGCAACTGGTGCCACCTTGTGCCCCCCCCAGTGACCAGAGGGAGTTCCCTCCGCCACCACTCTTCCCGACTGGGGGGTGGGGGCGTGGCCGATCGCGCCAACTGGGAAGCAGCCACGGTACTCCCAGAAGTGCCCTCTGTGCTTCATCTGGTGCTTCCACTCCCTGGCCAGTGGTCACAGGGGGGGCACCAGCACTCCCACCTGCCTCCCTGCCCATCACCTAAGCAAGGAGCACAGTCTGTCAGGGGGCGCACCAGAGCTCTCAGAGGGTGCACATGCACCCCTATGTACTCCTTACATGTCACCACTGATGGAGAGTAATATTCTTTCCTGATCCCAAGTGTGACTATTGGTCTCACTGTGAGTGAAGGGGCAAGACCCTATAACCAGGAATCTTTAGGGTTTTTTTCTAGTCCCAGCAGAAACATACCCCAGTCAAAATTCCCAGCCTTGGCTTCAGCCAACACTTAATGCTTGAGGAAGGCAAAAAAAGAAAACAAAACAACCTCCTGCCCAAAAAGAAATGCACATAAAACCTAATACCTGTAATAACAGGAAGGGGAAAAGTTCCTTCTGTGTTCCTTGTGGTAACCAAGAAAGTCCAGAAGCATGGGAAAAACAAACCAACCAACCCCTCCCACTCTGACTTCATACTGAATAAATATTCAGAATATGAACCTCCGAAAGAGAGAATTGCAATTCTGAAGGACAGTGGAAATAAAGTCTAGCTTGCAAAGGAAGAGTCTTTTTGAAGGGGTACGAGGGAGGAGGTATAAGACTAAGAAGATGCTAGGCCAAAGGCTTTTAAAAGTTTTAAATGAAAATGCAGTAAAGTTGTGAAGACTTTTGTTGCGAAAATGATTACAGCCAATTGGAGAAATGTAAGAAACCTTGATACACAGACAGCTTAAGTTTACATGGTTTTGTTCTGTATTTTTACCTAAAATGTAACTTTGAGTAATTTTATAATTTATGGAAATACTTGCTGGACTAATTCAGACTCAGTATCCTTTACCAGGTAGAAAAGAAAGCACTACTTGAAATTAAGTGTCCAGTATAACTGACATTATTTTATATTATTTTAATTAAAAGGACCCTCTAAATGCACAGGATAGAATTTTCAAAAATGCTTAGCATTGGCCTTATTCTGCTGTCTAATGAAGTCAGTAGGAATTTTACTATCAACCTAATTTTCACCTTGTCTGGGGTCAGTGTGAAATGATTGAAAATCCTGTACATAAAATATTAAAGCTCTTTCTCTATGTGAAGATAATCACCTTTTTATTTACAATATGTATATTTTGGGCATATTTACTCTAAAGATAACAAAAGGTTATTTTTCTCATGTTATAGTTACTATTTCAAAAGTCAAAGAAATATTTCCTATAATAAAAATGAACTCAATATTAGATTTCTGGGTTCTTTACCAAGTGCATTTAAAAATACATAGAACAAGACAGACAGAAAAGCCACAGTCTAAACATTCAGACGTGAAGAAACCAGAATGTAGGTACTTCTACTTTGTCTATATCTATGTTAGGTAGTTATATGGCCTATATTACTGAGAACCTCACAGTTTTTAACATATTTATCCACACAATATTTCTGTACAATAGGGTACTTCTAAGTTTTCCATTTTATAGAGAAGAAACTTAATTGTTCTGAAGGGATTTACTGCAGCAGTGTTGAGCATTATTATATTTAACTCCTAGAGTTGACTTCACTATCCCAGTTGGGTGTCAAACTTTCCCACATAATGTATGGAAAGTATTATTTAAGGATGGAATTCTACTGAAAAGGAATGGACAAAGAGAGGTGAGGGTGTAAAGTCCTGCCCTTTTTCTAGGACCAGCCATCCCAATATAGGCAATCTGTGTGCTTAAGGAAGAATCACTTTAAAGATGTAAGTACCTAGAACTTTAAGAACAGACCCTTACATTTTCAGGAATTTATTAGATTATAGGCCATTTTGCATGATATCCCCACCCAGTAAGAGACTACAGGATTTGTAGGTAGTCAATCTCTCTTAAAATAGGTCATTTAGTATTATTAATAAGAGTTGTAGCAGTAATTCTAAGTGGTGGGACAGCTTGCACAGGGAGATTTAGTGCAAATTTTCCTACTCAGCACTGGCAATGCAGCTCAGCTCTAACAAGAACTCAAAGACGATATCCCTCACAGTAATCACTATTAACAGCAATTCCCCTGTTGATACTTTAACTGTTTTCTTATCACTCATCCTGTTGCCAGTAATATAATAGACCACAGCTAAAAAAGCTAAGCAGCTAATGAGCTAGTCTAATAAAAGATATCCGATTTACCCAAAGAACCTTGTCTGCCTAAGCAGCTAATGACAATTTTAATAGTAACATTAAATTTACTTTTTACTTAACCCAACTTAAGTACTACTGAAAGAATACTATTCTCGTTCACTCATTGCAGCCTCCTCCTACTGTTTCTTCAGGGAAGTAGAAGCATGGACAAAGTTAATTCTTCTGATTGCTCCCCAGCAAAAGCAACTTGATACATCTCATACCATTATTTACAAAACTTCTGTCATTAAATAAAAGCATTAGTTGCTAAATTGTGTGGGGTTTTAAAATACTTTTAGACGTAAAAGGTGGAACAAAACCTTTTTTTTCTTCTCTCACTGTCTCTTTTTAAATATTGAATGTGTCCATCAAACTGTCTATAATCCTTTGGAATCAGATAAGAAAATGCATCTTCTATTTTAGAAATTTTGCAAAACATTGTCCTTAATTCATAGTTTCCAGTGGGCTAATTTCCTATTACACTAGTTTGCTTTAAATGTCATTAAATTCCTTCCAGGTTGAAGAATAAAACAGTTTCAATCTGTTGAGCATTATGGCTGCCTATACGTAAGCTTGGGAGTGGAGAGGGGCATTTTAATTAGAGCAGTTCCCAAAAAGCTGCTCTAATTATAACACCTCATTGTCACATGTATTAAGCCCCCACATGTTTAAAAATGGCAGCTTTAGCTACATTTCATTTGACAAGGTTTAGCTGAAGTACCCCCAAGGATGTTTTAAAATGCAGAGGCTTAACAGATGTGATGAAGAGGTGATGCTAGAGTTTTTAATTAAAACATGGAGCAAACTTGATTAATCAAGGAGTTCTAATTAAAACAAGAACTAGCATGTGTTTTAATCTTCAAATATCCAACTGAAGATGTGAGGCTTGGGAAAAACTGCTGTCAAAACTGGAGCACAGTCCTGCCTGTGGGCTTTATGGTTATGGCTTAAATTCATGGTTTCTCAGCTCTTATTGCGTTCTAAAACAGAAAAGGCATACTCTGCCACACACAGCCTTTAAAAGAGTAAGTTTAAATGCCATACTAAACAGCATTATGAAGAGTTTTTAGGAACTGTTTTTAATCCATAGCATACAAAGAAATGCACTCCACAAGTCTGCCTTGAAAGACCTAATTGACTTCCATGATGTCACTAAGCTTGTTGTATGAGAGAAGCTGATGATTATGGAAGGCAATATGCATAATGGAAAAGCTTAACTAATTCCCTGTAACTTGAGGCAATTAAAGCTCTTAATTTGCCAAAGAAGCCAGGCAAATGACCCATAATTATAGTGGCTTTAATGTTACAGGAAATGAAAGTATCAGGTCTTTCTTCAGGCTTTCTTATGACTGACACATTGTCAACAGCACAGAAACATTTTTAGCAGATGAGCAATTAATAGAGATCATCCACAAAATTTCCTTTGCTACACAGTGATCCTATAATCTGTCCACTGTTCTGGCCCACCTGTGAGTTATATATTTAGAGATATGTAACAGTCAATTTATTTGCTCAGTTGTGTTACACACATATTGCAAAATCAGCATTCTTCCAGCAAAGACAGAGAGATGCAATTATATAGATTTTAGCTTTAAGTTATTACCTTTTTCCTTATTATGTTGGAAAACTTGTTTCCGCATACTATATTGCTGCCATGACATCTCCCAAAGGTTAATGTTTAAACTGTTGCCTTAGGACAGTTTTAACTTTGGCACAAAACCAGGTAGCTAAAAGTACATAAAAATAAAGCAGGCTATATACCATTTCTCTCACTGAATCTAAAATAATAACAACAATTTTATCTAGGAAACAAAACATGACCCTTCTGTTTAAAATAGCCATAGCATGCTTTATCTAAACTTTGTAGAATGAAGCATAGAATTAGCAAAAGCATCCCACAGCCATTTTTAAACATGTGGGGACTTAACAGATGTGACAATGTGTATAAGCAGTCATAATGCTAAACAGATTGAAACTGTCTTCAACCTGGAAGGAATTTAGTCAACATCTGAAGGAAACTAGTTTAAAAGTAAATTAGCCCATCGGAAGCTATGAATTAAGACCAATGCTTTCTAAATTTCTAAAATAGAAGATACATTTTCTTAGCTGATTCCAAATGACTGTAGACATTTTGATGGACACAGAGTCAATATTTAAAGACATTTAAAGAGTGAGAGAGAGAAGAGGAGATAAAAAGGTTTTGTTCCACCGTTTAGGTCTAAGAGTATTTTTTTAAAAAATCACATAATTTAACCCACGTAAACTCATGTAAACCTAGGCATCTGAGGAGGGACTGTTAATAAAGGCTCACACTTAGGCCTTCTCTACGCATTACAGGTCTCAAGCAATTAACTGGTTAATTGTGCAATTGCCTTAAGACCAGCTACACATGCAACATACCCTACAAGAGCTTCCCATACCCTAAGGCTGGGAGACTGCAGCAGCCACAATCTCCCAGCCCTAGGGGTTTCACACACCCATGACAAGTATTTACAACTGGTAGCTGGCTGCACAGTAGACTAATTTACTGCTCAATAAATGGTGCCCATATATAGATACCGATGCTTTGCAGAACAGTAGATTAGTCTAATGCATAGTAAAGCATCTTGTATAAACACACCCTTTGAACCTTTGCTTGCATATGTAGAGGGTCCCTTAGCAAAACTAAGTGAGGCAGAATTGAGTTGGATATACATAGGCCTAAATGTCTAAATAGATATCAAGATACTCAAAACATGTTATAATTAATGACAAAATTGGAAGCAGTATTAAACCTTCTGTTTCAGGACTGAACCCAGACAGTTAGGATGAGACTTACATGGGGGCAGGAGATGAAAGGAAGGAGAAAGGGACCAGTATACAGAAAGCAGACATTACTTTCATTGCAGATAATTTTGTTGAGGCCCTACTTTTGCAAAGACTGTTGGAAAGGAAGAAATTAAATTTGGAGTGGCTAATTTGTCTGCATGTTTTGTTTGTAAATGAAGCATTATGAACAATTAATTTTCTGATTTGATCAGCCCTCTGGAAGAAAAGTGAAGAGGAATTTTCCTCCATTTAAAAAGAAGGTACAGATACACTGAACTATTTGGAATATTTCTTACATGTCACTAGTGCATGCCATGGGCTCCTGGGCAGAACCCCCCCTCACTGCACTGTGTGTGTGCATGGCTGTTGCACTGCACATGCAGACAGAGCTGACCTTCACTTTCTTGTTGCACTGTGCTGTGGACTCCCCCAGCACTGTGGGTTGTCCTCCCCCAGCTCCTAGGCTAGGGACAGACATTAAACACAAACTGGTTTAAGTGCTCAGAAACTGGTTTAAACATGTAACAGAACAGATGTTCAGTGCACATAAACCAGTATGAAAATGGCTGAAACCAGTTTGAGATAAACCTGGTTGAAAGCAGTATTAAACTTAACTGATTTGACTCAACCCAATTTACGCTATGTCTGTCCCAGACTCCTTGCTGGTTTAAGATAGATCAGGGTCCCCCAACATCCTGGCATGCTCTCTGGCTGGGTGGGGCACTCTGCTCACAGCAGGCCTAGCCCCTCCCCTCTGCTGTCTTGCTGGAGCTCCGCAGTCTCTGCAGGCATCTGCCTGGCTTCTGCTCCCCACCTCCCCTCCCCACTCTGTGCTAAGCAGGTATTCCCCCATCCCTCACAGACACCTCAGCATTAGCTAGCAGACCACATGCTACCTACAGTCCGTGGTGTGGGAGACAACAGAGACAGACAGGCTTTTTGGAGCTATTCAACTGGTAGCTTAATGTCCTTCCTTGGAAAAGCTGTTTAAGAAGAGCTCCCCCTCCCCCCCTGGAATTTCAGGAATTTCCCCCTCTGACTGGCAGAGAAGGTATTTGTCTATTAGCTAGCAGACCACATGCTGGGTCCGTACTCAATCAACAGGCAGAATCAACAGGTAGCTGGTAATGTCCCTCTGTTTTCTCAATGGGTCGATAAACACCGAGATAGGGGTGATACTGTTATCAGCCCTGCACGCCTGGCTTGCTTGCCAGTCAGTTTGATGCAGACAGTATACAGAAGCAGGGAGAGAGGTTGAAAAGCTCCATATCAACAGGTGCATGCACTAAACATTCCCGCTTTGCCTCAGTGCTAGCTGGGGGGCTGGCAACACTCCTGCCTCCTAAGGAGTGAGCCGGGAAAAGCCTGGGACTGCAGGCAAGCTGGGGGTTTACACCCCTCCCTATTCAGAGCCTCCTGCTGGACTTGGCCACTCCCCCCTCCTCAGCTCAGCTCTGCCAAGGAAGGGAGGGTTGCTCTAGTGTCCCCCCCACCGGCTTCCAGCATGAGCCACTGAAGGCATGTGCCTGAATTCCTTCAGTCCAGAGGGATTGTCTGTATGGTTAGAAACTGGTTCAGCCTAGTCAGGTTAGACTAACCTGCAAAAGTTGAATCAATTCAGGCTCAGACTTTTTGAATATCTGTCCCTAGCCTTAAGGTGGGAGCAGGAAGCAAAAGGAAGGGTGCGGTGGGCAGCTACAGACCACAACTGCAGCAGCAAGAAGATCAATAGGGAGAGTAGCAGCCAAATAGTAGTTGGGGGCCACACATTAAACCCTTGTGGGCTGCATGCAGCCCATGGGCTGCTAGTTGAACAGACCTAGACTAAAATATGCATTTAAGTTCTTTGATTCATCTCCTTACTAATGCAACATGCAATATTTCACTTCCCCTTTCTGAAAGAAAGAAATAAAATACAGGATTTCTGGCTCCTCTTCAATTTTCTTCTGATTGCATTCCCATTTTTTCACATCTCTTACACTGTTTGTGTAAAAAAAGTGATATGGAGATTAAAGAGAAAAACATTCACATTCTGCCTGTGTTTTTTGTTATTACTATTACTTCTAGTCTGATTTTTGGCCTGCTTAAAATTGAGATTGGCTTAGTTAAATCTTCCTCACTGGAGATAGTATCCCTTATGGAATCTGCTAAGATATTAAAGCTGAGAGAGAATTAAATTAGTATTCACCCTCCCTACTGGGGAAACTGGTGGCAGAATGCCAGTTTCCTATCCCAGGATGCAAAAGGCCATTTAAAAACCTTTGGGGATATATTAGAAAACTGTGCCCTGCTTTAAAAACAATTCCAGAGATAGTCCTAGGGACAGAAGCAGCTAGCTTGCTTGCTGATTGTTTAAAGAGAGATTAGCAGCTTCTTCCAAAAAAGGGCTTTTCTGAGTAAAGGGGAAGCCTTTACAGTGTTTTCTGATGGCTCTCAAACCCTGCCTACTTGTGGATTTCAGACTGGTAAATAAAAAACAAAAATAAATTTAAGTTAATTTGCTATGCTGTACTCTAAGAGGTAAGCAATCTTTAAGAAGAAACCTAGAAGAATCTGAAGAAAAAAACTGAAGAAAGGGGACACATGATATGTGCCTGTCTTTAGTTAACCACTTCTGTCTAAAACTTGCTTTTTAAATTTGGAATCTCGTGGCTGTCCACATAATGACTAGGACTAGAAAGACCTCTTTTTCCCTCTAGCTGTGTTTGGTGAGGAGACTGTGATTACTTTATCAGATCCATCACTTTCAAGTGATTATAGTGTAGTGCCCTTACTCAGAAACATCATTTAATGAGGAATGTGACACTTCATTTAGGTACTGGTGATTTTTTATTTCTAGCATATTAATATTATGTTCCACAGAATGAACTCCTTGATTCTAACAGATTATATTCTTTTAAAATAATTTAAGTTCCAAAATCTGAAAATCTGTCCTACACCTAGAGACTTGCATTTTGGAAACAGGAGAACAGCTCTGAAAATACCCAAGAAGTTTGACATCCAGACTTCTTAGGGTCTGAATCTACTAGGCACTGGGTACACCAGACCTTGGCTCCCTAAAGTAAACTTAAATGAAAGACTTTATGGGAGTTAGGGATGTGAATGCTTAATTGATTTATTGTTTAACTGATTAACTGTTTAACCAATAAGTGTAGTGATAAGCAGTTAGCCTGCCAGTTATCTTTCAGCTTGGGGCAGGCACAGTTTGGCAGGGAAGAGCAGAAGAGAAGCTGCATTGTGACCCAGGAGGAATCAGAAGGTAGCAGGGTAGGCAGGACCAAGAAGCAAAGAGGAAGAGAGGGAGAGAAGGAAGGGGCAAGTACCCATATATTAAGAGGAAAACAGTCAGCAGCCTAATGACTCATCAATTAAGCAATTACCTGCTCCTTCACAGGTGCTCCCTCCTTCCCAGTGCAGAGCTTTGCACTGGCTATGCCAGGTGCGGGCAATTATTTTGGGCTAAGGGCCGCGTACTGAGTTTTGGCAAGCCATTGAGGGCCATAAGACAGGCAGCCAGGGGCAGATAAACATTAATTTTCTAGATTTTTTTAGGGGCCCCATGGGCAGCATTTTGCCCACCTCTGGGCTATGTTGTCTGGCTGGACTTACCTCCTCCCCACCTCCCCCTGGTCAAAGGGGTCCAGGAGCTGACAGCAGCTTCCAGCAGCAGCTGTGGCAATATTAATTTAACTAATATAATTACAGGAGGTTATTAAAAATATTCGTTTAACAATATTTACACTGTAGTCCCCTGTAACAGTACCTAATGGAGACTAGGGGCACAAACAGTTCAGTGTTTTCTTTATTTGAAAAGCTGTAAGGTCCTGTACATTTTAGAAGGTCTTACAAGAGACCCTTAATAGTCATCTTTGCTAACTTTACATGTCTATAGGAATCTTTCCTGCATTCTTTTCAATACCCTTAGGCCAAGCTATGTCTGTACAGTTTAGAGACTTTCTATAATTCACAGAAACGTAGGTGATTCATCATTTCATTGTGCTATGACATTACTGTCTGTACATATGCACAATACATAACTTTTCAGATGTGCAATTAAAACTTGGTCTAAAGCCCATTATGTCAATACAAAAACCCCTTCTAACTCTGATGTGCTTTAAATTAGACCCTGTGTGATCTTACTGAACAAATCCACGGAGCATGCTTAGTCTATGAATTTAAACGCTCAAAATTTTGCCAAATCACATTTCTTTCAGACCTAGATCATGCGGATACACTTACAGGGGGTTTTTTAGTCTTTTTTTAAATGAAGCACTCTCTTTTTGATGATGACCATATAGTTTCATATTCCTCAAACTTAAAAAAGACTGAATATTTTTACTCAAACTTTGCAAACAAAATTAAAAGGTAGGCAAAGACTACCCAGGCAAATGTATGCCTACAAGATATATGTTCCAAAAATTAAATGATTACAAAGGGAAAGGACAAAATCTATTGTTTACAAAAGGTTATAGTACAGGCAGTCCTCAGACTTATGACACGATTGGTTCCTGAAAACCATGTCTTAAGTTGAAATGTTGCAACTCAGAACCGATTTTAACGTAGGAAGCAATGTTATAAATGGGGGATTGGTTCCTGGACCAAGGCCCAGTACCCTATTTTCACCAAAAATAACCAAGAAGTTTGTACTCAATTATAGATGCGTAATATAGCTACATTAATGCATTTATACTGTAAATAGCAATCATATTGATTTGGAAAGGCTTTACTGAGGTGACTGCTGGACTTTTTGAAGGCTCTTGGTTGGACTTTTTGAAGAGTTCTTGGCTGGAGTCTTCTCAGGAGACTTGTCTGTAGGTTTTTCTGGAGTCTTGAACTTGTTCACTGGTGTGGCATTACATCAGATCAAGCATTTTAAAGTTGAAACCAACATTATAAAGTTGAAACAGGGTGTCAATTTATGAATGTTGTAAGTACGAAACACTGTAATTTGAAACCTTGTAAGTTGAGCACTGCCTGTACTTTGGATATGGTTGTCTGAAGACCCACAGCTGAGAATATGACTAATACAGACATTTTCATAAGACATATATTGCATATACAGTACACAATGCAGACACATGCATTATATACAAAATGGTGGGAACCTATAAAGCCCGTTTAGCATTTATTCTAGTAATGAGAAATTACATATGTGCTTGATTATTGTTTAAGAAAAATTGTGTTCCCCCCGCCTACTCTTTGATGTACAAAATATCTAGAACAAGGGAAAAATGCTTCTGAGTGACCCATTTACCAGCAAACTTATTGAAGTACTATTGAATAAATGCATTTTAAACAGCTACGTTTGCAATTCTTGCTTCCTGCTGTATATGTAGAACTGAAGAAAAAAATCCAAAAGACCCTTGTACTATTTAGTTTCTTTCTCCGTATTTGGATATTTCATCCTTTTGTTTCAGAAATGTAAGGAAAGGTATCGGTAACAATAATTAACTTTGTGTGATTTTATTATGAAGGTATATACCAATTCAACTAAGCAGGCAAATCTTACAAAATATTGTGTACTGTCTAGGGAAATAATCTCTTCACTTGCCCCTTTACTTCCATTAGGGAAAGTGAATGATAACAGTCTATTATGTTTTTAAGTACTGTAACAAATGAATAAATAACTCTGCTACTTATTCATGAGATAATGCTAGCTATCATTCTCTATGACTCCATTGTTCAGATGAGACATGATTTCATAAATTATGTGAGGTTTTTTTTCATGTTTACATTATCTTACTACTCTGACAGACTCAGTATAGTTTCATAGTTTCTAGGGTTGGAAGGGACCTGAGCAGATCATGTAGTCCGACCCCCTGCCATGGCAGGAAAGAATCCTGGGGTCAAACGACCCCAGCAAGGTGTTCATCTAACCTCCTCTTAAAC
>NW_017728906.1:72948409-72981827 GCF_001723895.1 Crocodylus porosus | reverse complement strand
TATAGGAATAAGCTTACCTGCAGTACAGGTGCAAGGTTAAAGAAAATATAATTTGCAGAAAACATAAAGGGAAATTGTTGCATTTGCATGTCTTAAATACCCTTCAGTGTGTTGGTAATTACAATACTGTGCATTCATAGATGTTGTATAAATAATATTTTATTGTTAGGGCAAAACTAAACACAATTATCTTGTGGGGGGGGTGGAGGGGAGTGTAGAACAGAGTGGGAGTGTCTTGGAAGGGAGTCTTGGCAGAGAATAATTTCAAATTTCTTCCTTCTATTCTGGATTTAATCAAGAGAAAGAATGTGCTTCTGTGACTGACAGTTGGACACAGACACCGTGACTCTGTGAAGTAATGGAAGGTCACATTTAGATGCAAGGTTACTCTGATCATTCCGGACGGCTGGAACATTCTTTTTATAGAGGACTGTGTTTAGAGGACAACACACTAAGAACTTTGTAAGGCATCTTGTGTCACAGGCCCCAAGAAATTCCCAGGCATTTCTCATACAGTGTTTGATTATATGAACAGCAAAAATCTAACTCAATCAAGGGCAACTTAGAACAGAAATAGAGAAGTATTGTTCTTTTATGGAGGACACAGGGCAAATGCTTAAGATGCTCCTTATTGATGACTTTCAATGTGTACTGTATTCTTGGTATGTGCCATGTACTGAGCACCAAAACTAGTCTGACAAAGGAATGATATGTAATAAAAAGTTTATCAGCGATATCTTTCCTTCTCCCTGAAGGCAACTCATTTTAATACGTTTACTAAAACCACTGACTTCTTCCTAATAAAAAAATAATGTAAAATGTACATGGTTTAATCCTGATAGAAGATAGGGTAGAGATGCATCTTATATAAATGAAATAAATAAATTGCATTGCTACCCTGCCTTCCTCCTGACTTCAGACTAACACAGCTCACCACTTCTCTTTAAACCTGCTAATCAGGGATCCTTGTTTTCTCCGATTAAAAAAAAATCCCCATGTTTTGAGTTAAAAAAGTAACTTCAAATCCACGTTTTTCCATGATCAAAATGAAACACCACTATATATACACAACTGTGCATTAGAGGCGTTTCATGTTAATCATGGAAAAATGTGGATTTGGGGGTTACATTTTTTTTTACTAAATCAGAGAAAACCAGGATTCTTGCTGATAATCAACCTTGAACAGAGGTAGTGCCAGAATATATATTGTTTATGCAAGATGCAGACACAGTTCACCAATAAGAATAAATCAGATCCAAAGAAGCAATAGAGGCAGAGGTACAAAACAAATGGGTGGATCTACATGTGCGATTAATGTGAAGCAGTAAACTCCAGCGCATATCATGATAGAGTCTATTGCTTCTCGGCGTGCCACTCACATGTATGCCTGGGACCAAAGCACGTTGAGCCACGTCAGAGCAGCCCTGGTTGGCAGGAGCCCCCAGGGGTCAACCTGCCAGCCCGGGGCTGCTCTGACATAGCTCAAGAAGCTGCAGAGGGATTGGTTAGAGCACGAGGGTACTTCAGTGTGGGGCTAGCCAGCAGGCAGCCCCCATACTGAAGTACCCTTGAGTCCCAGCCAGCCCATTCAGTCTACACTTCCACTGCTGCATAGTAAATAATGATGGTGCAGCATAATGCTTGTATGTACAAGTAGTAAGCTAATTAGGCAGCTCTGCAAGAAATATCTCATGTAGATGTGCCCTCTGACATATAATGGGTCAGTTCTTTTTACAGCAGTGAATTAACATAATAGACACATAACATAATAATTAACATGACTGTTAAAAATGATATGTGGATAGTGTTATATTCCAGAGAATATATTCCAGTTTGAATATATTCCAGTTTCATGAAAATCCCATAATACTTGAAGATGTATAGCACCTTAGACCAAGGGTGCTTAACTCTTGGCTTGTGGGCTACATCCAGCCAGATGGAGCCACGTCATTCAGCCTGTGGGGTTCCCGAACAGTCCAGAAATTTGGCAGTGGGAGACAGATGGCAATGGTAATTGCCTCTTCCTCAGCCACCACATTTCCAGATTTGGGGGGAACTGGACCTGTGGACCTGATAACATGTCCTGCATGACAGATCATGTAAGTGTGTGGGATTTGGATGACATGCATATATATTAGGTTGGCAAGGGATCAGACTGGTGTTCAGCTAGATTGGGCCTGAAAATGGATCTGCATATTATTAGCTATTTAGTTAATCCCCATTAAAACAGGATTCAATCCTGTTTTATCATAGATTTTTATCATGTATTTATCATGTATCAATATTTATCATGTACTGGTTTTGAAAAAAGTTCTAATTCTGTGTATGAGTGTAAATATCTGATCTTCTCAGGCTTGAAGAGATATACCAGAAATTTTGGCTATCCTTTCTTTCTTTTGTGAGAAGAAAACTACATTGAACAACTAAGAGGTTGGACCTGAAAATAAAACAGAATAAAGGTATCCAAAAAACTATCAAAGAAAATAGCTCTCTTCTGAAATCTTCTCTTCTTCCTTTAGTAATAAGTTTCAGAAACTATTATTTGTTTGTTTGTTTACTTCTGTATTAATTTCATTCTCAGGTTCTTGCTGATGCAAAATTGTAGTGGGTTTGTCTTTGAAAGTATAGTAAAAAGTCATTTTGTGTCTTTGGACTTTTTGTTTTATTATTGACAAGTCTATTTATTGATCTTTCCTGTTTGTCTTTAAAAATAATTGTTCAACTGTAAGCGATGTTAATTCTTATTCTGCTTTATAGGGTGCTTTCATTTTAGTTCATCTTTACATCCCCTTCAAAGTCACCAAGACTTTGCTATAAACCCTATATTTGGATACAAGATGAAATAAGCTAATATTAATGGAACAAGTAAACATGCACATTTAAACTAATTGTTATTTTATTTAAATAAATACATTTTACCTTCAAGTTAATCACAATTCCTTCCAAGACTACTTATCCCTAAAAACAATATACTTTTATTTGTCAATATCTTATAGGTTTAGAGATGGAGGTGTGAAAACAGTAAAGAACCAGAATAGAGAGAGAACAAAAAAATCATTACCAGAACTCTAGCATAACATATGACATAACATAACATAAAACATGTCTTTAGCTCAATGAACATAACTGTATACCTAGTTATTTTCTAAGATGCCTTAGCTTTACTGGTTTCTTTTTTTTTTCTTTCTGTTTGTCTCCATCTTTTTTTTCCTGCTACACAAGTGTGTGGGAATAATCTGTCTCCACCACTCATAAATTCTCCTTGATTATTGTTTTCCTGACAGGAATATATGCACAGATATTGAAATGTACATAATGGCGCTGACCTAAGCACCATCAGAATTGTCTAACTGTTGTATAGCTTTTGCTAGAGGCTAAAGATGATCTGTTGTGGCCCTGGACACAAAGCCATTTCAAGCAGGGAGGATGGGTCAAGATCCTGGTTTTCTCTGATTAAAAAAAAAAATCCCCAATTTTCAGGTTACAAAATGTAACCCAAAATCCATATTTTTCCACGATTACATGAAACACCATTAACCCATACACACACACACAGACACACACGGTTCATTCTGATCACAGAAAAAAATGTGGATTTCGGGTTACTTTTCTTAATCAAAAAATTGGGGATTTTTTTTTAATTGGAGAAAACCAGAATGCCTCATTCAGAGGAACATTTACGTATTTACCTGAGCTTCTCACTAGGTACATATAGGGGCATGCATGAGTAAAGTAAACCTTCTATCAATATGGCCTTCTCATTGGGTCACACAATAGGCACCGCAACTAGTTATAAAATGCATCAGAAAAACATGTATTATAAGTTAAAAATTATAAACACTAGAAAGTTGGCTTTAAGAATGGAAATGTCAAAACAACGTTATTTTTTATTATGCAACAAGTAGTCAGATGCAGACTATGTTTTTCACTGTAGGAAAGTGGATGCCAATACAAAAATGTAACTAAACGGAACAAAACAGCATTCTACTCCTATAAATCTGGATTAGAAAAGGTAAAATAACTGGGAAATGCTGGCCTCAGCTTCAAATAAAAACAGAAGTAACTTTTTTTTCTCAAAAAAGGAAAACAAACAAACACAACAATAAAGAAAAAAGAAACTCCACTTTGAAGAATAATTTAAACATCAACTATTTAGATGAAGGAGGTGTTTTTGTGAAGGAAATATCCACATTCTCAGTCGAGGGTTACAGACAAGGTATGGAAGAGCTGCTGAAAAGAAAAATATGAACCAGTGTTCATGACACCATCATGATACCAGAATAGTAAGCACAGGATACACTACAGCAAAAAACAGACCCAAACATTCAGAAACAAGAAAACTAAATAAATAGATAAATAATATACTTTCCCCTAAGGCTTTAAACTTTGAAATAAAAGGCTCAACTCTAAGCCATTTTTAGGAAGTTTGCTACAATGTTTATTTATAAGTTCAGTTCCTGTGGACAAAGTCCTGTCAAAAAACAGGGGAGAATCTGTTGAAAAACATGTTTGTTCCATCTGTACAATGGAAACAAAGTGTCAACAATTTTTTTATGTTATAGAATAAAATCCATAAGTAATCAATTGACTTCAAAATATTTTACTTAAAGTAAAGTGTTTCTTTTAGATGGATAATAAATATATGGACTGCAGGGAAGTGCATCTTTCTCAACCACTCAAACAAACCAACTCTCATTGTGAAACTAGGACACACAACCTAGAAAGGGTTCAAAGGAGGGCCACCCGTCTGGTTAAAGGCCTACAGAAAAAACCCTATGTCAACCAACTGGGAGAACTGAACCTCTTTAGTTTCCACAAGAGGAGGCTGACAGGTGATCTTGTGGCAGCCTACAAACTCATCGGGGGGAGGGGGTCAACTGGAAGTGGGGGATATGATGTTACCAGGGCGACAGTCCGGGTAACTACAAACAATGGACATAAGTTAAAAGAGAGCAAAGTCAGGCTGGACATCAGGAAAAAGTTCTTTACAGTGAGGGTCACCAAAGTATGGAGTAGGCTTCCAAGGGAGGTGGTGTTGTCCCCTTCCTTGGAAATATTCAAAAGGAGAATGTGCAGACACCTGGCTGGGGTCATCTGAACCCAGCGCTCTTTCCTGCCTAGGGCAGGGGGTCAGACTCAATGATCTAACAGGTCCCTTCTGATCCTAACATCTATGAAACTATAAAATGTCCCACTAAGCACTGAAGTTTGGGGAAAAGTAGAAGTGCAGGAAACATTACTCTAATTTCTCAGCATAGTTAGTTGGAGGATGGGGTACAGTAACCGAGCAAGAAGGTTTAACGGTGTGGTAATTAATGCTTCTGAACCCTAGTTTTTCTACCTAAACAGAGATTAACAGGCATTTACTTTAGAAAGATTTTAAAGTTAATTGTTATGTAATGCTTAGCTGTGCCCAAAACATGGGTTTATCCAAAGACACTTTGGCTTCTTAGAGGAATGGGGAAAAATATAAAAGTGGCGTTGTACTTTAAACTCAACGGGCTCTTGCATCAAGCCCAGTGCAAATCCAAAAGAGGCATCACATTAGGTGGACCCAGCTTTTCCAAAGCCTGTATAGATCAGGTGCTTTTTTAGCACTTTTATGTAATAGGTGGTTGAATCAGCTTTAGATAAACGTGTTAAAAAGCCCCACTGAAGTGCCCAATCTATACAGATGTGGTGGTGGAGCTGGGTCAAAGTGACAGGAAGCTGCTTCTGCCGGTAAAGCACATACCCTTCCCCCCCACGCCTCCACCATCTGTCAGGGCCCTTTGTGCTCAAAAGCTTGTCCAGCATCCCTCCCAACTGTACAGTTAACCCGCCAAAAGATATCACCCAAATACACTCACTAGCTTCTCTGATATTTCCTGGATCAAAGCTGTAATAATAGTCCAACCTTATTATAACTATGCCCAAGCACAAGATGGTAAGTTCAAAGCATTAGAAATCATTATACATAGTATTTTTAAAGTAGCACAGACTATTCCCCCTAAAACCAAATCAAAATAGATTGTTTTCTTGCAGACAGTGCAAAAATTGATTTAAAAAACAAACTTTCAGGACCAATTTTATTGTAAGAAGTGAATTAACAGTTTGCATATTGCTCCCTTGACATAACCTCAGATTAAGAGTGAAGCTGCATTGTATGGCAATGCCCAATGATTCCTACAACATTCACTGAAAATTAAGAGGAAAGTTAAAAACAATTTCAATATTAATTATATTTTTCCCTGTACCTTGCTAAAGATATAACAGGGATCCTGGTTTTCTGTGATAAAAAATGCAAATTCTCTTATTAAAACCCCAAAATCTGTGATTAAAGGTCCCCCATGTCCCTCCTGGCCCTCTTGGCTCCCACAACAGCCCCCCAGCATTGCTTATGCCCCTTGCCCCCTCACCCACAGCCCCTGCCACCTTGCCTTGCCAGAAGGGGACCCCAGCTGTCAAGGCTATTGGAGCAGGGACCCAGATCCACAACTCCCTGCCCCCAACAGAAGGAAGCTGCAGCAGGAGGATGGAGCCGGCTCTCTCCCTGATTCCCTCCCACAGGACCGCTGTAACCCCGCAGGCAAGACCTGGTATGGCTTGGAACAGCGGGGCTACTCTGGGATCTCTTTGCCCCCTGGCACCTCTGATTCCAGCCGCCCCGGGTTTACCCCATGACCCAGCCTGCACCCCGTACAGATCTGGAGGAGTGGGTCCTCCTTGCCTCCTTAGAGCGAACAACACTGAGTGCCTGGCTGGCTCCACATCTCCCTGCTCCTGGCTAGCACCTCCATGTGCAGCTTCCCTTAAGGACTGCTTGAGCTGCTTCAGTTTCACCTGCCCCCAGCCGGGCACTCTGGCTGCAAACGGGAAGATGTGGAGCCGGCCAGGTACTCCATGGATTTCCCCAACACCTTCCCACTTGCAGATGGAGTGACCAGCTGGCTCCACATCTCACCGCTCACGGCTGGAGTGCCTAGCCAGGTGCATCTGAAACCTAAGCAGCTCTAGCAGCCCTTAAAGGAAACCACACGTGGAGGCACCAGCCAGGCACTCTGTGTATTTCCCCAACACCTTCCTACTCCTTCAGTCCCAAACCAGCTTTCACCCCAGCCCTGCCCCAGTGCCCCCTGAAAGCCCCACTTACCAGTTCACAGGCTTCAGGAAGAAAGTGAGGCTGACCTAGGCCTTGAGACTGACTAAAAGCTGTAGGCTCTGCCGTTTCCCTTCTATCTCCCCCTTCCCTTGCCCCCGAGGACAGGGTTGCAGTTTTCCCGCCCTCTTGCAGGTGGAATTCTCTTTCTCTCTATGCTAAAGAGAAAATCCGCATTTTCTTTGATAAAACCAGGAAATCTGTTGTTTGCTCCATTTTTCCGAGGAAAATGGAAAACCTGGATCCCTGAATATAAGAGACTATATTATCCACTGATATATATTATTACTGAAGGTAAAGTTACATCTGCTGTATGCTGTGGTCATGTCTGTGATGCTTTATGGCTATGAGGCATGAATACTTAATAAGTAGTTAGAGATGTGCTGCTTTAGTAGACTGTTGCGTGTCTTGTACACTGAACACCAGACCAATGAGTCTGTCAAGCAGGAAATCAGTCAAGAAATTGGTATCTACAAACTATTGTTGAAGGCTGTGCAACAAAGGAAGCTGTAATGGTTTTGACATATCACGAGAAGGCTGAAGACCTTTGACAACGCCATAATGCAGGATGATATGAAGGGAAAATAAAAAAAGAGGTAGACCCAAAAAGAGTTGGGGAACCAATATTAAGGACTGGATAGTGGGATGCACCAATAGCCGATTTTTAAGGAGGCGCATTGGCCAATACCAATCTGATTTCTGATACAGCTGCATGCAGTTGTTGGTAAGCCTGTTGTGCAAGTGGAGGGGGGAGGGAAGGGGCATGGTAGAGGGGGCAGATCAATGGCCCTTGCAGTGAAGGAAGAAGTGGGGCAGAGGCAGATGCTGCCTGGCCAGAGTGGGGTGGGGAAGGGTGCAGGATGGAGCCATGGCTCATCTGGGGGGGCATTGGGTGGGGGGTATACCCCAGATCTGAATGGAGCAGGTGGGCAGGCTGCAACTGTGGGCTGAAGCCAAGGCTGAACTGGGCTTCTCTTGGCAGGGGCAGGGCTTGGGGAGGATGAAGGCAGTAGTGGGAGAGGGGCTATGGGGGGGGACAGCCAGCCCAAATTTTTGCGTAGCCCCGCCCTTCCACCACCCACCCAGCACAGCCTTGATGTATGGGTAGAGGCAGGGCATTGAGCTGGGGCTACACTCCAGGCAGGTGGCAGTGGCACCGGGGGGGGCTACTGCAAAATTTGTGGTGGCTGGAGCCCCACTCTGTAGCCTTGCCACCACTGCCTGCCCTGAGCCCAGGCCCCACCGAGAAGAGCTCAGTGCAGCCCCAGCTCCACCCAGATCCAGGGGCACCCCCCCGCCCTGCACCCCCTGGATGAGCCACAGCTCCATCCCACGCCTTGCCCCACCCTACCCTGGCTGGGTGGCACGTGCCCCTGCTCCACTCCCTGCCTCACCATGACGGGCGTTGATCTGCCCCCGCCACACACCCCTTCCAGCACAGACTTACCACAACAGACTTACCAGCTGCATGCCGCTCTCCAAGCTGCCAGGCTGTATTCATCACTGCCTGTATGCTGTGATGTAGCTGCACACACGCATGGGCATTTATCAGCCAAATTAATCAGCTGTATTGGCTGATTTCTGATACAACCAACTATTTTTATATCAGTGTTGATCTGATATCAGACTGATGCATCAATGTACCTCTATTGGATTGGGCTTCAACAGACACAAAACTACCCAAACACAAGGCAGAGTGGAGAAGGGTTGTTACAGCATCTAAAATGCCTCAAAGGTCACAGCAGCCTTGGGACTGACTTCACTTGACATACATTATCACCTTTGGCTGATTACTTAGAGTAGCCACATACTATTGCTTTAAGTGAAAATTATCATGTTAAATTTAGTCTACAAGAAATATAAGGATGTTATGAGACCAATATCCATGACTCAGATGCATGAGCAAAAGTGACTACAGCAGTTCTCTAAGATATTTTCTATCGTTATCATCCAAGTCCAATGCTTAAGTAAGAAAATTAATACATTCAGAAAATGATTTTAGAGGATATTCAGAAAATCAGTCTCCTGTTTTGAATGATCTGAAAATACATTTTTGTCAAAAATTGACTGATAGTGTTATATTTTTCAGAAAATATGAATAGGCGTCTGAGCATAGAATAATACTTTTATATTAAAAATCACAAAGTCTGTATTTAAGTCATACTATACAGATATTACAGACCTTATACCTTTACCAGTAAAAGGGTTGAGAAACCAGTCTATACCTGTAACAGAACAGAAATTCAGCACACAAACCTGGTCTATACTTGTGACAAAACTAAAGTTTTGCGCACACAGACTGGTTTAAAAATGGCAGAACACAGTCTAAACTTTGCCCCTCCCACCAAAGGGTGAATGTGTGTTGTTTGCTACCAGTCTAAACTACACTGCTTACAGAAAAGCACATAACTTAGATCAGTTCTGCCTTGGGCTTTGTGAATGTCTGTATCTAGCTTCTATGAACTTCTTGAGCTAAAATATCCTGATTTTGGCAATCTTTCAGTTAACCTTTGATTTGGTTTTTGGAAGAGCAAAGGGCATATTGCCTATTCAAACAAACCAACCAGATATGCCCTTTTAACTCCTTTTCCCTCCTATACCTGTGGGAATATATCTACAGATATATCTATATAGATCTATCTAGATATATAGATGCATACCTATCTCTAGATAGATACATACATACATACCTACATACATATCTATCTATATATACCTATATCTATATATGAGGGTAGAGATAACAGAGAGAGATACAATGTCCTTAATGTTGTTTAATGACTAAATATGCAAAAAAAAGAAAAACAACCATTGTTAAGATGCTATTAGAACACCTACAATAAGAGATAGCTTATTCAATTAAGTTTGATACAAAAAGTGCTCTATTTTTCCACAGTAAACACAACAATAGATGATCCAAGTTTTGTCAACACTTATGGATATACCTAACTTTGAATACATGAGTACTCCTATGGAAATTACCTACATTTACCTTGGAAAAAACAAAGTTGCCTTTCTCTCCCTTTCCCATTAAACTTTTCTTTAGGTGACTGTACTATACAAATTCAACTTTAGTGCTATGTTGAATACCATATTTTTGCATGGCAACAAAACATCAACACACATGAACTGACGGAAACTATTTCTATTACTTCAGGATAATCAATCCTGAAATGGATACCGACACAAATATTGACAGTAATCTAGATAAATTGGCAGAAGCTCAGTGATGTTATAAGCAGCATTTTGCTGATAACTTGCAAGCCTGAGCTCACAGCCAGAAAGTGATGATCCCGAGGGTAAACCAGACTGCTGCAGGTATGTCAAGATGACAAAGTATTCACTGCCACAAGGTATATTCAAAGGGTTTTTTGGGTATTGGAAAAAAAGGTTGTGAAAACAACAAAAATATGGACAAGTTGTTAGATGGAAAACTAGAGAAAAAAAACTTAAATCTATCTTGATGTTGAATGTAAAAAAAAACAAAAACCTTATACACTTCTGCAGTCTCTTGCAAAATACAACTTTGCTAATATGTTTTCCTATTATACTTTGTTAAATTATGTAAAAATGATATAATCCATTAATTTTTAAAGTTTTCCAAGGAGTTCTCGTATGCAAAATTATATGCTGGAGAAAATTTGTGACCTATTATCATGTTATGAGATAACTCTTCAACTGACAGAAATTGGTGTAGCTGTACAGAGCTCAAGTGGACTATGCAGTTTAAAAATCTCTTTGCATTGTTTTTAAAGTCTTGAGGGTGGGGGAGAAGGGTGAAGTTGCACCCCCTTCAGCTGTGCAATTGGAGTAAGCTCTCAGCTCACCGACCTGTTGGCATAGGCTCCCGCCAGAGCCACCTTTTCCTCCAGCACCAGAACGCAGGGGTTGAACATTTCTGCTGCTTGTCCCCACATCTCCTATCTGATGATAGGATGATAGCAAGGGGCAGATGGGGGCGGGGGGCAGCAAAGGACTGGGGGGTGGGGCAAATGGCAATGTTGTTCACCCATGCACTCTAGAGCTTCAAGAAAGCAGTGGCTCCAGCAGGAGCTTGTGATGCTGAATTGATGAGCTCAAGAGATCTCGCTGCATATTTGCCACAAGGGTGGGCGGCTGCAAGCACCTTGCCCCTCTCCTGGACCTGTTCATGGAAATAGGTATAAATATTTACTTATGGCATTGGTATCTATAAGCACTACATATTGAAAATTACAATTTGTTTAAGAATGTACATGTCCAGACATCTGGAGTCCAGACATATAAACAATACAGGGAATACAGGGAAGCTGTTACAAAACAAAATCCACCACAAATTTCATCTTTTGTCCAGTCTTTCAAACTAGTGTTTCCCAAACTCTGGGGTATATCCCTTTGTGGGGTGCACAACATGTTTCTAAGAGTGACATAGCTATTGGTAGCAGGGGCAATTGACAGCAGGAAGAATGAGCAGTGGGGGGGAAGTTGATGAAGTAGGGTGGCACCAGAATGGCCAACTTTATTGCACTGGGGTGTGAACTGCAAACGGTTGAGAAATGCTATTTTAACCGATTTCTTGATGATCAACAACCAGAGTCAAATGGCAGTACAACTCACTGGGACAGAAAACTGATACTCTGACATTGATGGGAAATAGGATGGAACTCTTTGTTTTGGTTGACCAAAAACAAGAAGGGAGTGCAGGTCCAGAAATTTCCTTTCCTGTACCTTTTCTTTTGATGATAGGTGCATTTATTTTTGACACCATAGAGGACACACAAGACAGTAACACTTATGACAGCCCTCTAGCAATACTCACCAATGCAGGTCACTATCTATGGTATGTTTTATTTGCTGAAAACCTGTCACTACCCTGTTAACCTACCCTGTTAACTTGGCCCTCTGTACCACTGCTATGACTAGATCACATTCACTCAAAATGTGGGTTAAGAGCGGTGTGTGAGAGAAAGTTTTCTCTTTCCTATACCAAATGCTAGGAGTTCCATCCTATTTCCCAAATTCTTAGAAAATACACTTCTAATACTGATGCATCTACCGAAAATTTACCTGCAGTCAGTACTTGACAACTTGCAATTAAACTGTATTCATCCATAAGAGCTGAGTGGAAAATGACTGTCCTGTGCTACAAACATTTTTGAAATTTCAATAAACATTGAATGCACACTGGGAAAGAAATAAGGTCTTTAGAAAATAAGGAGCTGGGAGAAGAAATACACTTACAATTTCCAAAATAGGCAATATCCCAGTTGTTAGCAGACTCACCTAGAAGACAAAGGTTCATTTCCCTATGTACCTTTTTCAGTTTTCCAGATTGTATACAAGGTAAGTTTTCTAACTGCCTGTCTATTGGCTATTCTGGGGGTTAGAAGGTTTCCCTCTGCTTTGCTCTTCTCCCTATTCAGGTAATTAATCCTGACCCTTCCTGTCAAACATTGAAAAATGCCTGGAAAGCTCCTCTCTACTGATTAGGTCCCTGAACTTCTGAATGAAAGACAAAATAATCACCCCAAACTTATACTATAGGACCAATGTTGAAAGGAAAAATGCCATTTCCCCGCTAATGTTAGAAGGCAACTAACATGATGTCTTCAGAAAAGTCTTATAGAGAGAAACCTACTCCATTATCTTTTCTTCACACACTGTATCACCATAGTACTCAAGAATAGGATAATAAATCCCCATGCTAGAGCACCCAGGAGCCAAATCTTTAGTAAAACTCTCCTGTCCCAACAAGAAGTCCAGAACCTTTGTCCTCATAGTCACAGGAGGACTGAGTGGATGCATCCAGACAAGTGCAGCCTTGCAGTACGTGGCACCACAGACATCTCTGCGGTACCACATACTGCACAGTCAGCCATTTTCCATGCAGCAAGGGAGCAGTGTGGGGATTTTTTTTGTATTTTTTGACTCCTGGGTATCCAGGGATCAAAAAAACCTGCACAAAAAAAAAGGCAGAATGGCACATTGAGGGCAATGTGTGCCACTCAAAACTAGAGCTTGGCTGGCCAGAGACACACTTCAGTTTCTGGCCAGGCTACAAGCAGCAGGATCACCACTGCTGCAGCCCCAGGAGGCTCTCAGGACCCCAGGTAAGGCTGCTGGGACCAGTGCTGGTCCCAGCCTCCTCTACCCCACCCAGGGTAACCTGATGCATGCCAGAGGGCATGTAGCACAGGCATTCCTCACGGACAACTAATGGCAGTACAAGATGTCCTGCTGCCAGTTGTCCCTGGGGAACCAAACATCCACGTTTATGCAGACAGGACCAGTGGGGCTAGCTTTCTTATATAAAACTGCCAAGGGCCTTCTTTTTCCTACAGGCGCAAATAAATCTATGTTCTTTTCCTCAGCTGCTGAAGAATATTCTCATTGGAGACTGAAAGAACATCCATACAACAGTAGATCTACAATGGTAGCCTCTCCACCCCCCCTTCTAATAAACTGAGCTAGAAAAAAAGGTCTTGTCTTACTAACAGGGAAAGAATAAGAGATGTAGATACTTAAGGAGCAGTCCCCGATTTGGACTTTCCTTTCAGAGTTCCAGCTCCTTGGAAAGTCTAGAAGAGATGATCTTGTCTCCTTGACACACCAACTGCCCTTGCCTTTTTTATGCATTCTGGATTCTGTTGAATCAATTAATTTAAATGGTTCCTGATGGTCTCAACTACTATCCTTGAGCATAAAGTGATCACTATGGGTGGCTGGAACTTCTTTTAATATAAAGCTCATTTTTCTCAAGTCTTTGGTTAAGAAATATTAACTTATTTACTCAGGAACATTTACATTTACTGAACATCCTGCATTTACTGAACATTACTGATAGCAATATGATACCACCGAGGGACAACTGGGGGATCCAATTATGTTTATAATTGAGTCCATTACTATTTATAATTGAATTTATAATGCATATTTATAATACCATTCAAAAATAATTTTCTCTGTTTTGACCAAAAAATACAACATTATGGTACGCAAGGGTGAAAAATAAGCACAAGGTTGGAAGAAAAACATAGTTGCCATTCTGGTTCACGTGAACACTGAAAAAACCCTCAACTTTATAGTGACCAAAATGCCTCTAATAGTGCTTTTTCTTGAATGGCAATTAGCAGAGGCAGCTGGACACAATATGCCAGTAAAGATATTATGGTTTCAAAAAAGTACTACATTTATTTAAATATGAGATTTTTCCCCCAATCAGCATGGGGGGAGAGGCTGTTCATCTTACATTTGCATAAAAGGAAACCTCATTAAATACACTGTCTATCATTAAACTGCTGTCAAAAGCAACATGTGTTCAGCAATGGAAGCCAATTATGAAGTTGAATAAATGTAGCAAACACTGAGCATGACTACAAGACACATAGCCCACACTGAGTAAACATACTGATGGGACTTTACCTTTTTTTTTTTAACCTCCCCCCACACACAAACACATCATCTAGCATAAAACTTTCCATCACACACCTTAAACCACATTAAGAAACCGTGCACCCGTTACAATAAATGCACCCACTCCCTTGCACCCCCATGCACCCACCCACTGCCCTTCCCCTAACCCTATTGTAGTCCCTTAGTCCAAGCCCTAATTTGGGGTTTACATTCCCCGTTCACTCACTGTCCTTGTTGCTGTCAATGTTGATGTCACTTCCGCTGCTGCTGATCCTGTTGCTGTCTTCCTCGCTGTGTCCGGGTCCAAATATGTAGTAGAATTGAAGTTCGCTCAGAAACACTGTAACACACTCTGTTTCCTTGAGCTCCAAGTGTTTGTACATCAGAAAGCTCCTGCAATGCCACAGGGTACTCCTGACGCAGGACACAAACTGGTCAAAATGGGTTGTCAGGGACCTCTACTGTTTAGTCAAATGGCCATACAGTACTGCCTCCTTTGTCATCAGTCTGACCCCTGTCACGTCTTCTCAGAGCCAGCTTACCTTCTTCCATACTCCCTTGGTATAGGAGGTCCCATAGAAGGTGGTCAATGATCTTCCTTTCATCTTGATTTCCCTGGAGCAGCTGGGGTTAGTCCCTTGCCCCTCTCTGTATCTTTATGTCCTCACTGGGAGTACACAGTGAGCTATTAGCCAGTTCAAGACTCTGTGGTTCTTTCATAGGTCCTTGAGGAAGATCTGGTCCTAGATGGCTTGGCAGTCATCTTCGGGGAGCAGCTCCATGGTTGATAGCCTGTCTCTCTCTGACTTCCTTCTGTATCTTTCTGTGGTTGGTCATAGTTGCTGAGCTTTCTTTCTATAGCCTGTACTCACTCCAGAGCTCAATTAGCACATTGTAGAACCAGGGGTATTCCATTGTACAGAGTCTCCCTTTGGCTGGTGCATACACCCCCCATGGTTTCAGGTGACCTGAAAAATACTTGACAAGACAGGCTGTTTTGCTCACTGGCCCAGTCACCGGCTTGCAGATCTGGCTCGCTAACCATGCCTGCAGGAAAAGGTGGATGTCTGGCATTCCCTTGCTCCTGGTCTATTTTTTTGTATAGGTTCTTTCTTACCACCTTCTCCATTCTGGATCCCTAGAAAAAAAATGCACGTGGCTGTCTGGATTCTGTGGATGATATGCTTTGGAGGGGGGAAGACCAGTGCAATGTACAGAAGTACTAGTAGCAACACCGCCTTCATGAGTGCCACGTACCTCCCCCCTCCGTGGAGAGGTGGTACATGTGCCACACACTCGAAGTTTGAGTTTGGCTTCTTTCTTCTCCCAGACCCTCCTGCTCAACTCTGGGTTGAACTCTACCCTGAGGAATTGATCCCCTTGCGGGGGGGGTGGGGGGGACTGAGACCCCAAGGACGCCAGATCCCTGAGCCTATCCACAGCCAAGCAGGTGCTTTTGCTCATGTTGAGCTTGGCCCCTGCTGCTGCTTTGTAGACTCATGTGTGCTACAGGGAATGTACCACAAGAACAGGTTAGTGCAGCCCATCTGAATAAGATACATTCAGGTAGTGCCTATTGTACTAGGTCTTCCTCAGTGCCCACTCTTTTTCAAGTCATGGTGAGCCACTACAATGAATACATTTCAACTTTGTTTTCACTCCCACAACTGACCTGCATCTTTCTTTCCCATTTCATTCCCAATGACTCCTGTTATTTATGAACCTTAAATATGTGGTAAACATCACCAAACAGAGGCCCAAACAGTTCACTCAGTATCCCTCTATCATGTCCTCTCTCAGCCTGTTTCACTGATTAAATGTGGTCCCATTCTACATGAGGTGGAGTTGGACTAGGTTGTCCTGAGCCTCATCTGTATATACATTTTTGGAGGATCCCGGGACCTGACAAGAACACCCAGTTCCAGTCATGAGTAAGGAACTATTTAGCACATGAATCCTTTGTGGGAGGGTATTTGGAGTACATAAACATACAGAGCAGTGCTAAGCTATTGGGTCACCATTGCTTAAAATGCTGTTGATTCTTCTGGGGCCTAGCCCAAGGAAAGATATGGTAAATCATGAGCCTTTTGGCTTTGGAATAGTATCATGTATAGTTTGTTCTATAGATAGGTAGATACAAAAGTGTTGCTTAAGAGCATGTTTACCTGTGCTAAAACTTGCAGCAGTTTAAAAAAAAGTAACATGCATCATCTCTGGATGAATTAAGTCTCTGGATACCCATTAGTAATTTGCCTATATGGAAATTACTACAGGCATGTTTATTTTAAAGTCAGGATTTGCAAATTTTCCCTTACTTTCATGCACACAGAGAGAGCAGGGTCTGGCAGTAAAGATGGTGGGGAGGGCAAGGGGCTCCAAGGAGAAGTTAAGTAGAACAGAGGGCAAAGGAACTGCCTGAATTCTTCCCCACCAGATTTATTTTTCCTGATGCAACAGTGGCAGGGGAAAAATTCAAGTAAAACTCCTATTAATTAGATTCCATACCTGAAACATTTTAACAAATGTATACATTTCCGTATGTAAAATCTAATTACTGAGGGGGGAGGGATATATTAGATAAAATATACCTAATTATATAGTCATCTTATATTTGAGGAAATATGGTATTATATTATAATGTAAAAATCTAAATCAAATTCCAACCTTGGCTGTTATATTCTACTTACCTAGTATTATAATTATCAATTGTTAATTTTGGTTGCCTCAAAATGCATTACATATGTCAAATAAAAGCCATGATAAAGCCCCCTATCTCCACCGGTGAGATTCCTAGGCCCCTGGCAGACTTGCACTTAAGACACGATTAACCAGTTGATCGTGTCTTAAGTAGTAACCTGATGACATGTTAATGTGTCAGGGAGACAAGATCATCGTTTCTGACTTATCAACCAGCTGGAACTCTGATAAAACAAGGAATAAGCCCCAAGAGTATTATATAAAATATGTTTAATAACTTTTTGCACATTCCCATCATGCCTTAAACTGCATGTGTGGCCAGGCTGATCAAGGCTGCCAGCATAGGAGGTTAGAAGTGCTGATCAGCTGACCAATGTTTCAAGGCTGAGGGATGAATTGGAGTCAAGGGCCCTCAAGCCTGGGAGTGGCAGTCAGCTGATCTGTGGTCCCAGTCCCAGGGGTGTAATGGAGCCCTTGACTCCAATATGCTACTGAGACTGGGAGTGGGGATCAGCTAACACCAGCAAGTAGGAAGCTAGTAACAGGAGCTTGGGATCATGCTCCCAGGTTTCTCCTACACTGGCATTATGGCAGATGGGGATTCACCCCCCATCCCACAATCACGCCTCCTACCATGCATGTGTAGCATGACAGGAAGAGTGATGTTGGGATTGTGCATCAGATCCCATGGCACTTTTAACTGAATGTCTGCTAGGGGTCCTAGTCACCTGCAGTAGCAGTTTCAGTGAAGCAATTAATAATGCACTTTTCATCTTTATAAAATGTGTGCAATGCTGCTATTGTAACTTGCCATCGTACTTCCACCTGAACTGAATTTTTGTAGCAATGCAGTCTGGCATATTATTGGCACTTGTATTCGGTTATGTATGTATTTTTAAAGTCCTTTCACTGTAAAAACTCTCTCTCTAAGTCAACATACCAAAGAGCAAAGAATCAAAACTGGTTTTGGTTTTCTTTTTTAATCTTCCCTATCCTTCTTTATATCCTATGAAATCAATTTCTAAACAAACTGTTTTAGAATTGCAGGAGTTACTTTGGCAAAAAGTAACTCACCATTCTGTCTAATCAATGAGGACAACAGCATCCAAGCTCTAAATATTGACACAACATTGTTCTACTGTCCCCTTCTCAAAAGAAATCCTCAGCTACTCTTCTGTTCTATTTGAAAAACAGTTATATTTCACATACCTGTGCAAGAAAATGAAAAATAAATCCATAAGATCAAGCAATGTCAAGGTCTGAAAACTTAGGAGATTTAAATTCTCCACAGTACATAAGCTAATTGATCCTGGAAAGAGCTTATGTTGACAGAAAGTTGGCACTTCTTGTCAGTATTATATGTGTGTACACTTGTTGTCTAAAGAATGACAGTATTTTTACCTTTTGACAATTAAGGTGATTTCTGTTTGTGCTTTCCACCAAAAAAGAAAAACATCCTGCAAACTGTACATCTCCAAATAAAGACATTTGTAAATAAAATGAGATCTGTTGTCAAGCCATCACAAATAGCTCTGAGCCCATAACTGTGTGTGAGATTATATAGCTATATACAGATATAGATATATAGATATATCTATCTATAGATACAGATAGCTAGATCTCTCTCTATATATACAGATCACTCGCTGTCTCTCTCTCTCACACGTGTGTACACACACACACACACACACACACACACAGAGCTGATAAATGTATAGCTTATAAATATAGCTAAGAGTTCAGAACTATTTTTATACACACACTTATATGTAAGTAGAGTGACCACATTATAGTTAAAGTAATATGGGATGGAGTAAGGGAATCTAGGATGAGAGGCATGGCCACAATGTGTATACTGCCCCACCCTGGCTAATCTCTGCCCTAGGCAGGAGGAGTGATGCCTGACCCAGCTCTCCCCCCACCTCCAGCCACTGCAGGAGTTGGGCCGGACACTGTGGGTGGCAGCAGCTTCTGCCTGCAGCAGCCAAATTCGGGACTTGTGCTTCAATTTACAACAACTATCAAGAACACCAGGACAGCCAAGAAATCCGGGACTGTCCTAGCTAATCCAGGATGTATGGTCACACTATATATAAGGGCTTTCTGGTTGTTCATTTTGTCAAACACTGCAAACTTTTAATATCTCTAGTCATTCGGACTTTTGATTGAGATTTATTAACCTGTCAAACAAAAGCAATTTTACAACATACACAATTGCAGTTCATTCCAGCACACTTACTGCTCTATAAAAAGAAAATCCAGATTCCTCTTAAAAAATCTGTTCCTTTTTTTTTTCTTTTCAGAAAAGGAGGTAGGTATCTCTAAAAAGAAATAAAGTAGGTATTCATGGATCTAACATATTCTTAAAATATAAAAAATATAAAGTGAGAAATTAAAAAAAACCCCCAGAATTACACAATATATGTTTCCAATATGCAATTTCACAGGTATGTGAATTTCCTTGGTTATACTTATAGCAGTTGGAACATGCGAGTTTCATTTAAACCATTTATTGTTCACTGGCTGTATAACCAACTGAGCTCATTCCTTGGTCTATTTAGACCCAAACCACATGCCCAAACCAAAGTAACTATGGATCTATGTATGCAGTACTCTTTGGATCTAAAAAAAGTTCCCATAAATTCTAAATGATTGACACACTTTTGTAAACTTATTCTATTAAGTGTATTCAATTTAAATGTTCAAACTGGATACAATTACATTCCTATGCATTTGCTAATAGCAGTACCTGTTGTGTGCTGACTATTTACCAAACACTCAAGGGGGATCATAATTTCTCTGAAGAATTCATCGTCTTTAATTAAATTATATTGCAAATACCAAGGAATAGGAAATAAAGGTTTGGAACTCTTAACTATTTGTGATATCCAGGTGTTTCTTACCAACCAAAAGAAGAAGAATTTACAGTCAAATATATCTGAACCAGATACTACTGGAATTTATTAGTAAATATAGGCCTAGTGTTCAGGACAATCAGAGAGACCAACTGCCCTAATACTCCATTTTTCTCCATTCTCTAGTACATGGGAAGTTCAGCATAGATTTTAAGATTGAGATAATTCTCATGTTGTAATCATATTGAGGAAGCAGGCAATACCTTTGTTACATACTGGCTGCATCTACAAATGAGGCAAACTGCACAGTTGTTACTTAACAGTATCATAACCACATGTTTTTTTCCTGAGGCTACTGCACAACAGCAGTGAGCTACTCCAGAGCAGCTCATTGCTATTGTGCAGTACTGTCGCCATGTGGTTAGTGCCTGGCAATACTACTCCATGGTAGCAATGAGCCACAGCTCATTTAGATATGCCCAATCAGAATTAATTTTATAGAGATTAATCTGTGGGTGTTTTAGAAACAAACAGCAAAATGGCTTCAGACACTGTATGGCTACAACAAAATAAGAAACTACACGGCAGCGGAGAACACAGATGGAGCCATTGTCACATGCACCTATTGTTTAAAACTCTGTAGAACAGCAATGTGGTTCAGTAAATGATCACTGCACATTTTGTTTTGAAATTATCACTAGTTTCTTAAACATCCCTGCATTTTGGCCTCATGATGTTCCTCCCTATAAACCACAGCAAAATGAAGTTCCAGTCAGCAGAAATTTCTCAGGTTTAAGAAGCCAGGTGATTTGTATTCTCAAAACTCAGTAGCAAAAATTAAAGATTATTAGCTGTAAAGCATTTTCACATATTTTCTCCTAAATGTTCAGTCAGGGTTAGACCAACTGGTCTTTTCCCATGAAAAACAATCTCTTGAGAAGGGCCAGAACAAAGACCACTTAGAAGGAGTTTTGGTCTATATTTCCTACTAAGGTGAAGAAACTAGTCTGGCAAGAAAGATTTTTAGACTATGGCTAGGGATGATTGTCCTGACATTCTTAAAGAATGGGGAATATACTTCCTCCAGTTAAAGGTTGTGGACTTTTTTTTTTAAAGTTTTGCAGTAAATCTTCTGTTTTTAGGAAAAACCTATGTAGGTCCAGTAATATTGGAGGTGCTCAGGTCGCCACAACACCTATCAATTTTGATTTAAGCCTAAATACAATACACAGACAATACACAATACACAGTACACAATACACAGATTTCACTGGTTGTGTTGGTTGATAATGAAGACCAGCTATGCAATTACTTTCTTAAAGAGCCATTCTCAGGATTAGGGTCTTACGCAGTATGTCATCCAGTAGACTAAGCACAGAAATCAACAGGAATGGAAAGGCAAAGAGAGAGGCTCAATTTAGACATCCTGTTTTTTTCAGTCTTTTCCATGCTGCTATTATTCTAGCATTCAGTCTGATCCTAAAGCAATACAGCACAGCATGTCACAAGTATTATTATGTCTTCATACTGAAGAGTAACAAAAATCCTTTTATTAAAATACAACATCCTAAGATGAATTTCTTCTTCCTTGGAATGACATTGAGCATGAAGCTCTTACTAGTAATCATTTTACACAAAGCCAGATCATATATGCAATTCAGACAGGGAATCTAAGGACTCAATTCACAGATTTTTTTAAAAAATGTATGAAAGAAAGTGGGTATAAACTGGTTTGTTTAAAAACAAAAAAAAATGACATATTATAGAATTTCTGCAAGATGCTCCACCCTGGGAAGTTCAGAACACCTTTCACAATTACCAGTTTCATGTAGCACCACTTAACTTTCTGCATGATGATCCCCTTTTTACTTCCCTTGTTCTCTTACTACTTTGTGAAAGGAAATTTGGGGAGAGAAAACCAAAAAAATCAAACAGATAGAAACCAAAATACCCCAAATAAATCCAGTTATTTTACACTAGAAACAAAATCAGTTCAGCCAACCCATCACACATGCGTGCACACAAAAAATGGAAGTCAATGCAATGAAGGTATTCCATTCTTAATTGAGGTTTCCCTAGCTGCTGATGCCATAGGACAGGGGTGGACAACTATTTTGGCCAGACGGCCACTTACTGAGTTTCGGCAAGCCATTAATGGCCTCATGACAGGTAGCCCAGGGCAGATTAATATTAATTTTCAAATTTTTTTAAGGGTCCCGCAGGCTGGATAGAATGGCCTGGTGGGCTGCATCCGGCCCCCGGGCTGCATTTTGCCCACCCCGTCATAGGATCAAGTGGTAGCTGTGATGCTGCATTATAAAATAATATGAGAAAGAAATTCAGTTAAAATAATGCCTAAATAAATAAAACTATTCTCTCTTGTATACTCCTATAAAAATAAAACACCAACTTCGAAACATGGTGCTTGCCTTTTGTATTCCATCTGAATGTAAGATGAGATAAAAGATCAAATGGCAGAAAAAAAGAAGTGGACAAGAATCAGTTGTCCAGACAGTTTGGGATTATTTTTTAATGCAAGAAAAAATAGAGGATAAAGTAGAAACTAAAATCTCACCTTAAGTACTTGTAAGGGACTCACTTTACTTTGAGGAAGGCATGTTAAAGTACACAATACTCTCAGCTGACCCCTCTTTCCATTATCTTCTCAATATTTTATATTTCTATATATAACATCTTTAATATTTGAAGAGTTTTCCTGTAATGTTAGCCCTATCTTATCACCTTCCAATCTTCTGAGGTATAATGTACAATTCAAGGAAGTTAAGACATGAGGAATTTTATTAGATACTTTCTAAATTATAATTGTTACATGATTTTTTCTACTGTTTCATGATTTTTTTTCCCCCAAATGCCCTAAGAATCTTTGGGAAAGTGGTAACAAGAAACAAGACAATGAACTCTTGTGGTAAAATTACTATACATGTCTTAAAATAGCCACAAATGCAGGTTACTGAATACAACCACAAATCTAAGTTCCTGATCTTCACATTAAGGCCTTATATCATCTTACCTACAATTACTGTACATCTTGGCTTTTATTTCCTTCTACTCCCTAGACAACTTCTGTTTTCTCACTTAATTGCTCTCTTTATCTTTTTTTCCCAGTTCCAGCTTCATCTTTTATATCATGCTTCCCTTTGTGCCTGATTATGTCTGCATCTATACCTTACATCCTCTTTCTGAAATTCATTTAAGATGCATTTCTTTAGAAATCTTTACTGGGTTCTCTCCCCCCCTCACCCCTATATAGTCTTGAGCTATTAACTGAGATCTGATCTTGCTGAAAACCAGCTCTGCTCCAATTTTGGACCAGAGACAGTAAGGAATCTAACTCAAGCAACTTCAGAGATGACTGGTTCTCCTCCTACCTCTGCAAAAAATGACTACACCAAGCTGGGTTAACTCAGCTGAAATATGAAACTGGAAAGTGTAAGTGGAATATGTGACGTACAATGATCCTCAAGTAAGAAGAGTGGTGACGTGCAGAGCGTTAACACCAATCAATGGACAAACTGTATTTGAACATTCCTGGCTCAAAGCACATTTGATTTGAGGCTGAAGTGGGAGAACTCATGCCCAGTTTTTTCTTCCATCTTTAGATATTTAGTGCAACTGCTGGGAGCTATGGGGGATACTCAAGATAGATAAAATATTCAGATTCTGAACTCTAGAAAGCAAATACACAAATACTGGTGGATTTTCAAGAATACCGGAGAAAAAAAGGCTTTGACTCTAAGACTACCATCTTCCCAAATTTCAAAGAAATACTCTAGGGATTACTCCAGGAATTGGATACACCTTAAATCTATACCTGGTAAAGTTTGCTGATGACACATAGTTATGTAAGCTAGTTAGGACTACAGAGGATTGTAAGAAACTTCAGAGGCATTTAAGCACATAAGAAGTTTAAAACATGCAAAAGGAAAGAACTGTAAATTAGTGTAAAAAAGTTAAATGAAGACCTCCATTTAATAGGTAGGTGGAGTCAAAAAGGCAATTAAAATATTAGGTTTTAGAGGGAATTTGATGGTAAATATGAAGATTATAACCATGTTCCATATATCAATGGTGCAGTTTCATTTAGAATATTGTATGCAATACCGTCCAACTCATCCCAGAAACAGAATATCGCTGAATGAACCGGGGTTGGGAAAGCAGCAGTAAAAATTATTATGGTTTTGGAAGAAAACCCTCTCAAAAGCTGAGACTTTATTTTATGATGAACTCAAATTATCACGATAAAAGTATTTAAAAATGAGTGGTGTTTGGAATGGATTACTTTTTGCCTTCATATCTTATAACATGAGAAAAATATGCAATTATATTCAAAGGTGAGAAATTCGACATTTATTTATGTATGAATTTTATGTAAAACCTGTAAAACTTGTTGCCACAGGAAGTCACTGAGAGACACCAAGAAATAAACAAGACTATCCAGAATTATACTAGTGAACCCTAATACATTTTGTAGTATGTATATTATTCTTCCTGCTTCAGGTTGCAAAGAAATATCTAATTCCTGGAAACCAGGAAAAGAACTAGTATAAGATGCAAGATTTCCCCACCTTTGCCCATGATGGGGTTTTTACATCTTCCTCTGAAATGTCTGGTGATGGCCATTGCCAGAGAAAGGTCATTGAACTCAATGAACCTTGAGACAGATCAAGTATAATAATTCTTTTATTTTGCACTATTTGGATTGACAAAAGATAGCTCTGATGGACTGGAAATACAGCATTTCTACTATTACTTGGAAGTGTTTTCTTCTTCAAAACAAACATCACTTTAGTCTTGGTCATCTCTTTCTTGGTTTTGAATCAGACTTACTACTATTCTAAGATAAAGGGATGTTTGAATGGAAGTGTTTAAGCATGCTTTTTAACAGATAAAACTGTCATTTTTCCAGATCTTTTCTGTGCTGAAAGCTCTTTTATCTTTTATAATACCAACCCATCACAATAAAAATGTTTTGTTCCCAAATACACTGCTTTACAGAGAACACTTTGTAATCATCTTATAAGTGCATTTATTTCATGATGTAGTGATCAGTGTATTATAACTGTTTAAAATACTATGCCCCGTTTAGACAATAAATAATTTGTCAATGCTAATTGATGGCCCTCTATGTGGCTGTGCCAAGAAAAACAAATGATACCAAGAAAAACAAAAAAAGCATTACAATTTCATCCTCACCACACAACAGAATGAACTAAAAAAAGAAACCCACAAAAACATCATAACTGTAAAAATTCTGGGTAAAATTTTAGGAATTCACATTCATAAGTACTAACAGTAATTAAAAAAAAAACAGGGCTTCACTCAATAAATCAACGCATGCTGGTCTTTTCAAGGATTGCTGCCTTTCTAAGATAGTAAATTACAAAGAAGCAAAAAAATGTTGCTGAGAATGCAATTTTGCTATAGTTTTTATTTTTTGTTCTAAAAGTCTGAAGAAGCCTTTTATGATGGGTACTGAGGTAACTGCAAAGGTAACTTCAGGTACATTCAGGATCAGTGCACTGGTTCTTTTTGAAAGAGGATTTATTCACTGCTTACTAGAACCCAGAAGACATTAAAAAAAACATTTTAATGAAAACTCTTGTTAATTAAAATCTAATTATTTTATGATTGCTCTGTTTGGCATCCCAAAAAAACCCACTTAAGATCTTGAAAAGAAGAAACAGATAATTCAGTGAGCAATTTATCATAAAAGAAGAATACCCCCCCTCTTTTTTCCTACTTACCAGGCATAATTAATATGTGATAATACTCATAATGAGTTCCCTAAAACAATTAGTAACACATCTCCAGTGGCCTGCTAATCCGAACATAATGCTTTTTGAATCTGGAGGTGTACCAGTCCTTTTGTGCTTTCACACCCAGATCACGTACAACGAAAGAAAGCTGCAGAACATAATTTATTATTCTGCATCACATTTCATCAAGTCCCTTAGCAGCTACTTGATACGATATCAAGAAAAATACAAGCAAAAAATAAAACATCTCCCCCCCAAAACAACAGTACCCCAAAGAATAAGAACCAATTACAATTCTCTGTCTCTATGACAATCACTGTCATCCAGTCAAAGAAAACCTTGACCGGGTTATTTTTTGTACAAAATTTGAATGGCTTTTTCATCTCCATAAGGCAAATAAATCTATATATAAACATGTGGTGCAGTAACAAGGACAATGTCTGGAACACTTAAGAGCTAAATTACTTTCAAGCCATGTAACATCTTATTTTCCCCTACAAATATAAAATAAATGCTGCTATAGTGTACGCGCATGCGTTGGCAATGTGTTTTTTAGTTGGGAAACAAACTCTTTCAAGCTGGAGGTATTATGACTTAATGAAACTTTACAAATATTTCTTTCCTTTTAACTATCTTGTAAATAAAAATGAAATCCCCATTTGGGGATAAAATACATTTACATCATCTTCTTTTACATATTCAAATGCACTCAAATACCTAGCTTTCTTTTTATCTGTTTCCTTGATGGCAGCCCCCTGCACTGCCCCTGTTATAAATTTGCCCAAAGGAATCTTCATGTCACTGTAGATGCAGCTGATGTTCCGTCATCCCTGTCTATTCCCACTAAATTTATTCTACAAACAAAAAGGTTAAGTGTTGAAATTATAAAGCTCAAATTCTCTCTCAGAATACATAAAGGCTAGTTATATTCTCAACCCATTTCAGAAACTGAACCTGATACAGGATCAGCATTTCGCTTGTCAAGCTCTGCATCTTGCAGAAAGCAGATTACACTAGTCCTCTGTGATCTTTGCAGACTGGTTTCAAGCTTCCAGGAAGTGTATCAACGTTTTAAACCAACAAAGTCCCAAATGACTTGATAGCTAGTTCCTTCTGATGACCTGTCTAAAAGGTGGAATTTTACCGCAACTATAATCAGTTACAACCTTGATTTAGAGATTCCTTTATTTTTAATAGAGAAAGGATTAGATAAGTGCTTCCTTAGTTCTGAAGAATTCTCAGTTTTGGAATTCACTGCTGTCAAAGTAACATAAGCAAGAATTTTAAAAGATATTTTAAAAAAAGCATGGAAGGGATATAACTCTGCATATTTTAGGGGAAAAGCCAACTCAAATTCTAGTGAATTACGAAAAGAGCTGTTCCCGCACGGTCTGTTCGAAGGTGTCTGTCATGTCCCCTGAAACGTCTAGTATTACTCTCTGTGTATCACATGCCACTAAGTGACAGATCACAATGAACATATAATTGCTTGACATTCATATAATGTATGTTGAAGTGATAAGAACATGAACATCTATCTAAAGGATACTGTATGACACACATGTATTGAAATGGGTTACATTGTGCCCGTCTGCTTGCAGCCACGCTTTAACTAAGGCCCCTGCTACACATTACATGTATTAAGCAATTGATTGGTTAATCATGCAGTAAGTTAAGACTAGCCACATGTGCAAAATAAGAATGGACTCGAGTACTAAGTCATTATCACACATTAACTGGTTAATCACACAATAAATTTAGACCAGCCATACTTACAAAGTAATTATTACATGATAAAAATGACTAGCCAGATATAAAAAGAGCCAAACAGCTATAAAGTTAATGCTTGAAAATGTGTAACAACTCTATAGCTGGTTTGTATCCAGCTTTAATTTGAACATGTAGCAGGGCCTTAAGGAAAAAAATAACCCACAACTGAGTCCTATTCAAGAAAGACGATAGGGCTGATTTTGAAGTGACTGCTATTGACATGGGCTGGCATTATAAGTGGAAAACGTCAGTCCTTTTCAGGCAGTGTTGTTGTTACTTTTATAATAAAATGCCTAATTTGTGAATTGTAAACATTCAGAAAAGAATATGTCCAATTTATTTACAAATAGAAAAGGCACAATGACTGACTAGGACTACAATGACTGGTTTGCATAGTAGGGGGTCCAATTTGCAGGTAGTGTGCCTAACTTGTAGAAAGACTCCACTCTGTGCAACCCCCTTACTTTCCTTAAAAGTACTGCTAACAAATGTGTACTTTAGGATTGACCGAATGATGTAATATCACTAATGAAATGTTAACGCTTGCAGAAAAGCAAATAAAGGAAGTGTGCATACAAAAACTGAATCAGCTATGAAAAGAGAAAATGATGCTGGGAAGGGTGCATAAGAACAAAACCAAATTACTTTTTTAAACTTAGTTTAGAAAAGTCCTTAGTGCAATACTGTGCATGAGAAATGCTAAGCATTCCTTCACTCATTTTTTCAGCTGTAAAAATTAATGTTACAGTATGGTCACGGTGCTTTGCATTCCCATTACTTTTTCACCACTTCTTTTGTAGAACTAATGTCTCAACACAATTCTATTCGCAAAAAAGAAAAGAAAAAGAATTATCATGCAAAAGGCAACTAAGAAACAAATCTTAATGTAACCCGATCAGTCTGAAGAACTGCATTACTTGTTCACTCACGGTGGTTCAGGTGACCATTCTGAGGCTGATCTGATACCTATTAAAGGCAAATTGCTAAAAGCGAGGAAACTTCAAAACAGGCTGTAATGATTTAAATTGAAAGAATTTAACTAATGTTCTATATTTCTTGATTTTTAAGTCATTGATTCAAAACCGCTTGAGGCTGTGTAGAAGAAGTTTAAAAAATTGTGCTAATTTAACTTTTATAATGAATGCACATTTTTAATGTCACTATAGGTGAAGAAACAACCAACATATTGGAAATTAACGTGCTAATCCTAAAAAAAAGGATTTTATAAATGGTCCTATTGACATTAGTTGGACTACATGCTCATTAACTATGGATATGGGCAGACACACAAATATCCAGGCATAATTTACACTGGTTGGCATACAGAAGTAAGTTATGCAAAGACAGGGAATGGATGGATATGCAGATATCCCAAGATATTTCACACAGCAAGCAGTTATTATGACTTGCCAATAAATATGGGAGAGCAAGTAATTGATTATTTGCCTTTAGCAACTGGCTCCTTTATAAGCACAGATAAAACCTAAGGGGGTATAACTTACATTGGCAGCCTTTTATCTTTAGTTCTTTCAGCAATAATTTTCCATCGGAATGGGTAAATCTACCCAATACAAGGGGTTTGTTTAATCTTCTTCCTACATTTTTTAAATAGATATGATGCTAGTTACACCCATGTGAATGCTGACTCTATCCATGCCCTATGTACCCATATGTTTTGCATGTATAAATGAATGCATGTGTATAAATTTGATGAATAGTAGAACTCAGATCCTTTGTTTCCGGGTAGTTCACAACCTGCTTATTTGTGCCAAGTTGTGGAATTAAAGAAAAGCTGCTAAGCTGTTTCTTGCAGCCTTCACTTCAAAGGGCACTATGGCTCAACTCAGCTGGTGCTCATCAGCTGTCCCCTGCAGCTTTACCTACGCCTGGCTAGCAGGTATGGTAGATCTGTACTTTGTAGACTACCTGTATCAGTTTTACAGCATAAGTTTACCACAAAAAAGAGACGAGAAAGAGGAGACAAAAGAGAGTAGAGAGAAAAAGAGAAGAGAAAGAGAAAAGGAGGGAGAGAAAATAGAAGAAAAAGAAGAAAGAGAGAAAGAAAAGAGGAGAGAGAGAAAGAAAAAGAAGACAGAAAAAAAGAAAGAGAAAGACGGTGTGTCCCTCAGCACCAACACCTTCCACACCTTGCTACCAGCTGTGGCTTGGGCCTACTGGTCCAGGGCAGCGTCCAGCAGACAGAAGCAATGACACCACAGCAGCAGCAGCCATTGCCGGGGCCCTCAGGCCTCACTGATGGTCCTGGAATGGGAGAAGCCTGGGCCCAGGGCTGGGAGGGACGGCCTAACTGGGGTTTGGGCAGGCGAACGCGCCATCCCACTCAGGTGGTGACAGCACTGGGGTGCTGAGCACCAGGGTCAGGCATACGGGGCAGGGTTTGGGTGGCATGGGGAGAAGCAGGCATGCGGGGAGGCACCATGGACAGGCCAGCCTGGCCACCCCTGGGAAAGACAGCAGCCTGAGAATAGCAGGGGCTGGGTGGGAAGCGTGGGCCACTCTGGGGCCTCGTAGGACTCAGGCTGTGGTGGGTGGGAGGGGACACCCAGCAGCACCCGAGATGGGGTCTGACCTAACCTAGGCCTGTGCACCTTCACAGGGATGGGCTATAGCCACCCTGTCTGCAAGGGGATGCCGCCTGGCTGCGATAGGACACCGGGCTTGGGGGGGGTCCCAGCTCTAGGCTTGGCCTCCCTGCATGCCAGGCATGTGCAAGCAGGGCAGAGCCACCCTTGGTGCAAGGGCCTCACGGCGGAAGCCCCTCAGGCACTGGGAACAGTTGCCACAGGTGGTGGTTGGGGCTGATCTGGCTGGAAGCCTGCAGTGCACAACGCCTGCCCAAGCCCCGGTCCCAGTCCCTACAGGGGAGCTATGGGCGGGCAAGGCTGGGGCAGCTGCGGCAGCTGTTCCTGGTGCCTGGGGGGCTCCCACAGCCAGGCACTTGCACTGGGGGTGGCACTGCCCTGCTTGAGCTGTGCCCAGTGTGCAGGGAGGCCAAGTCTGGAGGAAGGAGCACCCCAAGCCTGGAGTCCCGCCCCATCCAGGCAGCATCCCCTCATGGGCAGGGCAGAGCCGCATGGGCTGGGCCCCACCTCATGTACTGCTGGGTGCCCCTGCCCGTCCAGACACCCGTGGCCCAAGCTTGCAGAGCCCTACTACCCTCCCAGCCCCTACCTTCCCAAGGAGCCAGCTGGGCCAGTCTGGCCATAGCGCCTCCCCCCATGCTTTCTGGACCCTGCCCTGGCCGTAAGGCTCAGCACCCTGGTTCTGCCCCCGCCTGGGTGGGATGGGGCATCTGCATGCCCAAGTCCCAGCTGGGCCTAGGGCTCATCCACCTGCTGGGAGCCTCAGCAGCTTTGTGCAGTGCCTCCCCAGGTCCAGGCCTGGGCCTTGCCCCCCCACATAGCTCCCTCCAGGGCCAGGCTGGAGGGTACAGCCTGGGGAAAGGGAGCAGGGTCAGCAGACTGCATCCCTAGCTGTGTCCTCCTGACTTCACCCCTGGGGCCTGCCATGGTGCTGGAACATCTAGCTGCTTCGGAGAGCCCAGACCAGCAACTTAAAAAACATTCTTAAAAAAATTTCCTCGGATGCCTCCTGGCATGCCAGGGAAAAGGTCTCCATGTGCCACTAATTGGCATGTGTGACAAGAGTTGCCTATCCCTGTGCTAGACAGCACAGCCTCAGATAAGGCAGGAAGCAGAGCAGCAGATCAGGCAGGGGAAGGGGATTATAGCGGCACTTGAAGTTGTAGGCCTAATTTGTGGCGTGTCTGCCCTAAAGGCTGGCCCCCACTAGTTTACACCATTCTTAACATAGACCATACTTAATAGAGTCCAGCTTGTAGATAATTTTTTGTTCTACAATTTCCTATTTAGGTTGGTTTCTAAAGTTTTGTTGTTTAAGAACAGCCAGTCTGAGGTCAGTGAGGGAATATCCACAGTGGGTACAGTTTTCTGCCACAGGTCTTTCTGGAATTTATGTCAGATCATTTGTTCTTACACACAGAGATCACCCTGTCTGTCTAGTGAAGACAGCAGAAGGGCACTGTAAGCGGGTGATGGTGTATATGACATTGATAGAGGAGCAAGTGAATGAACCGGGGAAGTTATAATCTGTATGATATAGTCCATTAACGATCTGGTCCATATGGATGAAGGGCCATACCTAGGTTGTACTATACCAGGTCCTGAAAGTGTTTTTATTATTATTTTTTTTAGTATCATAAAATCTTAACTAATTTTAAAATTACCTACTTCAATACATTAAAATTATTGCAAGTTTTTAAATATGTACATGGCCAATTGAAAAAAAAAGAGCCACGTCAATCTCCTAAATTCATATTTAGGCATCTAAGAGATTAGGGTGCACAATTCTTTATTTCACAAGTTGATGGAGGTTTATAGAGTATCTTAGGTACTTCGGTCTTTGAACTTGTTGAAATTCAGTAGATCAGAACTACTGGTATGAAGTACAAATATATTGTGGGCCATTTGCAAATAATTTTGTGCTAAATTTATGGTATTTTCACAGTAAAGCCTGACCTTGCCTTTTGCAGAAGTGACAAACATGTTAAGGATGCAATTTTACAGAAGAAAAAACCTTTCTATAAAAAATCTAAAACTGTAATAGAGATTTAAACCATGCAAATAAAAAAATATATATAAAGACACCTACTTCAGGGATTTCAGATTATAAAATGGTAAGAACTAACATTACATAAACTGATTTACATGTACAAGAACATGAACCTTTGGATTTGAAAATAAAACATGTTTTTAATCAAAACTACTTTAAAGACTTTATATTAAATTGCATAATATTGCATCCTATGGTATAAAAATCTCTATATACATCCAAGACAAAGTGTCTCTGAGAGGTATATATGTATAGCTCTAGGTGATTTTGCTAAGGGATCTGTATTTGAGACCAGACCTGGGCCAATTTTACCAATAAATCTTAAAGGTTGCCTGAAGTGGCATCACTGTTTGGGGGCTAAATCTAAAATTAGTGCCAGTAAAAACATCAGTGTCCATGTAAGCACTAAAGATATTGCCAGGAACCTCACTGAATAGATCAGAGGCCACTATAAGGCTCCTGAAAGGAAGGAGCTAGGAGCACAGGTAGTGTTTTCATTATTTCTCAATGTGGAAGACAAGGGACTAGGCAGAGACCATCATATCATGAAAGTAAACACATGGCTGGGACAGTGATACACTGTGAAGGCTTTGGATTCTTCAACAATGGGAAGATGTTCTGGGGAAAAATAAGTACTGTCAAGAGATGGGATCCAGCTGATTGTCTCAATGGATATTTTTTGCAAAATCTGAAGGCACCAGAGGCCTCTTACAGCTGAAGCATCTCATTTATGAAGTCCCTTCCTTTTCTGATCTCCATCTGCTAAACATCTCTTCTCTAGCTTGCCTGCAGACGCTGACTCTCTCTGGAACCAACCAGGTGACGACTCTGGGGTTTCGTGTAGCCTCATCATACCTGAAGGCCCTGGAGCACCTAACACTGCGCCAGTGCACCCTGAAAGACTCTGCTACTCATTTCATTGGGTGCTACTTGAAGCAGCTCCGCATTCTGGAGTTTAGCAACACTCCCTTCCTGACTGATGCAGGCCTGCCTGACTTAAAGTCTTTCAAGTACCTGGAAACTCTTTCCCTTGAGTCCTGCGGTAAGCTTTCCTGTGATGCCATTGTCGCTCTGGGTCAGGCACTGCCCCAGCGAAGAGTCTTAATTTAAGAAAACAGATCTTACGATGATAGGCT
>NW_017728906.1:72920419-72947344 GCF_001723895.1 Crocodylus porosus | reverse complement strand
TGGCGGAAACTTCAAAATTAAAGGAGCTACTGCATAGTGCACTTCCAATACAAATTCCAGTGATCTTTATCTATACTGGATGTTGTCCTGACCAAAAGAGAAGAACTGGTAGAGGTTGTTAAGGTGATGGACAACTTGGGAGGAAGTGATCACAGTAAGATAGAATTCCAGATCCTGAGACAGGGAAAGCATGAGGTCAACTGAACTAGGATGCTAGATTTCAGAAAGGTGAATTTCAATTGATTCAAGGAATTAATGGGGCATAGGAAGACAGACTGAAGGATAAAGGTGTCCAGGAAAGTTTGGAACTTCTAAAGGAAGCCCAACAGAAAAATGTTCCAACATGGAAGAATGGCAAGAGACCAATGCAGCTGCACAAGAAGCTTCTAGGATGCCTAAATGCCAAAAAAAAAAAGGCATACATGCAAATGAAAAGCACACACGAAGCAAGCATACCAGGAAATACCAGGAACTTGCTGGGAGAAAATCAAGATGGCAAAGATCAAGAATGAGCTGCACCTGGTGAAGGAGGTTAAGGACAAGAAGAGTTTGTATAAGTATGTTGGCCAGAAAAGAAAGGTGAAGGAAACTGTGGGCCAACTATTAAACAGCCACGGGGAACTCAGAAGAGGCAAAGAAGGTATAGCTACTCACCAGCTATTTTACTTCAGTCTTCACAAAAAAATTTTCAGTGGATCCAAATGAATTCAAGTCAGCAAGGCCTGGTGAACTTTATTCCAAGGCTCTGAAAACTGGCAGATGAGATCTTTGAGTCCTTGGCAATGATATTCAGGATGTTGTGGGAGAGGGGTGATGAACCATAACACTGGAAAAGGGACAATGTAGCAGCCCTCTTTAAAACACCAAAAAGGAGGACTTGGGGAACTACAAACTGGGTACCCCCGTGTCAATATCCAGGACACTATTGGAACATATCCTAAGGAAAGTCCATTTTTAAGTACCTGAAAGATGAAAGTATAACTACAAGCACTCAGCATGGATTTACTAATAACAAATTATGTAAAACAAACTTAATTTCATTCTTTGATAAAGTAACTACTTAGATGGATGGAGGGAATGCTGTGGGTATATTGCATCTGGATTTCAGCAAGGCATTTCACAAAGTTCCATATAAACTTCTCATAAACAAACTGAAGAAATGTGGGATGGACAAAACTACTATAAAATGAATAGGCAACTGACTCAATAGCTACATTAAATGGTAATTATAAATGGATCCATATCAGGATGGCAGGAAGGTTCGAATGGAATTCCACAGAAATCCATCCTGGCTCCAGTTCAATGTTTTTTTATGGCTGTTCAACATGCTTATTAATAATTTGGATGGTGGAAGAGAGGTTCCTTGAGCATATCTGCAGATAACACAACACTGGGAGAACATATCACAATTCAGAAGGATCTTGATTGACTGGAAAGCTGGACTAGAGCTAACAGGGTGAAGTTCAATAGTGGCAAATTCAAGGTGGCACACCTGAGGAAGAATAATCAGAAACACAAATACAAAATGGGTGATACCTGAATGAATGGAAGCACTACAGAGAAAGATCTGGGAGTCTTGGCAGATCACAGACTCAACATAAGCCTGGAATGTGAAGCAGTCACACGGAAGGCAAATGTGGGATGCATCAGTAGTAAATGCAAGATACCACTGCTAAGGATGTGATAGTGCCTCTACTTCGTACTAGTTAGGCATCATCTAGAGTATTGTATGCAGATTTGGGCTACACATTTTAAAAAGGACATGGAAAAATTAGAGAGTCCAGAGACAGGTGACAAAAATGATAAAGGGCTTGGAAGACAAATCATATGAGGAGAAGCTGAAGAATGTTCAACTTGCAGAAAAGGCACATAAGGAGGGGATATGATAGCAGTCTTAAAGTACTTGAAAGGCTGCCATAAAAAAGAGGGAAAACACCTCCTCTTTCTTGCTGCACAGAGTAGTATATAGACCGATGTCTTGGAAGTTGCAGCAAAATAGGTTTTTCAGGAAAAACTTCTTCACTGTTAGAAGAAGCTGGAGACTTCCCAACACTGCAGGTGTTCAAGAAGAGGTTGGACAGTCACTGGTCAGGAATAAATCTAAGTGTATTTCTATGTTCTTCTATGGGTATTTTCCATTGTTCTGGGATTTGCTGATTTGCTGGGAGAGAATTTCAATTCTCAATGGCCCATTGAAACCACTAGTTTAATCTACTAAAAAGTCTGGATAAAAAATACTGTTGTAAATGTAGAACACCTTTTTCAGTAATAAAGTTCTCAAAACTTCATTACAGACCTCATGTTTCATGCAGTGTGGAAAGAAGATGAAGAAGGCATGATTTTTAAAGAGAAAGTGTACTTATTTAAAACAAATGGATGCATTATTTTAAATTACTATCTTTTCATCTTTCAAATATGATTCTTACAGGTTTCTACCCTTAAGTTGGAAATTTGTGAGAGAAGAAAAACACCTTATCTGTTTCTGAGATACTACTCAAAGTGATAGGTTTTGAAATTATAAACCAAAAATTATGGGCTAATAGATTCAACATGAAAGATGCAGATATGGCATGAAGGAAATATATATCCTTTTTTACAAAAATGTATCATTAATGTTTAGACATTTAAGAAGTACATTGGCCTCAAATATATAAAATGTAAACTGGCCTATGTTTAAATAATCATTTCTAAACTTTGAGCACAGACGATCTTCTCTTAAATTTATTTACATACTGAAAAGTATTAAAGTTTCCTGTCACTTTATTACAACATGCAATAAATTAATGTAATTTACATTTAAAAAAACAACTGTATACACAGTGAAGGAGCGGAATGCTTCCCAATAATCTCCTTTAATAATATACAGCTTTTTTGGTAGGAGGGAGAGGAGGAGAGGAAGCTTTTAATTTTTTTTTTAAATTTGGCATTAAATCTTAATCTCAAATCTTGCCATGGTGAAGAACAAATGAAAATTTAACATGGAGCCTAGATCATTTATTGTTGGCTTTGCAGCTAAGTTGCTCCTTACCTTTTCTGGAGGAGGTGCTGGGTGAAATCTCTTTGCACATACTAAAAACACATCAGGCTGTGGCTTGCCATTCTTCACTTCTGGGTCATCTCCCAATACAATATGATTAAATAAACTAAAGAAGTCTTTGTGTTTGATTGTTTTCATCTCAAATGCTACTCTAGCTGAGCTTGTAGCAACAGCAATGGGGATGTTGTGCTGGTGTAGATGGCGGATCAGTTTTTCAACGCCTAGAAGACAAAATAATGTATCTATTAATATATTTGCCTTATGTAGCTGAATGTACTTTGAAGAGTGATGTAAAAGAGCCTAGTTGTACATGGTAAAGATTCATTTACACTCTGGTGGTAACTTTGAAAGATTCATTTACACTCTGGTGGCATTTTTGCTAATTCTGAAGTATTCCAGCTCAATGCAAAAATGGGTAAAAAGGCACCAAGCTGAATTCCTCCTACATCTGAGCTCCACTTGGTAACAGGAACTGGGATCAGGGCCATCCACAAGCTGGGGACAGTTCCTTGATTCTGTGCCACCACCTCGCATGACTGAAAGCAACCAGTGGATATGACGACTTGCACAGTCTACAGTGTTAGTAGCCTATCCCTTTCTGCCTGCTATTTCACTACCCAAAAGTGCTTATTCTAAAATCCAAAAAGATTAACAGCTTCAAATGGTTACCAGATGAGTGTTAAAAAGAAAATGAGCCTGTTAGCAGAAGCTTCTTTCATCTCCCCTCCCTGTCTCTTCTCTTCTGTTTGCCCATGAAAACCATTACTTTTTCCAGAGTCCCAAGATACAATCAACTTCAAGACAAGGGGCAATCCAGCTTTTCTGCATATAAAATGGAATCTTTATCCCAGCAATCTAGACGCATCTCAGCTTCTCCAGGGAATACAAACCGTTTGCTTGTAGCCACAGAAAGAGCTATAGGATTGGACTTTACAAACATAATACTTTTAGGAAGAGCAAAACTATTATTAGATAACAGCTTGCTTTGAACACTACAAAATTAAGCAAACAGTAATTAAGGGTATCTTTACACATGTTCTTCAGGGAAGGAGGGCATTTTAATTAGAGCAGCTTTTGGGAGCCTCTCTAATTAAAATGCCTGCAGTGCCTCATATATTTAGTATTCTGCATTTCAAAATGGCAGCAGGGGTACTTTAACCAAAGCTCATTCGACAAGCTGTCGTTAAACCACCCTCATTGCAATTTTGAACCACAGGGACACTGAATACACATGAGGTCAAGACAGCTGAAGCATGCTAATCAACTGAGTCTGCTCTGACATGTTCTAATCCGTATGCATCGGAGCAGGTGTTGGGAATGTGTATAGGTGCCCTATGGCACTTGGTTTTATAGTGGAAGAATGTGGAAAAAAATTGTATTCTATTCTATAGAAAATTTCATACCCATGCTCAGCACCATAGCGCACTTTTGCATGTGCTTTGGGGGTGAGGAGGGCAGTGCTTTAATTAGAACGCATCTTAGGGCCACTCTAATTAAAGCACTGCAGCATCCCTGCACTTCAAAATGGTGGTGGGGGTGCTTCAATTTGAACAGCCCTGGGCTCTGGGTGGTGGTGTCATGGGTCAGGTGGTAGACAGCATTGCCTCTTAAGCTGTGTGGAGTATGCAGCCACACAGGCACGGATGGCAGCACGGCATGAGCGCGCTTGCGTGGCCACGCATGCCACATAGCTTAGAGGGATCGTTGCTGGTAGAGGGGCTGGCTGGGGCATGAGGGTGCTACGGGGAAGGGCTAGATGGCAGACAGCCTCTACACTGTAACACCCTCATGCCCAGCCAGCCCCAGTCTGCATGTGCACTGCAGCGGCATAAATTACTCTGCCATAGGATAATACTTGTTCTGGCCAGTACTACCCTATGGCAGTGTTAATTAATTCACTACAGGCTAATACTGGTGCACGTGTAGACAGTGACACTTTACTGTGGCGCTAATTAGTCAGCTCCGTAGTAAAGCACATGTTGATGCCCCCTCCCAATATATATATATATTTTGTCCGTTTGTTTTTTCAGAGTACATAGCAATATATCCTACATATATATGTCCCCTGAAAAATCACATCCCACTTGTTTTACATTAGGGCTCCAAAATAAGTGTAATAAGGCTTTACCTGTATAAGCCTCTGCTTTGTATCTGAAAAATAAGACTAACACTAACTCATCTCAGAGGTGTGTTTGTAGCATTTATCTTCAGAATGCTTCATTTGACAATGTTATGCTTTTTAATCTAATTTTCTGCAATATTTCCTGGGTGTTAAGAAAACATACTGGAGGGGCATCATTTTGTGGTATTGTACTGACATTTAATTTAGTGATTTGGGGGGTCTTAAAATTCTTCAGCACATAGAGATCAGAAGTATGCCATCTTTTACTTACAGCAACCAAAATAATGTAGTGTTCCCAGCCCTCATTCTCAAAAATACTTAAACTGCTTTCAAACAAATAATTACAGATAAATAAACAACAGTCTCAAGTAGCTACCAAGTATGGAAAATGTCAGCCTAAAGGAATTACGTTTTGCAAAGTTATAAGGAATTTGAATGTGCGTCTTAAATGGAAATTATTAGTCAGTGTTACTACAGGATATATGATTATGTGACACATAATTGACATGACCTTAGGATGGCTGCATGACTCATGGCTGGCAATGGCATAAGCACGCTCCACAAATATTCTTAAAATTATATCAATAAAACTGGTGTGTATATGATATATGTACCAAACATTTTATTTAAAAAAATGTAAAACGGAAGTATTAGTACAGTTCTAAATTATCTGTTGCCTAAAAAATAGATTATAAAATATCATGAATTCCTCCACAGTTGCTGGCTGGTGGGGACGAGCTGCGCCCAAGCCTCACCTGATCAACATGCTCAGAATGAGAAAAAATGTTCAGTAAATGTTCAAAAAGTTCGAAAAACCAAAACAAAGCAAAACAACCCTCACCTAATGTAGCTTTACTACACCTAACCCTGGGACTTGTAAGGTCCAGGATCTTGGGACCTTTTACAATTACAAAGGCATGCTGTGTATTCTACTTTTTAGTCACAGCTTTCCCCTTTTTTAATCTGTATAAAGAGTATCCTCTGTATTTTCTCTGAAACTCATTCCATCTGGTCTCCCATTCTGTTTCTTCACATACTGTTTCCTTTTCATTTTAGTCCTACTACTTCTTACTTAGTAATACTGCTTCAATTCAGTGATCCAAAAGGCAGAGTGAGGAAATCAACTCAAAAGTGGAAAGAAAAGAAAAATCAAGGATCAGAATATTAGAATATAAGGGACTACAGAGTGGGCATATGGAAAAATTAAACATAGGAAAAATGATGAGGGGGAATAGAACTGTGATTGAGCCCTGGTGTGATGGCCAAAACCAGAAAGGTCAAACAGGCAGCTTTAACCAGAAAGATTTGCTTTCTACGATATCTGCAAAGTGGCTGATGAAGCAGTTTCCTGTCTGTCTGAAATAAATAAATAAATAAATAAATATATCTTTTGTATTAATAACCAGACAGCATGAACTTTAAAAAGCAAAACTAAAAATTATAATTGCAAACATAGCCGATTTATAAATTTTGCTTAGAAACAATAAAAAACTAACGAATGTAATCACAAGATATAATTAACATAGTGGATTAAACTTATGTAAAAACATGTTAATCTCAAACCCCAAAGTAATGTGGTGTAATTTGCGTATTGGGTAAACCCAAGCTTGGGCAGTGACTTATTGTAATAATTTCTAACACCTTTTAACCCTATAGGTTAATAGTTATAAGGTAACACTGTGAATGGCTATATAACTAAAAAATTAGCATAAATAGGATATAAAAAAACACGCACATCAAAATAACCCTCGGGAAGGGCGGAACAGAAGGGTTATTGCTGTTCCATACCCTCACGGATCTCTCTTATTCCCTGAGAGAGCAGAAACCAAATCCTAACTAAGGTGTTTCCCTCGGGTCCCCCCTCCAACAGCCCAGTTCAGAAACGTCTGACTTTGCTGAATCAGCTTGACGTGCACCTTCTAACTGAGGGACTATTGATAAGTTACTAACCAAGTAGAAACTCTTGGTTAATTTATCTGTTTTATTATTACTATCAATTTTAATTTATATTGTTATGTTGTCTATGAGCTTAACCTTTTTACTAACTGTCATATCTGCAAACTATATCTTTTGTTTTGTGATAAGTAAAATTATTCTTTTTTATAAGTAAAAATTGTCATTGCTTTCCTTCCCAACATCACCTCCTTGATCCCGAACCAAAATAGCCCAGTGGCTAATAAAGTTACAGTGCTCAGTCAGTCTGCAACTAAACTGATATACTCACAGTGCCCAGCTGGCCTTTGACACCCTGGTACCATATAATAAATTACATTTGTTAATATAACCTCTTCTCCTACCTTTTCTTCACCAGGCATAAAAATCTGACCCTGGGTACATCTACATGTCCAATTCACATGGCTGAATAAACTGATGCAGTTTGAGCTAGAGTTTATTACTCCTGGGCACAGCGCTTACATGTGCAACTGGGATTGCAACACATTGAGCCAAGGTGGTGCAGCCCCAGCTGTCGGGGGCGGGGAGGGGGTCAGCCTGCCAGCCCAGAGCTGGCCCACCCCTGAATGTGCTGAGGAGGAGCTGGCTGAAGCACAAGGGTGCTACAGTGCGGGGTTAGCTAGCAGGCAGCCCCGGTCACATGTGCATTGCAGTGCATTAAATTCTGCCATAGGATAGTACTTATGTTAGGCAGCACCATCCTACAGTGGAGTTAATTAGTTTGCTGTGGCCTAATAGTGCCACACATGAAGATGGAGACACATTACCGTAAAGCTAAGTAGTCAACTCCACACTAAAGTGCATGTGTAGACATGTCCCCCAAGATGCTTTATATAAAAGCTTTATGTGCTTAAAAAAAAAATCCTGTCCATGATCAGTTTTCTCATTCCTCATAAAATGAGCAATACACATATCTAGATTTAAGAGCACCTGAACTAAACAGCTTTAGACGGAATAAAATACCAGTGGATGTATGTTTCTAATTTCCGTCTATAAGCAATACTATGCAAAACTAATCTTTCAGATAATGCTTCTTAAATTTATAAAACAAAAGAAAGAAAATGTGGCAGACATTGTTCTGTTAGCACTTTTACTATTATCTCCAGTTAATCTGACATTGGCTGATGCTAGATAATGGCTCTTTCCAGGGTGGCAGGCATAACAACTAAGGCTTGATTGGGAAACTACAGTTGAAGAATTTTGTCTCCAATTTGTGTGTGCATAATCAAGCAGGTAAGTAATATTTATTGTTTGCGCTCTTTATTATTTTCTCTTCACACAACTGCCCACATCAATTTATGGTACAATGCAAAGAGATCTGACATATTTGGTTTATTGCATCTTGTTACAACATGTCATTTACAGTCATCTAAGCCATTTTTGTCAATCCATAAAAACAGCAGTCTCATTTGCAGTACTTTTATTTTTCCCACATAGCCACATGCACAGCAATTTTGAACTGGAATAATTCTTATTTTTAGTAAAGTGGATAGATTAGCAAACAGTCTATCAACTAATCCATCCATCTGGAAACACGATTAATTTGCAGATGTGTTTTTCTACAGATTTCTTCTGTATTTTCCAGACTCCAACCAGTCAATTAATAACTAAAGTATCTGAAGAAAACCTTTACTATACAAATGAATGCATTCTGTCTTTGAACATTTCCAGACCAACAGAAATAAAGAGAACTAATAGAAGCATAAACTTTCTCCTTTAAATGTCAACAGAGCATGGAGATGAAAATCAAGCTTTGCAGTCTAAATATGCAACCAGTAGGATCTTCCTCCAAAAATATTTATATCTTATCTTATTGAAACAATTATAAACACAGATTAGTTTTTGATTCAGCAAACATATGTGATGTCACAGACACTAACATACTAATGTAAAAATGCATCATGTTTCTAACAGACATTTAAATTGCTTTTTATGTTATGGGCAGATGTTTTGCTTTATAGGAGACCTAATCTGTGCTACCTGTGTCATATAGCACAGAAAAACATTTAAAAAAAAATTGGCAGAAATGTAAAGGAAACACATTCAAGTATTTTGTAGTTTTAGGACTGCCCCTAACCTCTCTGTCCTCTGTATCATGTGGCTAGTTCTCCCTGATTTGCGCTCTCTTCAAACGGCATATTTTCTTCAGTCCCATGACATCACAGTTTTAGTTCAATGGTTTCAGGGTATGTCTGCTCTAAATTTAAGCTCAAATCAGATGACTTAGGAGAAATACTGCTGTAGAAAGGTTACTTCTTCAAGGTTCTCTCAAATTTCCCTATGGCATACGCCCTGGAATTTTCATTTTTACTTTTAGACTTTGCTAGATTAAAAAGGGGCTAGAATGTAGGCACCTGTAATGCCCCCCAAACTGTAAATGGAGTTTTCAGCATTCTGAAGTTCCTGAAGAAGTTCCTTATTAGCACATGATACTTAAGAGACATTAACATAAATATATATACAAAAAAGGCTGTTTACACAAATACAGCTTCAAATTATTGTACACTGGTCAGTATAAATATTTTGCAACTGTTAAATGCAAACTTTTGCTATCCTTTGGGGGAGTGGGGTGGAAATGGGGAGCGAGAAAGGGGAAGGAGTTACAACAAAGTACAAACTAAAATAATCCCTTTTAGTGCATTCAATTACTGCAGGACTGGGATTCAAAATGTACAATCACTTCTAAGTATTGGTGCATGTACTGCTTTGACCCAATAATAAAATAATTTACTAGGAAGATGCAATTCTTGTGATATCTTTCTTGTATTATTAGAAAGAGTTGATTTAATTCCCCATACTGCATGTACTTTACCTGAAACAACTGAAAGTCTACCAATTAAACCATGTTTCATTTGTGTTATGTCTTCATATCCACTGATCTCTAAACCAAATCTGGGAAGTCGTTAAACGAATAGTAAGAAACAAGAAAACTACCAACAACCTATCACCAAGACATATATATGATATTTAAATGTCAAAATTACTTTTATGAGATCATAAGCACTCATGAGAAACAGTTCCTTTTCAACACGCTTATTAGTCTAAGGATGTATCTATTATGCGGGTTACATTTACAGCTACAGTTATGGGGCAATTAAGGTGTTAACCATGCCTGTTACAGGGAGCCAGGGATTCGTGTTACTTTAAGGAAAATTTGCAGTTGACAGGTGAACAGGAGCTAGGTGAACCACAGCAAGCAGGCTGACCTTTAAGCCTAGTGGGAAATGACTGTGCTTAATTAGGGTCACCTAACTGGAAGGGGCACATAAGCCCAGCACTGGGAAGAAGGAGGGTCAGTCTGGTAGCAGGGACAGGCACTCCTGATAAGGATGGCTGCAGGACAGGGACTGACCAGCACCCAAGAAGTTCCCCAAGAGCTACAAGTAAAGTAGAAGGGGAATTTATGACTTGTAGGAAAGTTAAGACCCAGTGCAGATAGTTTTGTTAGATAGCCAGTGGGCATGTGTATATTCTTATTAATACCAGAGGAACAGGTGTGGCTACTGGGGGAGACTTGGAGGCTATGGAGGGCTGCCTGGTGGGCACCCAGTAACAGGCAGATTAAGGGCAGGAGGGCTAAGGCCAGGGTCAGGCAACCTAGCCTGGGGTCAGAGGTCCAGAAGGCTGCGCTGGCTGAGGCTAGGGGAGCCAAGATTAGTGGGAGGAGTCCTGTGTGGGGTCAGGGATCCAAGGGCAGGATATTAAAGTAACAAAAGCAGCCTGGCCTGAAGCCTGAGGGCCAAGGACTGAAAGATGGCTATAGCCACCATGTCAGGGCCAGAGGCCCAGGGAATAGAGGGCTAAGGCCAAAGCAAGTTTAAACTGAGAGGGCCAAAGCCTGGAGAGAGATTATGACTAGAGGCCCAGAAAACAGAGACAGTTTGGCCAGGGCCAGGGGCCTTCAGGCTGATCAGAGTGTGAATGGAAGCAGCCTGGTCTATGGCAGCTGTCCAAAGGCCAGAGTCCTAGAGAGTAGGTGGCTGAGGCCACAGCAGGGAGAATGAAGCGGAATAGTCAAGGGGGAGCTAAATGCTGACAAGGGATGAAAGCCCAGGACAGGCAGAAGCCTGACCAAGGCCCAGTAGGCTAGGTAGATTTTATTGATTAACAGACAGGGCCACCAAGACCCATGGACAATTTAAAGAAACACTTGTGAGGCATGGGCATGGCTGAAAAGGCAGAAGAAGGCCACAACTAGCTCTTCAGTAACTGCTGCAGGGGTATGCATGGGATTGGTAGGACCCCACTTAATCATTAAGGGAAAAGATTAAGAGCTGAGTCTGGGAGGGACCCACTGGACAAATAATAGAAGAAGGCTTACTCTGGGACCCTGGAGCAGCCTCCTTTTTTTGTAATCTAATGATTCCATCAAAAGGTATGGCAGATGAGAGGAAAGGGAGGGTACCCTAAGGGAATGGAGCAGGACAGGAGTCATGTGACCACCAGGAGGCATCATGGCCACCCCTGGGGCCTGGTCCTATTACAGTGCCATAAACAGTAACAGTGCTACACATGCAGCTGGCTCATGGAGCTATAAAGAGATAAGCCAGCCACAAAGATATTCTGCAAAATATGAGACTCACTTGTATGGCACTAAAAATTGAACATTTAGCACAGCAGGGCACACTGTTGCCTCCGGACTGAAGGTTACAATCAGCTGATTGCCAGCCCTAGCCTTGGGCCTATTAACCAGCTCCAGGCTGGGGCAGCCTTAAGTCTAGGATAGAGCTGTTCCCTGCCCAATCCACAAAACTGGGTTGGGGGCAGCCCAACACATTTGGTTCAGCAGGAGACATATTTGGCACGAGGCATAAAATACTTAGAATCTCAATTATGACATTGTTTTTACAACTGCCAGGGACCTAAAAAGCAATGTCACACAGTGCTCTCCAGAGGGAACTTTCCTTAGGATCACTGAGGCCTTGTTGGATTTCAGAGTTCTCCCAAAGCCAGCCCAGGCAGGGGGAAGCCAGGCTCCTTTGTATTGGGAGACCCTGCTTCAGAAAGTTCTATGATGCAGACTTTCAGCCCCTTCATGGTCTCTGGATCTCCATGGGCCTGATTCAAGGAACTAGCATCCAGTTCTCCTCCAATGAAAGCGACTTTACCTCTTGTTGGGGCAACCTACAGTGATCCAAAGTTTCACAGCTCTGTTTCAATTAAGACATTTACTGAGACAAATGCCACCCAGCCAGAGGTTTTCTTCCAAAGGGTAAGTAATTCTTTTCTTCCCAGTCCTTCCACATGGCCAAGAACACTTCCCAAAGGCTTTGTTTTGCTGTTCTCTTTCCAGTCTTTCCAAAACACCTTTCCTCGTTGTGGATTCGAGACTTTCTCTGGAAGGAGATAATAAGCTCTTATTCACACCCTCCTTTCCATTGCTATCCTTGTATACAGTTATCCTCCAGCCTCCTGGGTGGGCCATCTCACTTTTTAAAAGTCAAAATGGCAACACAGCTATCTCAGACTCTGTAGATGCCATCTTGTCTTGTTCCAATGGCAAGCAGACCTCTTGCTTCACTGTCTTTTTAACCCAGTTTTCCCCTCTTGTAAATTAGCCAGGAGGAAACTGAGGCATGCAACATGATTGCAACACGAACACAGTTTGCACAGAAATACTATAACAATACCCACAGTGCATCACTAACGGCATATAGCAACTGAGCTAGCTTTTGATAATGGAAGCAGTATGGTCACATTAGTGCAGCACTCCATCCGGGATAATAAGCTGTGTTGAGAAGCAGGTACTGGGATGTACACTAAGTTCCTTGTGCACTTTAGGCAGGCCTCTCCATTCTCAAACAGCTCTACCCAAATCTAATTGGGTCTTTTTTCCTGAAGGGACTAGCTTAAGTAGTCCAAGTTAAAATGAAATCAATTAAAACATTTTTTCAATAAACCTGAAACCGCTACTACCAGCTCTTCCTCAACAGCAAAAGAACTAAATGAAAGTTAGGCAGGAAAACATTTTCAAACAGGTCTCTATCCAATCCACCCCAAATAAATGACTTCCTAGGCTGTTCTTATTTACCATAGAGAAAGAAATTTAATCAAAATGTCTGTAATAAGGTCTTGCAATTTCAACTGTACTTCTGCAGGTGAGCAAACAGGAACAGCAAACGTGGTAATTTGCAACAGTTTTCAGGGAGCAAGAGGAGGAAGGGAGAGAGGAATAGGAGCCAGGTACCAGGCAGAGATTCTGCTCTGGGAAGGTAAGTGAGTTAGAGCTGTCTATGTGTCTGGCTTGCTGAGTGTTTGGGCATGTACTTTGACCAGCTGGGACAACCGTTAGTGGGGTTATTGCTGCTTGTGTCTGACAGAAGACTTAACATGGGAATGGAGCCAGCCCAGGCCCCAGAGGGTATAAAAGCAGATGCCTCGAGCAACCAGGAGCATACAAACTAGGACAGGGTATAGGGCAGTTTGTAAGCAATTTTCAAGTCAGTTTACAGGTCAGTTTGCCGCCCTTCTTTGAAGGGGAGCCTTTAAGGGAGGTTACAAAGAGGACGGAGTTAGACTGTTCTTAGTGGTGGCAGATAACAAAACAAGAAGCAATGATCTCAAGTTCCAGCCAGAGAAGTTTAGGTTGGCTTTTAGGAAAAAACTCTCGTGAGAATGGTAGTAAAGCACTGGACCAGGCTACTTAAGAAAGGTTGCAAAATGTCCATCCTTGGAGGTTTTTAAGACCCAGCTAGACGAAGCCTTGGCTGTGAAGATATACTTCTACCCAAGTTAAATTTCAAAAGCAATGACATTAAATGGGTCTCCTCTGCAGAACAGAAAGCCTTAACTTAATGTACAGACGTACGGGGTATTTAATTAACCATGTTAATGTGGAGTTAAGCAAAAGGCAGGGCAGGATGGCACTTTAGAGTTTAAGGAGCCACTCTGCCCGGACATCTAATGAAGTTATGTGTGTGTTTGTTTTGTGTGTGGCAAATCTACCACTAATACCACAAAGGACCATACCCCTGCAATATCTATTCATAGTGTCCTTGGGATAAGGAATTAAACAAGAAAGCTTCTCTCTAAACTGTTAGTGATTACAGAGAAACTCAGTCCTATAGGTCTAATGTTGGGTCTGCCAGCAGGCAGAGCAGGAAACTGCAAATTATCAAAGGTACAAAACTGACATTTGCAAACAAATATATTCAGCAACCAGGAGCGATAGTTAGGAAAAACGTAAATTCTAAAGGAAGGTTCAAATCCTGGCTAGTTGTCCTGGAAAAGTATCCTTTTAAGGCACCAACTGACATTTTTCTAGGGCAGAAAACCAAGTTCTGAGAGAGCTTCTGGCAACGTGCAACATCTAGTCATGCTAACAAATAGATTTAACTTTCTCAGGCAAGTTTTGTTAGAACCATACAAATGGTGATAGAGGGAGTCCTAACAGTTGCATACATTTAAACCATAGTAGTACTTCAAGTCAGTAAGTCAGTTCAGTAAAGACTATAGGTTCTATTCTAATAATGAAAATATTTTAAAAAGACAAAAAATACACCCCACCAGTTAAACCATACCTTTTAAAACATTACTGTTCTACAACTAAAATGCAATGACTAGCTGAAGCCAAAGAAAACAACTTCATCTGGGAGTTTCAATAGGTTTAGCCAGCATTATTTTCACATACAGGGGAAAGGTGAAGCTAAGCTTTTATAAAAAGCCCCAAGCTACTTGCATAAACAAATTATGAAGAATGAACTATGCCTTAAATGTATAAGAATATTTTATATGTTCTCTGTGTTTACTTACTTTTTACAGCATAAGGGATTCAAACTCTTTAAAAACTCTGTAAAAAGATATGCAAGCAGCATGGGTTTATTAAGGTGGTATCTTTTATTGGACCAACTGCATAAAAAAGATCACGCTATGAAATTCTTGCCTCTTCCATACTTTCTAGATTAGCAGGTTACAACATCATTCTTACACTACCCAAAAACAGGGAGAAATTAGTTTATTCATCTAAGAGTTTTGGCAGATGTTACCTCTATGGCATGATTGTGTTAACTGTGCCATAAGTTGTACCAAGCCAAGCATTCAGTCTATGACATGATAAAATGGCAAACCAGCCACAAAGACATTCCCTCATTAATGTATAATAATGTTTTCTATTGTGATCTAAATTAAACATGTAGCATGTATTCTAGATGCTGTGTCCCATCCCAAAGATCAGCTGATCCCTGTGATTAGGCACAAGGCAGTTTGGGCCCCAAACTAGGGCCTGGGGCTTCCCTCTGCTCAATTTAACAATCTGGCACTCTCTCCTACCCAGAGGCAGTCCTGTGCCATCCTGTGCCCTAAGTCTAGGACTGCCCCTTCCCCACTGAAAGACATATATGGAGCCCAGCATGAGTGATCCAGTTCACCATGATGGACTTCCCATACCAGCAGTTGTACAATTGGGATTGCTGAAATTTTAAGCCCGATCCCAAAAATCTCAGGTCTTGCATGTATGTCTGTGTGTACCTCCTTTCATCACTTCCTACACATTTGGAGTTTGTCTATACCACTGAGCTGATATAAGTATAGCCCTCAGTGGAGACTTCGCATAAGTCAGCAAAAGGCGATTTTTCTCCTACTATAGCTATCCTGAACAACACTGGCTAAACAGACAAAAGCAGTCTTCTGACAGCATAGTTGCAGCTGACCAGAGTATATTGTTGGCACAGCTATCATAACTAGGGCTTTGATTTCTTTGTGCTCCTAACAAATACACTGTACTATAAAAACTGTGTAGACTAAACCTAGGCATTGCTTCTTACTCCTCTTACAGTTCTATAAATCCTTTGTTTTCTTTTTTTCCCTACGCTTTCCTTGAATATCTAGCAAAACAGTAATTTAAATATTCCCTGCATTCCTCCTCCCCTTCCAGTGGCTGCAGTTGCTTTTCTTCTCCTTCTGAATGTACTAGCAGCAGTGTGCATGGAACTAGACACTTGAGCCCTGAAGCATAAACCAGAGAATCTCCAGAGATTGCAATTAGGGTCCAATTCACTCCACTGCAATGACAACCAGAACAAAAGCAGCAGCCTGTGAGCACAGCATAGACTCTGGGAGAGGGCAGAGGTTTGCTGCCCGGTCACACGTACACACAGAGATGAATAAACACACCTTGTACTGTTTAAATTAATTGTGTATATGAATCACCCATGTCTTTTATGATTCACATTCAGTTGTGCATGAATGAAAACCTTGAGGATAAATATAACCTCTGTGAGAGGATGTTTCTCTATTCTGAACTGTTTAGAGCTCCTACGTTGAAACTTATGTCAGAGAAAACTATAACTCTTCAAGGTTCAAACACCCATTTAAAAATAATAATAATCAGCCCACATTAACGCTCTGAACTGTAGCAATTTGATTGGATTTCTGGTTGGTTTGATTATAATCATTTAAGATTATAAAGTTATTCCCCAGTAGAAACCCCTGTTAGCCCATGGTAGAAAAAAATCTCACTTCACAGGAGAAACCATCCACTCTTTTAAACCACAAATTTTAAAATATTTTTGGTGTAACCTGACACATTAAAGCATTTGGAAGTCACAACTCACCACTGGCATATTTCCACAATCCTCAAGTGAAATAGTATTGCTGTTATGACAGCAAGAGAGTGATGAGGATGGAACCAACCACCGCTTGCTGTGACTGCTTGGAAGACCTCAAAAATAATTTCCTTTATCTATCTGTTTCTTTGTCATCTTTAAATTTTCTTTAGGAGTGTTATCTAAAATGCTGCACTACTCTTGCACTCGGATATAAAACAAAAGTAGAGCTAGAACTTAGGGAAGCAAGTAAAACATTTTCCTTGCTTTCCCTCTTGTTAAACAGTATCAAAGATTCTCTACCTACGGCACGTTGATCAGTTTTCTAAGCAGTGTTTTCCCTTCTGCTCTCTTTAAGACATCCAAATGCCTCCTCAAGAGGTATGAACTCTTCATTCACTTCATGAATAAACTTACCTTAATGTTAATGCCTGTTAATTCCATCCATAATCAGTCAGACATATTAAAAAAAATAGTGCCACTTGCTATTCCCAAACAGATCTATCCTTTGAGATTTCTGAAGCCTAAACTAAGATTTCTTTGAAGTTGGAATCAAATACCAGCAGCTGTAAGGAGTCCACAGGATTTAAAACTTAAATGAAAATTTTAAAAAATCCTCCTCTCAGTCTTTCATGAAGTTTTAGCAAAACTCATGGTCCGTAAGAGTTTTATACCGAAAACTATATTGCTTTCATTACAGACTATTTCTTTTGTTTCTCTGGAAAATAAAACAGATATCTAATTTATATATTTAAATGATGTAGCATTTAACCTCGGAACTAAGTATACATAGTAAACTCTCTGGATGCATCTACACGTGAGCTTTATGGAATAGACTAATTAGCTCTGCAGTTAAGTACCACCGGCTACACATGCACTAGTATGAGGCTGCAGTAAACTAATTAACACCACCGTTACTGTCAGGAAGTCCCTGACAGTACTATCTTACAGCGGAGTAAATAACTGAGCTGAAATGCATGTGAAGATGCTGGCACGGAGGCGGAAAGGGATCTGGGGGTCATCACTGACTCCAAGATGAACATGGGCTGGCACTGTGGAGAGGCAGTAAGGAAGGCCAACCGCACCTTGGCATGCATCCACAGATGCATCTCGAGCAGGTCCAGAGAGGTGATCCTCTCCCTCTATGCAGCACTGGTCAGGCCGCGGGTTGAAGTACTGTGTCCAGTTCTGGGCGCCGCACTTCAAGAGGGTTGTGGACAGCATGGAGAGGGTCCAGTGGAGGGCCACTCGCATGATCAGGGGACAGCAGGGCAGGCCCTATGAGGACAGGCTGCGGGACCTGAACCTGTTCAGCCTCCAAAGGAGAAGGCTGAGGGGGGATGTAGTGGCCTGTTATAAACTAGTCAGGGGGGATCAGCAGGCACTGGGGCAGTCCCTGTTCCCCCGAGCACCACCAGGAGTGACCAGCAATAATGGTCACAAGCTGGCAGAGGGTAAATTCAGACTAGACATCAGGAGGCGCTACTTCACAGTCAGGACGCCTAGGGTCTGGAACCAGCTTCCAAGAGAAGTGGTGCAGGCTCCTACCCTGGGGCTGTTTAAGAGGAGGTTAGAGCAACACCTTGCTGGGGTTGTTTGACCCCAGTATTCTTTCCTGCCATGGCAGGGGGTCGGACTAGATGATCTACTCATGTCCCTTCCGACCCTAGAAACTATGAAACTATGAAATTGTACCTGGTCAGCCAGCCTAAGGCTAGACTCGTTCCTGCTGCCTAGCCACACAGCTCCGCTCTTTCAGCAACTTCTTGCCCCAGCCAGCCTCTCCACAGTCCAACATCACCATCTGGAGCCCAAAGCTGACCCCTATGTCCCCTACCAACCATGGACTGCTCCACCCAAGCTCAAATTGCTGTTATCATGGGTGCATGTGTAGATGCTGCTCCCAGGAGCAGTTTACTGCAGCTCAAACTGCTCAGAGCTTTGCATTAATTGCATGTGTAGATGCACCCTCTGGGTAGAATATTCACTTCAGGCAATACTCCTATTAATTTAATAAGAACTAGAATTTTATCCTTCAAATCTATTAATTCACACTTACATATAAACAGTGAATAGGCATCCAAACAAAAAACTGATAAGCTGGTGGAGCTTCTAAGATGTGTAAGCTGAAGAAAAATGAATGCATGTCAGGGATGCCAGAGCATGGCACATGAAGTCATTTTGCTTGGTGCGCACAGACTTCTGGGAAGGGACTGGGACTGCACTGCCACAGCCAGGATCGGCCCATTTGTGGCTCTCCCACCATCTGCCCCTAGCACGCCAACATTTTAGAAGTCAAAGTTTTACTCCACCCAAAAACACTGCCAATCCCTGGTATTTGCTATGTGGGCCAAAGCAGCTGAGTTTGTAAGCTTTACCCACTAGTTACAGTGAACTTTTGTTTTACAGGACTCCCTTTCGTATTAAGCTATTAGGAAGTTTTATACAGGCACACACTGAAGAAACAAACACATGCTACACTACATTAATACACCATGAAGACTGCAAGAACAAACATACAAACAGTCAAGAAGCAGAAAATGCCAACAGTTAAGGTAGTTACAGTGACAATAGCTAAGCTACTTCACACACGTTATCTATCCTCTGTTATTAAATGTTACCATTAAATATTAATCTATGTTCCAGAAACACTCGGTTCATACTCTAGGTTAGTAACAATGTAGCTTCTGGGTATTTTTTATATATTTCAACTTGAAACATGTAAGTGAATGAATTCACTTGTCCATGTTTGTATAGGCATGAGTTTTGTTATGACCTTAACAAACACACACCAGTGTGCACCCACAGCCAGGTTTAAAATAACTTGTTGAGTTATACAGCTGCTATCAACTACTGTAAATCAGAGTTTAAATTATAAATCTGACAACACTCATGCATATTTATCTTGGAGTTTTTTTCCCCTAGTTCTTTAAAACATGTATTAAGAGCAGCTGCTCTTGAAATGTGTAAGCAAAAGCTCTCTGCATCCCCAGGAGTTTCCTAACAAGTAAATACCATGCCATTTTGAGTAAACCCTGCCAAGTCAAGAGTAGAAATATCAGGTCTGTAAGAGAAACTTCTTTGTGAAAGGAAGTTTAAAACTCTATCATGGCCTGTATATACATAATTTCATATGAAGTCATTTAAATAATAAAGAGAAAGCACCTGGCATCAATGCAGCACTAGGAAATATTTTTTCCTGCTTCATTTTACTCTCATGCAGCAGCTCTTCGTTGGTCATTGGAAGCTCTAGAATATCTCGAATAATCTGTGCTCCCTCCAATGCTTTTTTACCCATGACTAAGGATTTCACCTCCCACGTGTAGGCTTTTCCAAAACGCTCACAGATTTCTTGGAATACGACAGTATAGAGACGTTCAGTGTCTGAAAAAGAAAGGCAAAAAAAAAGGAGTCATTTATAATATGCAAGGCTCATCCTTTTCAGTCTGAACTACTGCTTCTATGCCCCAAGTCTTCCCAACTGAGGACCCTATTCACCATCATTTAGGAGGCACAGAGGTACACCTAAAGCAGCACATCCTGTCAGATCTCGCCTTCAATGCAGATTTGCATCCAGACTTCTAGATCAACACAGAGCACCAAGCCACTATTCTTTAAGGGTAACAGTCCCATGATATAAGAAAAGGTTATACAGTGAAGAACTGTGGCCACAGACTAACATACATTTGTAGCAGCTTCACAAGCAAAGAGTTGGGGGGCTGCTGTTCAGAATCACACAGAAGCTGTTAGGCTGTAATGGTTAGGTATAAATGACCTTTTAAGGATACAAGTGTTCTAAATCTCCTCAACTTTGACCCTGGACAAAGCAGGGTTAAAGCTGGAGTCGGTTTGCTGTACCTGTATTACTACAGGCACCAATACAAGTAACAGTTCTAGATCTTGGGCAGTCCTGAGCAGCAGCTCCTCCTCCTCCTCTTTTGAAACTGCTGTAAGGGTACATTTGTCTACCCTCTGTGCGGACTTGCTCTTTCACCAACTTTGTCTTGCATAGGTTTACAGATAACCAATGCCTTCATTAGGATACCATGTTTATTCTTCAATGAAAGAAGAAAATCAGAAAAGGAATGCTGGTACTCAAGGGAGGTCATTACATATTCCATTTAAACTACAAAAAATCATTTTAAAGTTATTTTAAAATGTCTTTGAAGAGATGCTTCAGAGTTCCTTCAAAAGATACTACAGTCATTATTACAGCACCGCCGACACCATTCCATTTACATATGTCTGCATTGCCCACACACCCGCACTTCTAATTCCAGGGGCTTCATTGTAAGCGTTAACTTTAGGCTATATTTTGCCATACAAAGAATCCTTAGCTTGGGGAAAATTTTTGCATTTTAAGTCTGATTAGTTTAAAAAAACCCCAAACAAACAAAACCCTTATTAGAGTACAACTTTTCTGGGGCTGGGATTCGTTATGCTGGTGGATAAGTCCAATCAAAAAGAATGAAGCTAATTAAATATCTGAATTAATCCTCAAATACTTTAGTATAAATATAATCTCTGCAAGAACACCAAAAGCCAGTTTCTTACCATGCTTTCATTTCCCCCTCTTCAAATTGTCCCTTGCATAGAAACTTTTCAGCTTAAGTTTGAGGTAATAGTAAAATAAACAATTTATCAGTTTGCTTCCTCTTCCCCCCTCCTTCCCCATCTTTAAAAAAACTTCCTATATTTACTGATGAAAGCTGGTGAGAAAACTGTGGACACACCTTTTAACCCCACTGAAACAAGATGCTTAGAAAAAAAAAACATTTAGAAGGGATGAGTGAGAAAATGGTCAATGTTTTCTTGAAAAAAAAAGAGAGAGAGAACCTTTCCCCATAACAGGTATGTCACACGATGGGGTCCTTAAGGAAGGCCGCGTTACCCTTAGGGCCCCTTGACTGTGCCAATTCAGCCTGCTGGGCACCCTCTATTCTCGTTCTGCGCCTCACTGGCACCTGGGTTCTGTGCACCCCAAATGCTGCGCCCTCTCTGGCACCAGGGTCTGTGCACCCCGAGTACAATGCCGTGCCCTCTCTGGAGCCAGGGGTCTCTGCGCCCCAAATATAATGTCACACCCTCTCTGGCGCTGGGGGTCTCTGCACCTCCCAAAGGGGTCTATGCACTCGAAAGTGTCATGCCCTCTCTTGATGCCAGGGTCCCCACACTGCAGTGGGCCCCCTATGAGATCTCCTCCTTCCCCAAGTAGCTTTACCCAAACCACCCAGCAAACAAAACACAAGCCCCTGGGCTATAACATAATACTTTTGTCAGGGTGTGCTCTGACCCTTTTAAAAGGAGCGGGTTTGGTCCCTGGCACTAAGTGTCTAATAGGCCAAGGTACCTTAGCTCCTTAGCCCTAGGTGCAGCATACCAGGCAGTTACAGCATTACTGGGCACTTCCTCCCTGGAGGCTCCTTCTCCTCTAGCTGCTAGCAGAAAACTGCCTTCCTGGCCTCAGACCTGGGGTTTCTATATGAGCCAAGCCCTGCCCCTTCCAGTTACCTGATCGCTGGCAGGTGTGGCCCAACTAACTCATTCTGGGTGCCCTGGTAACCAGCAGTTGGGGCTCCCCACTTCCAGTTTCAGCTCTTTAAAGAAGCAGGGCACCTAAGTGCTCCATGACAAGATATAACTGACAAATAGAAGACTTTTAACAGTTTTGCACTCCCCTAAGATCTTGATAGGAAAACAATAATTTAACAAACAAGAGTGAGACTGGAAGGGGGCTTTCATAAAGCAAAATAAGCAATCCAGGTTTAACTCAAACCTGCTTTCCTTTGTTTCTGTTTTTCTTACCCACAGTTAATTTAAACACTTTCAGAGACTTTAGGCTAAGTTTTGCAATTTTGAGCAGAATAGATCTATACCACTGGCAGACTGGAACACTGTATTGAGACAAACACTTTCTGGATTAACTCCCATTAAAACAAACAAATCAACCCCCCTTCCCTTCATTAAAGACTGCACTTGCCAACTATTTCCTTTTGTTTTGGTAAATTAGGTTTAACAGAAGACAAATTGTGCACATTTATAGTGAGGATGTCTTCTTCTCAATGCTTGGAAAGTATTATACAGACAGGATGGATGTTGCTCAAAATTTAAATTCTAGGCCAGGTACAAATGTTCAAAAAGCCCAAGGCAGAAGAGATCTAAGTTACACACTTTACTCTAAGCATCATAGGTTAGTTCAGGAGTGAGCAGAACACACATCTGCCCTTTGGAGGAGAGGGAGGGCACACAGGCTGCCTCCACTGGCCAAGGACAGAAAGTTGGAGGTGCTCCCAAATGCCTCCCAGTAAGCTCCCTGCTGCTGAACACAGCCCAGTAGCCACCCCTGATTGGCTGTCAGGTCCATGTGACAGAATCTTCCATCCAGCCTCACCCCCACAATTGGCAAGCGGCAGGACATGTAGTTGGGGAGAAATTCTGTGCTGGCTAGGAGGGTCTGTGACAGCCAGAACAGCTGAACATAAGCTGAGTTCCAACACACCTCCTTGACAGTGGGGACTTAGCAGGTGGACAGAAACCTAACTTGAGTCAGTAGGCAATTTGGTACAGAAGTTCTATAAACCAATCTAACTTAAATCGATTAAATCTGATACTAGATCAATCCAGGTGCACCTTAAACTAGGTTCTACCATTTTAAACCAGTCTATGTGCGCTGAACTTCAGTTACATATGTAGACCAGTTTCCAATCCCTTGTTTCAGTTTATACACAACATCTGTGCATCTGTAGCATGGCTATAGTACACAGGGAAGACTGAATAAAGAGGGACAACAAATAAAAACTTGGTTGTAGTCTGACAAAAGCCACATGCTTTGCTGCTATACTCCATTAGTCTATATATTAGTTCATATGAACTACTACCTATGAACTACTACTATTAGATTGGTCTTCTAGTCCAAAGACCAGCAGATGGTTCCAACTTGAAATCAGTGACAAACATCTGGGTTATTTCCTGTCATCTCACCTGGAGTCAAGTGAACCCAAACAGTGAAGAAATGCAGCAGTATAGTCAACTCCACAGTATTTTAGTTTCAGGGTTCTGTTTCAATAACTAAAATTAAAGCTGACCTAGGAAATTCAATAAAGGGCCATTTTACTTCAGTGTGCGCCATACCAGCTTTGCAAATGGATCAGAAAATAACCTTCAGGGTAAAGGAAAAAAATACCTTCTCTAACATTCATGGCAGACACTGTTTATACAATTTAATGCAGGGAAAAAGTTAAGTTCATTACAGGTATTATCATGGTTGGCCCATAAAACACACAGGTTACATATCACAATGTCCATCTAGATCAGCAGAAATTCAAGTGACTTGGCTCTGAAAGGTGCCAAGACTGATAGCCTTAAGAAGCAAAAAATGAAAAAGAAAATCTGCTCATTTGGCACTATCAAGTGGTGTTCTCAGCAAGCTACGGTGAAGATGAATAACAGCATAATGCTTAAGATATGTTACAGTCCCACTTTTCCTGTGTTTCTGAAGTAGGAAATGTATTAAATCTTCTCACATTCACCAATAAACAGCAAACTATATGTGTGTGTGTGTGTATGCGCGCGCGTGGGTGTGTGTGACATTCCAGAATAAAACTAAATGCCACTTGAATTTTAAGCATCATGATTGTGAGCTGTTTTTTATTTGGCTTTTATCAGAAATACTTAATAACATCCAGATTGCTGACCTAAAAATAAACAGTTGGGAAATGTCACAGTTTACAGACCGAATAGCACTTCACGAGCAAATCTGTATGTTTTAAAATACTTAATTTATTGTTTTTATTAGAACAGCATGTGCTAGGCAATGAAAAAAAGTCATGGAAAGTCTCTACCCCAGATGTCAATACATCAACATACTTTAAAGCCCAGCAGTTTCAATGGAATTACTCACATGCTTTAATAAAGTCCACACGTAAGAACCTTGCTGAACTGGGGGCCCAAATAGCCTACTTCTTACATGTTTCTCAACACTGATTCATAAATGATTTTTCTCAAAAAGAATAACTTCCTTTCCAGTATCCTGCTTGAACTTGTGAAACTTTACTTTTAGGCAGTGCAGTTAAATGCAATGGGAGTTGTTATAATCCCTAGTTTCCTGTATCATGACCTCACATAATAATATTCTTGAGAAACAAAGAGGTTTTTACAGGTTGTGCCTTTATTATTCAAGAGTGCACAACCTTTGCTATTCTATTATTAAAGAGTATTCAAGTCTTGCTGAATCCCCACTTCAAATGTCTTACACAGATGTGGAAGCTTTATGTACCTGAACAGACTTGCAGAGCTACTGCCCCAACAATAAATATGGAAAGCTGAAATAACCTAGGGTTAATCTCCAATCACAATCTGGGAAAACTCCTTAAAAACAAGCAACACTGAGTGTATGCGTGGATTTTACACATGTAGGATGCCATGCGCATACATCTATCTGCATATATATATATTCTGTGTCTTCTTAAAGACAAAAGAAAACACACAAGCTTTGTCTTGGGAGTCTGTAGCAGTATCTAAGTATCAAATACTGCTACTATGCAAAGTTTTGGCAACCTTGTGAACATGGGGTATCTCAAAAAATGTTGAACAAAATAAAGTCAGGTTAGATTTTTTCCTATGCAAAAAGAAACAAAAACAAAACTTTCTATATGAAAAGAGATAATGAATAATGTAAGTAATTGAATTCTTAAGTTCTTAAGTAGATCTGCAAAACAATGGAAAGGAAAGGAATGAGCTAGCCAACTCTCACTAAAATTCAATAAGAGAGTAACTCCATCTTCTGTCTCTAAAAATGTTTCCTGTCCTTCTAAATCTTCTTCCTTTCTTTTACATGGACATTATGAGCATGACATACTCCTCACCCACTATATATCATGGGGCATAACAGGTTTCACTCTCAAGCTGCACATTCCATCTACAGTCACTTTTATAGTTGATCCTTCTATATAAAAACCAGTGGCTGTTCCACTGGTACTGCTTCAAGTGTGTAAAAGCCAGTTACAATAAATACAGATAAAGTGACAAGAATGATAAGTGTTGAATTGCTCAACTGGTCTTCCAGCTAATAAATAAATAAATAAAGGCCAAAGACTATCGAAGAAGCTGGAGGTCACTTGGCACCATAACATACTGTAAAACCTGATCTGCTAAAACCACCACAAAGATTCTGAATTAGAAGTACAGGTCTATCTAGGATAGGGTTGTAAATGTCCTCATTTTAGTATCTAAATAACTTGACTTAATCAACTGCCCTTGGTTTGAGAAGACAGCTTACAATAAAAAAATTAACGAATGAAGTCTGGTTTGGAGGAGGGGGTTATCTACGTGTTTCTTTTTCTTTTTTAAATTAATTCTGACAATTTACAGTATAAATTGGAATAAATAAATTTCCAACAGAAAAAAATTACAAGGCAGGAAAACTTTGTTTGATTTACTTGTGAAACCTACAAGTTTGTCAACAGAAAGAAGACCAGAGACCCTAGATTCTTTAAGGAATACAGAAGGCAATCTAGTTACAGATGATGTAGTCTTTAATGCCATTTTTACTTCAGTCTTCACAAATAGGGGCTTGTGAGGTTTATTGAGACACACTGCACATTGTTATATTTGCAGGGAAAAGTGGGATGCACCCTAATGTAATGAAGGACCTGGATGAGAAAATTTCAGAGCCATTGGCTATCCTCTTTGAGAACTCTTGGAGGTCAGATGAGATCCGAGATGACTGGAAAACACCCAACTCAGTACTCATGTTTAAGAAAGGAAAGAAGGAGAATCTGGGGAGCTACAGACTAGTCAGCCTCACCTTAACACTTGGAAAGATCATGTAATGGGTCTTGAAGCAACCAGTTGAATCAGTTGAGAGCAAGGTGAACAGAAATAGCCAGCATGAATTTACCAACAACAAGTCATGCCTGACCAACCTGATTTCTGTCCGGACCAAATTTTGAATGTATGCTGGTAACACAAGAGTTAAGTTTGATCATGCGCAGACAAGCAGACGAGGCCTATGGAAAATTCCACAGCAGCGTACCCAGCATGTGCCCCCTGGGTGACCTGTTGGCTTGTCAATCAAGCATGACCTACTTTTCCACCATGCGCATGCTCAGTCATATACAGAATCTAATCAGAGGCGTGCTCAGTTTGGCTAAGAGCATGACTTCATAGAACTAGAAAATTCTTCAGAGCAGGCAACCTGATTGGCCACTGGATTGCTATAAAAGGCTTGTGAGCCCCCACCTTGAGGTCTGTCTGTCGGTCTGTCTGTCTCT
>NW_017728906.1:72917556-72920408 GCF_001723895.1 Crocodylus porosus | reverse complement strand
TTCTGTGGCCAGTTGCCACTCATCACCCACTCCCTCCTTGCTGTTGATGTGGCCACCGGTGTCTGCAGGTGGTTCCCGCTGCTGCTTACAAATGATGCCCCCACTCCAGCCTCAGAAGGCACCAGTCGTTCATGTGCATATTAATTTCTGAAGTGTCGCATGTGGCTCTGGAGCTGCAGGTTGGCCACCCCTGTAATATACCTTGAATTAAGCAAGGCTTTTTACACTCTCTTTCATGACATTCTCATTAACAAGCTAAGAAATAAAGACTAGATGAAAGTACTATAAGGTGAACACATAACTGGTGGGATCATTATGCTCAACAACTAGTCTTCCACAACTTAATGTCTAGCAGGGAGGAGGTATTGAAGATGTTCCTTGGGATCTGCCCTGGGCCCAGTGTTATTTAATAGCTTCATTAATGATTTGAATGACAGGATTAAGTGCAGGCTTAGCAAATTTGCTAATGACACCAACTTGGGTGGAGTTGCAGACAATCAGGTGAACAGAGCTAGGAAACAGAATGATGGTAGAATGGAAGGATGGTCCAAAAATCAAGCAGACAAAATTTAATGGAGACAAATGCTTAGTCCTGCACTTGAGACAGAATATCTGCATGCACAAGTACAGCCTGAGAAATGACTGGCTAGGCTGCAATACAATGAAGGACCGGGGTGTTATAGTGGACTATAAGCTGAATATGAGCCGACAGTGTACTCTTGTTGCAAGGAAGGCCAACAGTATACCTAGTTGTACTAAGAGAAATGTCACTTACAAATCAAGGCAAGTGATTCTTTTGTTGAACTCAGCACTGGTGAGGCCTCACCTAGAGCAATATGTCCAGTTTTGGGCCTTACAATGGACAAACTGGAAAGAGTCTAGTTGACTGAAACAAAATGGTTAGATGGATGGGCAGAAAGACTTTTGAGGAAAATCCAAAAGAGCCAGGGTTATTTAGTCTAGAGAAGAGAAGAGTGGGGGGGGGAGAGCAGAAGATTTGATAAGGCTTGAAATACCTGAAGAGTGATGACAGAGGGGATGAAGATGTGCTATTTCTGTAGCCATAGAAGACAGGAGAGGTAGGAGATTAGGAGGAACTTTCTGAATATGAGGGTAGTTAAACATAGGAACAGGCTATGTAGAGAAGCTGTGGAATCCCTGTACATTTTAAAGAGCTGGTTAAATAGACACTTGGTTGGGGTGGTTTAATTAGGAAAGATCCTTCCTTGAATGGTGGGCTTCCACTAGCAGACCTTGTGAAGTCCTTTTTAGCTGTCCTTTCCTGTGAATGTAACTTACTTGTACGCTTTAGTTGCTTTGAAAAAGCACATCGAATGGTTTGATCTTTCTCTGAAGAGGCTAATAAAACAGAATTCAAATTATATAAAGTTGAATGCTACATTCTACTAAAATCCAAATTTGGCTAGTTCTTTGCTTTCTTTCACAAGGATGAAAGCAACCTGAAGAAGGGAGAAAGTTTATGTTCCAATCATAAGTTTCAATCACCACAGTTTGGATGCAAGTTTTTATCCCAAAGTGGCAAGGTTTATTTTCTGGAACCAATTTAGCCAAATGGAGGGAAAAATTCTTAACAAGATTCTTGCTTAGCACAGAGGAAACATCTTTAGATTGTATCACTATTGACACGGAACAAAACACAAAATTCCATGACTTTCAAAAGAAGTTTACTGTCAGCCTTGATAGAATCTTTTTTATCCCCCATAGTTTATGTGAGAGGGTACAAGGTATGCAAGCTCACTTTGGAAGCAAAGAATGAAATATTCAGTTCTATAATTTCTAATTTACAGACCTGAAAGACTTTCTTGCGCTGATTAAAACACTGCTGGCAAGATGCAGCGCAGTAAAAAGTATTAACTTTGTTGAAGTTGACGGCGAAAGTGCCCTGTTAAACAGAACACAAGTTGCTTCTTTATCATAAGTGCCACTCCACTAATGGCAGATTGGTGGTGATAACTGTGACAGTGTTCTTTTTTTCTATTTTATCAACATTTTTAAGGATAGTGCTAAAGGATATAGGAGTTAAGCACACACATGAAACGAATTAGGAGAAATGAAACACAAGCTATTTTCCAAAACACAGCCTAGGACAGGAGTTTGCATCCTCCAGTCAGCAAGGAGGTCCAATCCAGCCAGTGGATGTCCAATTTGGCAGGAGTATCTGTGACACAGAGCTGCACTGTGCCATCCATCCCTGCAGCTCTCCTCTCCACTGTGGAGCCCGCTGCTATGTTGCATGTGTACTTCTTGCACTGCAGAGGGGTTGGAAATATGCAGCAAGAGTGAGTGCAGGCAACTGGTGGGTGCTGGGAAGGGCGTAGAGACTTCCTGCCCACAGCAACAGTGGGACTGCAAGGTTCACTTGGGCCAGGAAAAGGCTGCTGACTCCTGGCCTAGGATGTTAGCAAGGAACTACAAACCCAGAAAGGGAGAGAGGAGACTATAGATAGAGAGATTTAAAACACTGCCTGTTCCAAATAGCACAATGGCTTTGGCTTCAATACAAGGAGTATATTTGAGTAAAGGGATGAACTAACTGCAGTGTGGCAGACTTCCAAAACAGTATTGTGGAAGGAGGTCACTTAAACAACCACACAGAGTGCACTGTACATTGATAATACCCAGTCTGTCCTATCCTTCTCCCCCTGTGAAAATGTGGCATGTCATCTGGCAAAGCAATACTATCCGGCCCCAAGCCATTCTTACAGTTGATCCCTTGATTTGATCAACAACATTACTAATTTTAAATACATTTAGACTTGGTCTTAACATGATTAAATACTAAGGTCTTTTTGAAGAGAAACAGTTTGTCCCTTAGACTTTTCCCCAAATGC
>NW_017728906.1:72913893-72917456 GCF_001723895.1 Crocodylus porosus | reverse complement strand
GCTAACAAGATGAACTTCAGCTTTATGAGGTGAAAAAAAACAACATGAAAATATAGAATAGGTCATGAATGTAAAAGACTGGCACAGTACAAGAACCTAAAGAGAAGAGAATAAGATGCATGCTGTGAAAGAAAAGGGCAATTCTCTGTAACAGCCAAAGGTTTCAGAAGCAAGTATATTCCCCTACTGACTCAGCATTACATGCAGTCTCAGTGCTGACAACTTGCAGAAGTTTGTGTTAACTCCTGTGATATCTGCATATGTGCATGTGTAGGGAGTATTTTAAAAGCTTCAGCTGCTAGAATCATACTCTGGGAACTGGTAGGCAGAATCTTATGGGAGGTAAGTCTATTGAAACTGAAACTAGTTATACCTTAAAGAGAAGATATTAAGGCAAGAAGAGCAGGCTAGTCCGCTGGAAACGAAAGAAGAGAATTGCAACAGACCAGCTTGGATAAACAGCAAACTCTTCAAAGAGTTGAAATGTAAAAACTAATCAATCTTACAAAAACTGGAAATTTGGCATATTAGTAGGGATGAGTTTAAGCATAAAGCATGAAGAGAAACAATCAGGAAGGTAAAAACAAAAACTGAGATTGAACTAACAAAAACCCATTCTACAGGTATGTTCTAATACTCTTTTACATTCTAGGTCCCTTGTCAGCTATATCTCAATACTTATTATCACCTTCAGCAATCAGAAAAAAGTTTATCACCATCCTCTTTATAACCAAGGGCGATGTAGGGAGACAATGAGGAAAGCCAGGACACAGTATAATGGTCTTAAATTACAACATGGGAAATTTAGGTTGGACATAAGGAAAAACTTTCCATTCGTAAGAATGGTTACGTTCTGGAACAGATTATCTAGGGAGGTGGCGGAAGCTCCATTCTTGGAATTTTTTAAGAGCAGGTTAAACAGACAATTGCCTGAAAAGGTCTGTGTAAGGATGATCCTACCTTGAGAAGGGGGTTGGGACTAGATGACTTCCTGAGGTTTCTTTCAACCCTATTCTTTATGGGTGCCTATTAGGGCTGGGTGCAACTTTGGTTTCTGATTCGATTCGGCGGAGATTTGGCCCAATTCAGTAGCCAAATCTCCAAATCGAATCAGGAGACCCTTTAATTTCTCTGAATCGAATTGGAAACCGCTGAATCAATTCAGAGAGATTCAGCGATTTGGATATGGACACAGCTTTAAATGTTTTTTCTACATACCTCGAGATACCAGGCGGCTTGTGAATGCTGCAATGATGGGGCAGACTGAGCCTCCCACAAGAGTGTGCGGGGCTCCCCAGAGTGCTCAGCAGCAAACCTGGAAGCAGATCAGAAGCACTTCCGGTCCACTTTTGGATCTGTGGGGTACCATGCTGGGGGGCTCCCCGGTGCCTCCTCAGCTCAGCGACAGATACCTCGGGGCGGGGGAAGGGGGCACCACAGCCGATCGTTCAGCTGGGGGATGCAGGGGCACGCGCTCAGCAGTGGACTGGAAGTACTTCTGGGTTCACCACCGAGCACATGCCCCCCCACCACCACGTTCCTATGGGTAGCTGCATCTGCACCACCATTGCAGTGTTCATGAGCCGCGCCTGGTACCTCAAGGTATGTAGAAAAAAAACATTTACAGCTGTTTCTACGGCCAAATTGTTGATTCTCCAAATCAGCATCAAATCTTCAGATACAGACTCGGCCACATCAAATCAGAGACAGTGATCCGAATCAACAAATCAAAACACTGTCCCCAATTCAGGCTGAATCCAAATTAAATACAGCCCATTTCACACACCCCTAGTGCCCATACACATGCAGTGAGGCTGCTCTGACACCTTGTAATTACAGCTTGTCAAAGTAGGCTTGATTAATTAAGTCTGCTGGAGCATGGTAATTACCGTGTTACAACAGACTCCAGCATCATGTGTATCAGCATCCCCACACTGAAAAATGGTGGCAGGAGTGCTTTAACTGAAGCCTGTTCAACGAGCTTTAGTTCAAGTGCCCCTGCTGCCATTTCTCAGCATAGGGACAGTGATACATGTGAAACTCCAGCGCCCTTCCTCCCCCAGTCTTGGAGCACATGTATAGATGCTCTATAATTCTATAATCCTAACATGCTACATGAGGATTTGTTTTCATTTTTCAAAATATAGTTTTAGCCCTCATGGAAATACAGAAAAGCTTAAACCATGAAGCTAATGAATCCTAAGAGTATCTTAAGATTTATCCTATGATTTTTGAACTTGAACAAAAGGCAGTCTTCCACTACTACTTATTAGAAGGGGGTGGCCAAGATAGGCCCCGTGGGTTGAAATCATCAGGAATGAACAGTGGATATCACTGTATTGGAACAGAACTGTCCAACTTCTGAGATGGGAGTCGCACACACCCTGGAGCTGCCTCCCTGAACTCCCCCTGCCTCTGCACACACAGCCCACCTCCCTTAGCTGTGCACACACCCCAGCCCACCATGCCACATACAATCCAGCTCCCAACTCTCTATGCACAGCCTAGCTTCCCCCCACAATGCACAGCCCAGCTCCCTCCACTGCACATAAAACCCAGTTCTTTCCATGTTCATGCATAGCCCAGTTTTGCCTCCTGGCCATATGTGCCATATGGGCGGCACCCCCGTCCAGATGTGCATGTCCCATGATAGCCTACTTCAAGCACACAGCGTGGGTAGCCTGACTCTCTCTGTCTCTGAGCACACAGCTTACACAGCCTGGCATCCTCCCCCACCACATACACGGCAAAGCAGCCTGCCCACCTGCCACCACCCTGTCCCACTCGCAGGAGCTGGGACAGGAACCAGAAGCCAGAGGATGAAGGGGGAGCCTGGAGACCCTGGCTGCCACCAGCCCAACAACAATGGGTGGAGTGGTGGCTGGGTAGAAGCCTGCAGCTGCATGTGGCCTGTGGCCTCCAGTTGGACAGCTCTGTATTAGAACACATAATGAATATCTAAAATGGTTTTAGCAGAAGTGAAGTTCAAAAGGGATCTGTTAAAAGGCATCTATGTGGTTTTTCATACAGCTGTCAAATAGCTATCCCAGCATAGATACTTTTCATCCATAAACATCTGACACTTGTGTTGGCATTAGATTCCAGCCCCAGGCTACACAAATATCAGCCAAATTTGCTCAGCTTTGGCAGAGAAAAAGAAGATTCAAAGTCTGAGGGCTTTCTGAATACAGATCATGTGGTAAAGCTGCTGTTCAATTTCAAGAAGTCAGTGCAAGTGACCAAAGACTATCTGTCCACCACACATGGCTCTTGGGCTAGGGACAGACATTTGAAAAGCCTGAGCCTGAACTGATTCAATCTTTGCAAGTCAGTCTAACCCGCAAAGCTTGAACAGATTTGGAGTTGGACGGACATTTCCTTTTAATTCCAGAAACACAGGTACATGCCTGCAGTGGCTCAGACTAGAAGTTGGTGGTGGGGCTACAGCAGCCCTCCCTTCCCTTCCACAGAACTGGGCTGAGTGGAGGTGTGGCCAGGCTCTGGCAGGATGCTCAGATTAGCCTAGCACAGAACTGTTTATCACCCCATTAAGAAAACAAGAG
>NW_017728906.1:72907041-72911633 GCF_001723895.1 Crocodylus porosus | reverse complement strand
CGTTTCAATACTGACAAGTGCAGGGTGTTGCACTTGGGCAGTAGTGACCAGCAGCACACTTATAAGATGGGAAACTCCCTTCTTGAGAGCATGGAGGCAGAAAGGGATCTTGAAGTCATTACTGACTCCAAGATGAACATGGGCCGACAATGCGAGGTCACGGTTGGCAGGGCTAACCAGACCTTATTGTGCATCCACAGGTGCATCTCAAGTAGGGCCAAAGAGGTGATCCTCCCCCTCTATGTGACACTGATCAGGCCGCAGCTGGAGTACTGTGTCCGGTTCTGTGCGCCCCACTTCAGGAGGGATGTGGACAACATTGAGAGGGTCCAGAGGAGGGCCACCCACATGATCCAGGGACAATAGGGGAGACCCTACAATGAGAGACTGCGGGACCTGAACCTGTTCAGCCTTCACAAGAGGAGGCTGAGGGGGGACCTGGTGACAGTCTATAAACTCACTGGGGGGACCAGAAGGGTTTGGGAGAGATCTTGTTTCCCCTAGCGCGCCCTGGCATAACAAGGAATAATGGCCATAAGTTGTTGGAGAGTAGGTTTAGATTAGACATCCATAAGAACTATTTCACAGTTAGGGTGGCTAGGATCTGGAACCAACTTCTAAGGGAAGTGGTGCTGGCTCCTACCCTGGGGGTCTTTAAGAGGCTTGATGCCTACCTGACGGGAGTCATCTGAACCCAGTTTTTCTCCTGCTCAGGCAGGGGGTCAGACTTGAAGATCTACAAGGTCCCTTCTGACCCTACTTCTATGATTCTATGTGCAATGTCTGTCCCTAGCCCATATGGATAAATTGCAATCGAACCAGCTACTCAACTTACAATCTAAGCAACATACTAATGCAAAAACAAAAAAAAGAATTAAGAACTCAAAGAGCTATTTTTTTGTTTTAAAGTTACTTATAGCCAAAACTACAATAAGCCTGCACCTGCAAGGTTGAAACATACCCAGAAACCCTGAAAACTACAACAGTGGAAGGTAATACAACTAGCCAGACAAGAAGAGCTGAACATGAACAAAGGAAACTTGAGGCTCTAGGCCTTTTATAATCTCACCTCAAAAAGACATTTAGAACCCTAGACAGCTTACTTCTAGTTATGAGCAAGTTTTCTAGTCCCTTAGTGCCCTTCTTCCCAAACCTTTCCCACGTTTCAATAATAATAGTTTCATAATCACAGATCTTGAATCATATCATTTAAGAAATCACTTCCTGTACCCATAATTTCTGATAGATAAAAACAGTATCAGAAATACTAGCTAATTACCCATCAAGAATGATGGATTTCAGGGAGTGTTCACATGATCCCCCTAACCCTTTGCTTACCCTTTGGGGCCAGCCATGTAAATGCTCTCCCCGCCACCACTGCCTCCTTCTCCACCTCCAGCCTGTGGTGCACGGGCTCCCTCCCCCCACTCATTCCCACCTCCCCTCTCCCCTTCTACCCTCCCTGTCACCTTCCCCTCCCTGCCAGCTGTTGTTGGGGCCAGGCAGTGTGGGGGCACTGCCACTGTGACTCCCCCTACCCTTCCTGCTTCCCTCCCTTCTTTCTTTCCTTCCCTGCCACCCGGCCCTGACAACAGCTACCGCCATGACCCCCTGTTTTGCCTCCCTCCACCCCACCCATCCAGGCCCATGCAGCCTCCCCTCCCTCCCTGCTAGCTCCCCATCCCTGCTGTTTGTTGTCAGGGCCCCTTTCTGTGCCCTCCCTCCCTTCCCACGGCTACCATGAGCTCTCCTTTGCCTCCTCCCAGCCCGCTCCCCTCCCTGCCCACCACCTCCCCCTCTCTAGTGGCTGTTCTGGGTGGGGGAGTCAGAGACAGGCGTTCTGGGGGGGGCATCGCCTCCATGAGTCCCCCCCACCCTTTGCCCTCAGGCAGGGAGGCATGGGGAAACTCCACTGCTCGATGGGCCTTGATGGAGTGTTTAAGGGAGTGTTTACATGCCCCTCCCACCCCCTGCTCATCTTTCAAGGCCAGCCATGTAAACAGTCCCTCCACCACCATCTCCTCCTCCGGCCACCAGCACAGTGGCTCCCTCCCCCCACCCACCTCTACCTCCTCCCTTGGAGCAGCAGGGCTTTCCCCCACCTGAAGAGGTGGCAGCAGCAGAAGCTCCCTCCCCCCCACCCTCCTCTGCCTCCTCCTTGAGGAAGCAGCAGTGGCTCCCTCCCCCCAGCCTGCCTACTTCCTCCCACAGAGCAGCGGCTCCATCCCTCCCTGCTAGTCTGCCCATCTCCGCCTCTTCCTGCAGAGCAGCGGGGCTTCCCTCCACCTGAGGCAGAGGTGGCAGCAGCTCTGTCCCACCTGCTTGTCTCCACCTCCTCCTGTGGAGCAGTGGGGCTTCCCCAAACTGAGGAGGTGGCAGTGGCACCTCTCTCCCCCTCTGCCAACCCTCCCACGGAACAGCACAATTCCCACCTGCCTGCATTAGGTGGCAGTAGCTCCTTCCCTGCCTGAGGCAGAGCCCTTGCAGGCAATCACCACCAGCCCTCTCGGCAGCACATGCATAGTTGCCCAAGTGTTACGGACAGACACACACAGACAGACTAGGTGCTTTATTATATTAGAATAATTCCTGAAAATTCAAATTCCTGCTTCTAATTTGAGTGACGGTTTATTTATTTTCTATAAGTACATAGAATAATTAATTGAAATGACCAATTATTTATCTTTTGGGAAAAGGTATTGGAAAGATCAGCTCATGGATTTCTAAAATGTTACTAAAGACTTTTTTCCTCAAGGAAAAGGTTCAAGACTCTTTGTTTCTCTTCCTGTGTGACACTTTATTAGAAATCCAAGTTTCTGCTAAAAAGCTCACTCTAAAAATGTTTATTTCCCTCAACAGACTTTCACTAATTTGTCCTTCTGGCCTTATGTCACTTGGAATAATCAATAGAAGAAACAGATGAAACTGACCACCACCGTGATATTTTTCTAAGCCTTCATGCAGTGCCATATTCATCATTAAAGGATCAGATATGAACAAAAACATTTAGACAGTCAATGTAGAGCCTACTTGGATATAAAAGTAATTAATCAATCAATCAAACAGGAGCATGGTTTCTTAAAAAGGAATTGAGTAGGTCCCAGGCATTCAAATTCCTATGCTGCAGTCAGTAAGATCTTAGCAACAATATCAATATGCAAACTTCTCTTGGCCACAGCAACAGCTACATCTTCCTAGCAGGACATTCTACAACATGCTTATGAGAAGCTTCTTGTCTTGTCAAAGCAGGATACTTCTTGTACAAGGTACAAGATACTGCCTTCACGCAGAGCAAGATACTGTTCAAAAAGTGGTTTGAACTACATGTGATCAATGGAGCAGATGTGGGCCTGAAAGCAAAAGATGAATATGCTATCAAAGTCTGGAGAATTAAAGCAATGACAGTCATATATTAACATGAACCATAGGCAGGAAAGTATATAGAAAGTCTACTTTCTTCTCGACATATGTGCAAAAAGTCACCTAGCTAAACCAACCACTTAAAGCAAGCATTACAGGAAATCATTCTGAGAAAAGAATATAACCCTAAGACTACAAGAAGAGGAAGATTCTGCTTTCTGGGAAGAAAAAGCAGAATGGGATTTGTAAAACATGCTTAAGTGACCTAGACACCCAAGTCTCACTGACTTTCAGGATTTGCACCCCTGAAGTGCTTAAGTGCTTATGAAAATCCTGCCTGGGAGCACATTTGATTTACAAAAGTTTGGTTATATTTTAAAGGGTACCTGACACCTAGTAGGAAATGAAATTCTCTTTTCCTACATGACAGTGAACAATGTTCTAAAATTAATTACACAGTCCATCAGAAAAAATCACTACTAAAAAGACCACACACAGAGAGGTATAGCTTAATAAAGCCAGACTCTCATTTTGCTTTCAAGAGATTTTGAAAAGTAAACTTGCTGAAAACCCACATTAATACAGGATGCTAAGGCTAAATAGAAAAAAAAAAATAAGTCGCGGTTGTGGACTGAATTCTTCAAGTAACAAAGCATTTTATATTGCCTGACTGCCTACTTTCATAAAGGGGGGTTTCAAAATAACTACAATCTCCTACAACAGTATCTTCTTAGTAGTCTTATCCTCTGAACCCAATCAAAGGTTAGCACACCTGAAGAGAGTCACACCTTTGGGACTCACTCAGCAACAAAGATGGAGCAAGAAAAAAGGTTGGTGTTGTATGAACACCATCAGCCTTTCTTTGAAAACAATAAATCAAATAAGCTGGGGTCTTATTTCTCTTCAGTAGGTTAGGGACAATTTCCACTAACTTCAGTGGACTGGAAGATTTTGTTTTTATTTGTTTTAAACTACAATAAACTTGTGTTTTCAATAAGAATCAAGTGAGATCCCCTGTCTTGACCCTGAATAAAAGAACTCCTAGGTTTGGGAAATGCATGGCCATACTGCCAGGAAGGAATTCTCAACCCCAGGTAATAAAGTTGTTAGTTAGAAAATCCTGTGTTGCTACCAGTCGTACTTTACCAGGCCAAAGCCAGATGAGGTTTGATAGTGTCACACCTATTCTATTAACATTTCCCAGGCAACATTTTCACTTACAAAATTCAGCC
>NW_017728906.1:72900654-72906941 GCF_001723895.1 Crocodylus porosus | reverse complement strand
CAGTGCCATATTCATCATTAAAGGATCAGATATGAACAAAAACATTTAGACAGTCAATGTAGAGCCTACTTGGATATAAAAGTAATTAATCAATCAATCAAACAGGAGCATGGTTTCTTAAAAAGGAATTGAGTAGGTCCCAGGCATTCAAATTCCTATGCTGCAGTCAGTAAGATCTTAGCAACAATATCAATATGCAAACTTCTCTTGGCCACAGCAACAGCTACATCTTCCTAGCAGGACATTCTACAACATGCTTATGAGAAGCTTCTTGTCTTGTCAAAGCAGGATACTTCTTGTACAAGGTACAAGATACTGCCTTCACGCAGAGCAAGATACTGTTCAAAAAGTGGTTTGAACTACATGTGATCAATGGAGCAGATGTGGGCCTGAAAGCAAAAGATGAATATGCTATCAAAGTCTGGAGAATTAAAGCAATGACAGTCATATATTAACATGAACCATAGGCAGGAAAGTATATAGAAAGTCTACTTTCTTCTCGACATATGTGCAAAAAGTCACCTAGCTAAACCAACCACTTAAAGCAAGCATTACAGGAAATCATTCTGAGAAAAGAATATAACCCTAAGACTACAAGAAGAGGAAGATTCTGCTTTCTGGGAAGAAAAAGCAGAATGGGATTTGTAAAACATGCTTAAGTGACCTAGACACCCAAGTCTCACTGACTTTCAGGATTTGCACCCCTGAAGTGCTTAAGTGCTTATGAAAATCCTGCCTGGGAGCACATTTGATTTACAAAAGTTTGGTTATATTTTAAAGGGTACCTGACACCTAGTAGGAAATGAAATTCTCTTTTCCTACATGACAGTGAACAATGTTCTAAAATTAATTACACAGTCCATCAGAAAAAATCACTACTAAAAAGACCACACACAGAGAGGTATAGCTTAATAAAGCCAGACTCTCATTTTGCTTTCAAGAGATTTTGAAAAGTAAACTTGCTGAAAACCCACATTAATACAGGATGCTAAGGCTAAATAGAAAAAAAAAAATAAGTCGCGGTTGTGGACTGAATTCTTCAAGTAACAAAGCATTTTATATTGCCTGACTGCCTACTTTCATAAAGGGGGGTTTCAAAATAACTACAATCTCCTACAACAGTATCTTCTTAGTAGTCTTATCCTCTGAACCCAATCAAAGGTTAGCACACCTGAAGAGAGTCACACCTTTGGGACTCACTCAGCAACAAAGATGGAGCAAGAAAAAAGGTTGGTGTTGTATGAACACCATCAGCCTTTCTTTGAAAACAATAAATCAAATAAGCTGGGGTCTTATTTCTCTTCAGTAGGTTAGGGACAATTTCCACTAACTTCAGTGGACTGGAAGATTTTGTTTTTATTTGTTTTAAACTACAATAAACTTGTGTTTTCAATAAGAATCAAGTGAGATCCCCTGTCTTGACCCTGAATAAAAGAACTCCTAGGTTTGGGAAATGCATGGCCATACTGCCAGGAAGGAATTCTCAACCCCAGGTAATAAAGTTGTTAGTTAGAAAATCCTGTGTTGCTACCAGTCGTACTTTACCAGGCCAAAGCCAGATGAGGTTTGATAGTGTCACACCTATTCTATTAACATTTCCCAGGCAACATTTTCACTTACAAAATTCAGCCTAGATCACAGACTTCATCTTGCTGAAATAAAGCAGTATATTCCATTTCCAATATATGGAGGGAGGGGAGAGGGAAGGACACAATAAATGTATTATTCATAGTTAAACTCCCCCCTCTCAGGCCCCCAGCACACTATCATGTAAGGAAAGGACAATCCATGCTCAATGTTTAAGTTGAAAGAAATGTATTTTACCTCCCAACATCCATGTAGAATTTTTGAGGAGAAAGAAACTATCTAGCTACAATATCCTGTTTTCAGTCTCTATTAACTAGACAATCTTTAGAATGATACTTTGGGCTAGACCCCCAAATATGGAAACGGATGCAGGGCAGGGAAAAATACCTGTAGGTATTTCATGTTGCATCGCACAGTCTCCCCTCCTTGTGCTATAGCATGAAAGACAGAATCTTACTGGGGAAACTTAGCCAAATGAGGCAAATAACAGCCAGGGACAAATGAATTATAAGACTCATTGTAAGTCATAAACTCCACACTTTCAGGAGTTCAGCCAGCACTACTCCTAAGTCTTTTACTTGTCCCATGTTTTTCTAATATTACCTTAATGTTTTCAGACAAATTGTACACTATCATGTACAGTGACACCAAAATGGTTTTTCGTCCCACACCTACTTTTTTTTGTTTGTTTAGTAAATAGAAACAATATAAAAAAATATTTTAATGAAAAGAGTTTTGGTTAAGCTTTTATGACCCCACACTCTTCAAAGACTACAATGAATTTCCAAAGATTTAAATCAGTAAATTATGACACAATGCATATGCCATGAGTCTAATTCATGAGAGAACTTAAGGAAAACTACAGAGATGGAAAAAAAGTTTGTGGCTGTTGCTATTAGGGCTATATCTTCAGCTCTCTCAAAGGAAACAGGCTGTGTCTTATTTCACTAGAGAACTGTTCTGGGCACAATTGAAAGGTTATGTTATGATTCCATTTTGAATGTGACGGCTTAAGAGTTACAGGAATCACTGCTGTGTATCCTATTAAATAAAAAAACCCACTCATACTGAGACTCAAAGGGTACAAGAAACTTTATTTTATCATTTTGTTCTTTTGTGAGAGTTATGGTGCTAAAATAAAGGAATAGATATTGCAAACTGGGCAAAGTGTCATTCTATTATTGCTCGATCATTCTTCCTTTCTATCTCAGTGCTGCAAACAGAGGTCAAAGTTGACATCTTGAAACACAAGCAGCTTCATTCTCCTCCAGTTCAAATTTAAGAAGTCTTACACTTGAGTTACTCTGTTCTTTGGGGGCATTCAATTTTACTGTGGACAACATTGGGAGCAGCTAAATTGCAAGTACTGGCCGACTACAGATGGAGATGCAGTGTTCCATTTTTATGGTACCTAACCTGAAATTGTTTATGAAAACTATAATTCATGTGTTTCTTAGCAACAATTTTCTAATATTTTGCTTGCAAATGGGGAAAAATGTTATTAAAAGGCACATCTCAGATAGCTTAGTAATTACCAGGGATCCTGGTTTTTGCCGATAAAAAAAAATCCCCAATTTTCAGATTAAGTAAGAGGCCTCTCCATAAAACTTTAGCTTATGGTACTCTGTCCTAGAGCCTTAAAGATGTTATTTTTCAGCAACTCTATGGCTTGAAGGAATGAAATATAAATTGATCCACAGATTTTTCCTAGAAGAAATTTTGTAAGAACTAGGGAAAACATGGAGGATAATCACCCTTTTTTTTTTTACACGGATCTTATCTAATCAAAGTGAACACAAATTTCCAAAACCCAAATGACATGTTCTTACACCAACTTCAGTTATGTTACAGTTATTGTTTTTATTAACGTAATGCCTAGCATCCCAGCCTCCAATCCTGTAAATATTTAATTGTATGCTTTTCCACGATTTTGTGAACCATACAATATGTTTTGTTTAAATTCTTACATTTTAAAGTGTTTTCTTGACCAATTTTAAATATACACAATAGAAAGTAGAGAAAGAATAGAGCTCCATTAATTTCAGTTAACGTGCAGCTGGAATTAATTCCACTCAATTTGTCACTTTGGCACACTGAGGGAGGACCACAAAACAAGCTCTTTTGGGTTTTTTTCTTTTCTAGCTGCATTTTTAAAATACTGTGCTTCTTAAAATCATAGAAATAATTAATATTAGTATTTCATTTTATCCAGGGAAGATCTGAATACTGAAGGACTGCACTAGGCAACTTCATACACCCATATCTTGTTCAGCCTCTAAGGCTTATGCAACTTTTCAGCACCTAAGTGGCTAATGTGATCTTATTTTAACACCACCATAGGCCCAGAATCCCACTAAGGTGAGTGTTTTGTATCTCCACCTAAGCCAAAAAGTTCCTGAGGTGACCAAAGCTGGCATACTGCACAAGATTAGAAGTTATCCACCAAGGCTTCAAACTAGGCTTTGTTGCAATCCAATTCAACCTGAATTGAATGTCTAAAACTTTACTTGGGGCAAACTACCACAGCAGGCAGTGGTTGCAGTGCTGCTCACCTTTTTCCCAATAGACTAATGATTAGGGCATGTCCATAAGAAGTGGGGCGCCCTGAATTATGGCCCTGCTCACAGGGCTATTTATCCATTTTTAGAAAATGACTAATGCATAATCCAGCACTGGGAGAAGAGCTAAGGGTTTCCTCCCAGGACAGTGCCCACCTTACCAAACTTCATAGTCAGGCTCCCTCTCATTTGTTCTTCTTCTGGTCCCATGAATCTTTCACTCTTGGCTGTCTGATGTCCTAGTTTCATCTAGGGTTGCCAACCCTCCAGGATTACCCTGGAGTCTCTAGGAATTAGATATAAAACTCCAAAGGACTGCTGAGAGTCATGTGGGAGATAAATGATAGGGCAGTCATTAAAATAAATATTACATGTTCAATCCGATTTATACAGTAGTCCAATTAGTTTTTAAAATGTAATAGTAATGTGCATTTGCCCTCCTGATGTAATGTCTGCACACTGTAATCCGCAACTGATACATGCAAACATGAGGACACGCTACGTTGGCGTTCAGAAACCTCCTGGAACAGATTAAAACAAAGTTGGCAATCTTAGTTTCAAAAAGAGATATTAAATATACTCTTACTCTACCTACCCGCAAAATCTACTGATAAGAACAACTTCTAGTGTGAGTTTTAATGTGGGTTTAAACACCCACAAGGTGAGACAGAAGCAGCAGCTGGGGACTTTTTAAAATTCCTCCAGCAGATAAGAATCTTTCTTCCCTGCTCCATTTCCCTCTCCTTTCCCGACTTCCCAGCCTGCCACAGCTGCTGTTCCTAACCCCAGTTCCTGCCCTCCTGTAGCTAGGATGCAAGTGAAACCAGGCTCAGCAAGGCTAAAACAGGCAACTGGTTTGATGCAGCTACAATTAGGCTGGGATATGACTGGCAACAAAACAGGCACAGCTCACTCATTTACACACTTGTCTTCAACAGCAATTAAGTCATATTACCTAAATCTATTCTGAGGCAAAGAGTTCATTTTAATAATGCACAGGTACTTAATTTGGGACAATGGGTTTGTCAGTCTGTACAGTCTGGGGTTTGTGTCAGACAAGACATTCAAATGTGAAAATGCCAGCAAAGCCAGTTGTCTGTTTTTAGGTCTTGAGACAGCAGTGGCAGCGCATGGGTCCCTTTTCCGTTCCTCCTTCCAGGGCTCTCCGCTTCACCTCTAGGCACCAGAGATAGTGGCAGCAGAGGGGCCTGGGAAGGGAAGGGAAAGGCATATTGCTACTGAGCACAGAGAAAGGAGGGGGGGATTTTTTTACTTGTTTTGGGGACTTTAAAAAAGTCCCCAGTTGCTTCTCCCACAGCATGGTTGACTAAAACAGAGGGTCCCTCCTCCTTTCCCACCTTGGATCTGTCCCTGGACATCTTTCTTAGCTGTCAGGATCCAGCTAGATCCCAAATTGCTCCCATCACCTGAAGATGCCTAGGACTGAGCTAAAACTGTTCGATGAAATAATGGAAAGTTATTCTAATCCCTGGGTAGAATAGAATTGATCTCCTGAGCTAGACATACTTTTCAGACAAGCAGAGACCAAGACCTTAGACAGAATAGGATCCAGGGTTAATATTAATCACCATGTTGCAAACTCATAAAAATTATTTTTTCCCCTTTTTATTACAGTGACTCCATCATATGCCACTGTTAAGGTTGTCCCAGTAACTCCATTCTAAACTCTTAAAATCATAGAATCATAGAAGTAGGGTCAGAAGGGACCTTGTAGATATTCAAGTCTGCCTGCCCCCACACCCTAGGCAGGAGAAAAAACTGGGCTCAAATAATTCCAGCCAGGTAGGCATCTAGCCTCCTTTTAAAGACCCCAGGGTAGGAGCCAGCACCACTTCTCTCGGAAGTTGTTTCCAGAACCTAACCGCCCTAACTGTGAAGTAGTTCTTACGGATGTCTAATCTAAACCTACTCTCCAACAACTTGTGGCCATTACTCCTTGTTATGCCAGGAGGCATTAGGGGAAACAAGGTCTCTCCAAAACCCTTCTGGTCCCCCCTCAGCCTTGTGAAGGCTGAACAGGTTCAGGTCCCGCAGTCTCTCATTGTAGGGTCTCCCCTGTTGTCCCCGGATCATGCGAGTGGCCCTCCTCTGGACCCTTTCAATGTTGTCCACATCCCTCCT
>NW_017728906.1:72887283-72899521 GCF_001723895.1 Crocodylus porosus | reverse complement strand
GCATAAGGTTTTATAAGTCAACTGCCTTGATCTTTAAGACAGGAACAGTATGATAAAGGGCAGCTGAATGAAATTTGTCCCTGTTTTACTTAACATTGGAAGTTAGCCAAAGCTCTGAGGGTATACAGTGGATATAATTTTAAAAAATACCAATTTTTTTATTAGTAAGGGTTGTTTTTTTTCATTTCTCTAAAAGAATATAACCATTAGAGACAGACAAAAACTTTTCAGCTATTCTACCACACCTGCAGGAGTTCAGTTTTAATAATTTATTCTCCAGTTATCACATCAATGAAACTTTCCAAATTATACTTTCTGCCAGTTTTCCAAAGTGTGGAATGCAAAAACTCCATTGCTTTTAAGGACACAATATAAAAAATTACAAAAGCCCACAAAGTTACTGGTCAGTCAAACATTTTAACAAATTAAATTTTACAGTTTCATTAAGCATCACATAAAATACTTAAGAATTAGACGACACAAAATAAATGTACCAGCACACCAGCTCCTCTCACTGCTCCTCATTCCGAGATGACTTTACTTGTGGAAAATTAAGTAGTTAAATGGAAAAGGGAGAAGGATTAATATCACAACACTATGATTTACTGTGGTAACAACAATGCAAGTTACTATATAATGAGGTAGTGATTAGATATTTTACAATACCTTAGTGACCCACAATATTTTAATTTTCCTGAGATATGTATGTCATAAAATATTGTTTTTAATTTTTAAAGAGTAGAAATGTATCATATTGATATACTCTTTGCTACAGCCCTTCCTTAACTTACCATCACCTAAAGCTAAAAGTATGCTATAAACCACAAAAAAACTGCAGTGGTAGAGGTGAAGATTCTTAGCATTAAAACATTCCCCATTTTAAAATACCCTCTCAGGGAAAAAAGGCTGCACAATATTAACTTTTGGCTACATAAATCTCAGAGAATCAACTGTATGTATGTGCAGGTTCTATCTGCACATATAGTTCCCTGGCCTTGATGTCAAATATGCTTATTCCATTCAAAGAATGGAATTCCCCAAAAGAAAATTCTGAAGCCACTCAGACATTATTATAGGGTGGTGTCACAAGTTCAATTCAACTCTTACTAAACCCAGTTAAAATGTAAGCAAACATACATGCATGCAATTTAGTACTCTGTTATTTTAAAGGGAAAACGCAACAGGCTAAGCTTGTTGCACAATAATCAGCCAAGGGGGTAGCCCCATGGCAGGACTGGAGTAAAGACTGCAAATAGCTGGGCTAAGCTTTGAGAGACCAGCCATCAAGCCAAAGCAGAAACCAAGTTATGTGGCTGGAGAGCCACGTGACAGGAAGTGGTGGGGCTTTGGACACACAAAACCAAGGTCTGAGATCAAGTGGGAAGTCTAGCCCTGTTGGCTTCAAAGCTTTGTTAAGGAGCTCCTGTTAAGGAAGACGGCAGGAGACAAACCAGCAGGTACCAGGCCACCCAAGAGAGCTTGAAAGAGAAAACGAAGGAAGAAAGCATGGCTTGTGATGTAACATTGATCCAGGGGAAGGAAGAACTTTAAATTGGAAGTGATTTGCTTGTGTTTGTGTTATATTTAAGTTCGAGATCTGAGGACTGGACTGTGGCTATGAGGATGGCATGGAGATCACAGAGATACCCAAGAGGTACCTAGCATAGAGCCTGCAATGGTCAGGGATGGCAGGAGGCTTGGAAGCAAGAAAGCACGTTACCTGGACCAGGGACCCCAAGGGGCTGAACAGCCTGAGAAGGACAGGACCATGGCCAGGGGCTCAGAACCTGAGAAGGGAGAGATGGGGCTGGGGCCCAGAAGCAGAGGTCCATGTCAGTGGACCAAAGGGGTCAAAGATGGAAAGGCTGAAGCTCCAACAAAGTTTTGAGGTCTGAGGATGCCAAGTGTTGCACTGGGGGCAGGATGTCCCTCCAAAGCGATACCAAGTACCATCTGCAAGTGTCTACAGGGGAAGACAGAGGCCATGAATACTGTCTATAAGGTGACTGGTGCCCTGAGGCACTAATAGAGCTAGTAGGGCCACAATTTAGTGCCTGAGGGCAAGGTTAAAGTGAACTGGGCACTCACTCTGGGGCCCTGGGGCAGTCTCCTTAAACTCTAGAAAAATTCTGTCAAGGTATGGTGATGAGGTGAAAAAGCGGAAAGGAGGAGCTGGACTCGGGCACGAGTCCTATGACCAACGGGGGGGAGTCACAGCCACCCTTGAGGCCACACCTGCTACAATATGTTAAGGGCCACTGTGGAATTTCAAAGTTGCTCCTTTCAGGCAAGGATTATCTTAAGGTATTATAACCAAGGACCCTGGTTTTCTCTGACAAAAAAAAAACAAAACAATTTTTGATTTAAAAAAAGTATCCTAAAATCTACATTTTTCCTTGATTAAAATGAAACACCTCTATATACAGTGGTGTCTCATTTTAATCATGGAAAAGATGTGGATTTGGGGTTACTTTTTTAAAGCAGAAGTGGGGGATTTTTTTTTTAATCAGAGAAAACCGGGATCCCTGATTATCATGTAATACTCCTTATCTACATATCAGATTGTTCTGCAGACAGAGCATGAGGATTATGCAGTCCTTCAGACTTCAAGGATGCACTGCTCCATGCCACCAAACTCCTCTGCCATGAGGTGATCTATTCCCCATCAAACTCTTCCAATTTCCCAGTAGTGCTGAGTCAGACATAGCCCTGGAACTCTAGCTATCTAGTTCCATGGATCCATCTGGTTGTAACTGTCATGGCACTCAAATTTCAGAGATCAGAAGTGGATCTGGGATTTTGAAAGCAGGACAAAGGAACAGGGACTGGCACTGCAGGAGTATCTGCACCCTCTGCTTTTAGGTTCCTTCTTCCCCTTCTCCACTGGGACATACAGACCACACCATGGGAGCAGCAGTTGGGTAATTTTTTAGTCCCCAAAGCAGGTAACAGTCCCCCTCCCCCTGGAGGAACATCTTTACCCATCTCCTTCCCCCTCTTACCCAATCTGCCACTGGCCTAGAGGCAAGGGGAGCTCCAGAGCTGCTCAGGTGGGCTGTGCAGGGGCTGGGCTCAGCCTTGAACAGCAGCAATGGTGGTGGCAGCATCAGCGGGCAAATGGGTTCGTACTCCCCACATGTTCCTTGCCAGTCTCAGAGCATATGTTGGGGAGGGGAAGGGGGGAGGAACCATGCAGTTTGCAGGATGCACATTTAAAAAAAGCTATGTTCAGCAAAGTACAAGTTCCTTCATGTTCTGAGATAATTCATAGATTCATAGACTGTAGAGTCAGAAGGGACCACAATGGATCATCATGTCTGACCCCCTGCCCCTGGCAGGAAAAAGGACCAAGGTCAGATTACCCTAGCCAGGTGACTGTGAAGCCTCCTCTTGAAGACCTCCAAGTTAGGTGATAGTACCACCTCTCTTGGAAGCCCATTTCAGATTCTGGCCACCCTTACTGTAAAAAAATTCTTCCTAGTGTCTAACTTAAATCTACTCTCAACTAGTTTGCACCCATTATTCCTAGTTACTCCCTAGGACGCTCTGGTAAATACTGCATCACCAATTCCCTGTTGTCCTCCCTTGATAAACGTATAGACAGGTACAAGGTCTCCCCTCAGCTGTCTCTTGTGAAGGCTGAAAAGATCCAGATCTCTCAACCTCCCCTCGTAGCGTCTTTCACTGAGGCCACTAATCATGAGTGGCCCTCCTCTGACACCTCTCCAGATTCTTCGCGTCTCTCTTGAAGTGTGGCGCCCAAAACTGGACTCAGTACTCCAACTGTGGCCTGACCAATGCTGCACAGAGGGGGAGCATCACCCTCCTAGACCTGTTGGTCTAGGACATATCTGCTAATACATGACAAGGTGCAATTGGCCTTGTTGATGGCCTCGTTATGCTGCTGGCTCAACTATGACTCCAGGATCACTCTCAGCCTCTGAGCTGCTGAGGAGGTCATCCTCCAACCTATAGGTGTGTTGCAGATTCCTCCTTCCTAGGTGGAGTACCTTACATTTATCTTTGTCGAATTGCATCCTATTTCGTTCCGCCCATTGATCCAACCTTTCCAGGTCGGCCTGTATCTGCTCCCTGCTCTCTGGTGCGTTAACCTTTCATACATAGTGCTAGCCAGCGTAGCACTGCCGAGCCTATAGGGATGTTGCTGGTTTTCCTCCCAAGGTGGAGAACCTTGCATTTTTCAGCGTTAAACACCATCAGATTCTCATCTGCCCATTTCCTGAGCCTGTCAAATTCAGCCTGAATCACCCTCATGTCCTCAGTGTGGATGCTTTATCCCAGAATTTGGTATCATCGGTGAACTTGGCCAGTCTGCTTCTGACTCCAATGTCCACATCATTAATGAAGATATTTGAACAATATAGGTCCAAGGACAGGGCCTTGAGAGACCCCACTGGTCACAGGGCACCATGAAAATTGACTTCCGTCAACCACCAGCCTCTGGGTTCGACCACGGATCCAATTCCCCAGCCAGCAGATCGTGATGGACCCGAGGCTGCAATTGGCCAGTTTTGCCAAGAGGTAATCATGGAATACCAGACTGAAGGCTTTTTTGATGACAAGATATATATCAATCTCCTCTCCCTCGTCCAGGTGATAGGTCACCTGGTCAGAGAAGGAAATGAGATTGGTCAAGCAAGACAAGACCTACCCATAACAAATCCGTGCTGGCTATCCCTCAGGATGTTGCCATCGGCCAGTCCATTAAGAACAGCCTCTTTGATAATCTTTTCTAACACCTTCCCCGGGATAGAGGTCAGGCTGATGGGCCTGTAGTTTGCTGGATCCACTTTCCTCCCTTTCTTGAAGACAGACACCAAACTGTCTTTCTTCCAATCTTCGGGCACTTCACCAGAGCGCCAGGAGTTCTCAAAGATCCATGCTAGGGGCTGAGCTTGATGGTTGCCAGCTCTTTGAGTACCCTTGGGTGTAAACCATCAGGGCCGGCTGACTTGAAGGTATCCAGCTTGTCAAGGTGTTCCTTCACGAAGTCAGCTTCAATGGAGGGCAAGAAATCTCCCTCACCCAGGCCTCCCTGACCCACTGTGGGCAGGGGCATCCCATGGGACTGATAAAAAAACTGACGCAAAGTACCCATTTAGCAAGTTTCCTTTTTCATGGGCATCAGTTGTCAGTTGTCCCATCTGGTTTAGCAGGGGCCCAATGTTGCCCTTGCTTTTCCTCCAGCTCCCCACATATCTAAAAAAGGACTTTTTATTGTCCTTAATATTTGTAGCTAGCTGGAGTTCCAATGTAGCCTTGGCTTTCCTGGTTTGCTCTCTTCAGATCTGGAAAAAAGCAGAGTATTCCTCCTTGGTGGTGGTTCCAGTCCTCCATCCTTTGTAGGTCTCCCTTTTAAGATGTAGGAGGTCCACCAGTTCCCTGGAGAACCAAGGGGGCTGCTGTGCCTTTTTGCTGCCTTTCCTCCAAGACGGGATAGACTTTGCTTGTGCATCCAGGATTGCTCCCTTGAGGAGCAACCACTCGTCCTGAACCCCCCTCCCCTTTGGGTTGTGGCCCTTTAGGGCCTCACTGACAAGCCTCCTTAGCTTGTCAAAAAGTCAGCTTTCCTGAAGTCGAAGACTTCTGTATTACTGACTGACTTCCCAGTTTTATGGCAGATGGTGAAGGCGATCAGATCATGGTCGCTGTCACTCAGCTTCCCTTCGATCATTAAGTTGCTAATTAGGCCATTCCTGGTTGCCAGTATGAGGTCAAGCAGCGCTTTACCTCTCGTCTGCCCATAGATTTCCTGTGTCAGATAGAGGTCAGCCACGCATGAGAGAAAGCTTTGCGACCGCTCGGATTTGGCCAAAAGCTCTTCCCACGAGAAGTCTGGGTAGTTGAAGCCTCCCATGACAACCATGGACCAGGAGCACGCAGCCTCAGCCAATTCCCTGGCTAATTCCTGATCAAGCTCTTGACCTTGGGTGGGAGGTCTGTAGTAGACTCCCACCACTGTGTCCCCTGAGGCATGCTCCCCACATATTTTAACCCAGAGGGTCTCCAGTTGTCCACCCTGGTCGCCAATATCAGCTTGCAGGGACGCATAGATTTCCTTGACATAGAGAGCTACACCTCCGCCCCTTTTGTCAACTTGATCCCTCCTGTGGTCCAGTCATGGGGAGTCCCACCAGGTCTCTGTTATTCCTATGACAACATAGTTATTTGTGCTAAGAAGAAGGACAAGTTCCTCCTGCTTATTCATAAAAGGCTATAAGGTTTGTCAGAAATGATCTACCTGTGATGAACCGGTGCTTGTTTCTCTTCAGCATCGTTTCCCCTGCTGGGCCTTCACAAATATGCTCTTTGATGATTTTTTCCAGTATTTTCCCAGGGACAGAAATAAGACTGACTGGCCTAAAGTTACCCAGCTCATCCCTCCTCCCCTTCTTAAAAATGGGCACCATGTTGGCCCTTTTCCAGTCCTCAGGGACCTGGCCGGAACACCATGAGTACTCAAACAGCCATACCAGTGACACAGCTATGACACTGGCCAATTCCTTCAGCACCCACGGATGGAGGTCATCTGGGCTGGCTGACTTGTACCCATCCAGCCCTTCCAAGTGCTCCTTAATTAAGTCAGCACTAACCTTTGGTGGTCTGGTGCCTTTTGGACATTTGTCTATGCTCAAGGTGGGGGAATTGTCTTGGTCAGGACTTGGGAATACTGAAGCAAAGAACTCATTGAAGGGCTCTGCCTTTACCCCTGCATCAACCAACAATGGACCAGATTCGTCCAGCAGGGGTCCTATGTTACTCTGCACTTTCCTTTTGCTTGCTATGTATCTGTAGAAGGATTTTTGGTTGTCCTTAATTGTTGGAGCCAGGCTAAGCTGACTCCCTGCAATAGCACACCAGGGAGGTGTATGCCTCCTTGGTGAACGCCCCGTTTCCACTGCCCATAAATCTCTTTCTTTGCCTCCAGTCTTTCCTGAAGCTCCCTGTTGAGCCAAGGGGGCTTTTTTATCCCCTTATCCCCTTTCCTGCGGAGGAGATAGACTCATTTTGTGCCCCAGGGAGAAACCTTGGTTTCCCTTGAGAAACCTCCAACCCTCCAGGACCCCTTTTTGCTCAATGCTCTTGAGTTCCGCCACCTCACTAACTAGGCTTCTAAGTTTACTAAAGCTGGCCCTTCTGAAGTCTAACACTTTAGTCTCACTGGATATTTTACTCACGCTTCGCTGGACAGTGAAGTCTACCAAGTGATGGTCACTACCTCCCACGTTACTGTGTACTCGCAGGTTCCCCACAAGATCCCCTGTTGCTAAGACCAGGTCTAGCATTGTTTTCATCTGCAGTGTTTCTTTTTGAAGTTTTTCTCCTCTTTAACGCACTTGCTTTTTAAGTTAATTTGCTCCCTCCAGTATTTCCTTACATAAGGAAAGAGGGAAAGTTTTTCAAAGGCAGGGACTGGCTTCTTCCTCACTTACATGCCCCAGGGAGGCGCACACACTGTAGAGACACTTCCTCTATCACAACCTTCCTCAACTCGCACAACACATCCTTCAAAACCAGCAATGCTAACCCACATTTGCCTTTCCCCTCCCCAAGTATCAAAACCTTAGAACACTGGCTCATATGCCTCACTGACCCCCCCCCCATGACCCTTCCTGTTCTGCCCCGTCTTGTAACCTAACCCCAACCACCCCGCCTCCCTCCACAACTGCTAGTGTGGAGATCTCAGAAAATAACATATTCGAGGAGGTAGCTAACAGAGACCAAGACAAAAATCACATTCAAGAAGGACTTGTGAGAGGGAACTCAGAGGATACTATATTTTCAGAATGAAAATTATAGCATAGTTGTGATTTATGTAACCAAATGTATGAAACACAGTTTGCACTATGACTTTGTTAAGTTTCTTAAATACGTTAAGGGGGGAAAAAAGCAGTCTTGTTAAAGAAAACCATAAAATGGTCTCACTGATTATGAAACCTCTCATAAGCAGCACAATGCATCTCTGATTTAGTTAGTCTACCCTGCCTTCTGCCTGATTTCACACTAAGAAAGAGGCTTTTTATCACCATCTTCTTTTCTTCCTCCTCATTTACGGTCTTAGCAAATTTACCTTACCTCCTGCCTGATTTAAAAAAAAAAAATCCCATCAATTTCAGAAGGACACAAATCTCAGCTAACAATGCACATCTATGGAACACAGAAGAATTAGCCAATAAGTAGAAGTTTGTTGAATCAAATGTATATATATGCAGGCTGAAGAGAGGGAATCTAGGTGGGAATCCAAGTGGGACCCTCTGTTGGCCCTCCCATGCAAACATGTTCATAAGAAATGGTATTTCACTGTAATGGGAAGCTTGATAGGCACTGAGATAAGTGTGCATCTTGACTCTACTTAGCCCTAAAACACAAAAAGCCTGAGGCTGAATTGATTCAATCTTCCCAAGTTAGTCTAAGGTGTGTAGATTGAACTGATAAGCAACTGAACACACATTCACTTTTTATTCTGGAAATGCAGCCACATCCCTGCACTGATCCAGGCCAGAAGCCAGGGGGTGCTAGAACATTCCTCCCTGTTCGGCTGGAGCAGACAGCTTGGGCCAAAGATAGCCCACCGATGCTGCAAGGGGAGATTTCTGGGGAGGCACAAAGCATCCTGGGATGCTGAGGGACTGCGAGTTAATTTAAATCTGGAAGCAAGTTCAATAAACCGATTTAACCTAAATCAGTTAAGTCTGATACTACATTTATCCAGGTTTACGTTAAACCAGTTTTGGCCATTTTGAAAGCGGTTTGTGTACTGTGTTACATATTTGAACCAGTTTCTGATCACTTATATCTGTTTATGTGTAATTTCTGTCCTTAGCCTGGGTGTTAACAATGAAAACTGAGCCATCGGTCTGTCTCCTGCCTTTTTTTTTTTTTTAATTAGTAGCCAACGTATCAGGCAACTCCAATCCAGTTACAACCCCCACAAGCTCACTAAAGTCATCTTTCCTTTGTAAACATTCGGGAATCAGTGCTGCGATTTCTCACATACATGGAGTATATCTTCAGCCTGGTAAAGACTGACCAGAAATTGAGCAAATGTCAATCAGTGCAAAATGAAAAGTATACAAATCTCTGTAGGAGTGAGATTCTAAATGGATTAGCAAAGGGAACACAATTTCAAAGAGAATATCAAAAGAAAAAAAAGTGTAACATTGCGTAGGCAACTGTAGAGCTGAGTCCTTAGGGTGATAGAGGAATTTGTCATTTATAGCTTCCAAATAGTAATTATACCTCCTGAAGTAAAAACTGACAATTGCTCTAAGGAAAGATAAAATTAAGGTGCTAAGGAAAGCAGTCAAGACTGAAATGTGTGAAGTAACCAGTTAGCATAGGTCCTGATCCCCTATTCTGGGGAAAAGGTGGGCACAGGATACAGACACACTTTCCTAGTGATGCTGAAGTGTCATTTCTAGACAGTAATAAGGAGCTGGCTGGCTGCCAGTAACTTGTATTTCACCAGAAGGAGCAGCTGTCACTCTATATACAAGACAGAAATAGACTGCTTGAATCACATGGCTGACTATGTCAGTCGGTGAAGCCCAGGCTTTAGCCTCAAGACAGTAACACTGAAGTAGGAAGCAGAGTTTGGTTTGTCTGATGAGAATGTCACTCAAACCAAGAATGTGTTTATGGAATGAGTCTGAAGCCATGGCAGAGGAAAAAGATCCAAAGAAGAGTTGGAAGGGAAGTCCACATCAAGCCAGCAGTGATTAGGACCGGCAGTTCAAGCAAAAAGAATCAGAAATCAGCCTTAAATGAGCTGACAGAGTAGACAAGCATGAATTACTATAGCAAGGGTTTTATTCTTATCCTGTGCAGTGGGACACAAGAGGTTGACTTCTGCAACTACTGAATAAGTAGAAAGAATGATAATGTGCATATTTAAGTATTGGAAACTGGGGACATTTTATTGTTGCTGGAAAATGTGCATGTGTAACTTCCCATAAGGGTCTCCTCCTAGTATTCCTTCCCACACTGAGCAAAGCCAAGCTGAGGGAGCTTGCCCATCCCCAGCAGGGAGCCCAGAACAAGGAGAAAATATTTCCGTGCACCAAGCACAAAAGGAATTTTCCTCTCCTTTCCCACATGGAACAAAGTATAATGAGGGGGATTGTACACCCCTACAATAGGGAGCTGATCTATGCTCAGTGGCACAAATGGCATCAGTATACTGGTTAATATTCCCATATAAGCAAGTCCTTAGACACTTTGAACTAAGCTGTTTATTCCAACTGTACTCACAAAAGGGACTACCTGCATAACTTCATGTCAATGTAAGGATTACATCCCAGATTTGGTCTGCAAATTGCTGGTCTATACAAAAACTACAGGTGACACTAGGCCCTTTTTTCCACAAATACCATCACTACAGGTGAGGAGCTCATTGTCAGCCATCACAGAAGAATGTAGAAAATCCTGTCCAGTCAACTGATATGATGCATAATAGTAAAAAGGCAGAGGTGACAATATATAAACTAAGCAATGATCCACCAAAGGCCAACCCTAACAACTATGTAACTATGAAAACATCATTATATCACCACTAACCAAACTACTGACCAGATGCTTCTCAATGGAAAAAGCCCAAAGACTAAAAACAAACAGAAAAAAACCCTGGATGTTGGGGGCGGCTGTCAGCTGATCAGCATTCCCAGCTTCAGGAGAGCATGGGAATCTAGGGCTGTTATACACTCCCAAAGCTGAGAGCCCAGATCAGCCTGGCCACAAGTGTAATTTCAGGAGTGACAGGAACTAGCCACAATGTTCTTACGCATACTTTGTATCAGAACACGGTACTTATTTCCTTGTTTTATCATACCATTAATTGCATTAGTATGTAGCTGAGTTACTACATGAAGCGTGATCAAGCAGTTAATCACATCTTAAGTGGGATATCTGCCAGGAGCCTAAAATGCACTTAAGAGTTCAACCCAACAAAGTTTGAAAATTTGTATTTTTATGAGGAGAGAAAACAAACAGTGGCTTTATCAAACAAAGTATATAGGTGAGAAGGAAAGGGAAACTGAAATAGAAGGCTCAAACTGCACATAATACCAGAAAAGAATACAGCCATATGACTGAAATGAGACCAACTTTAAAGAGAAAATTATTATACTATAGTGATATCATTTTAAATTGCATTTCCATTTGATTTTGTTTGGCTTGATCCCAAACTGATCCCCACTCTTGGCAACATCATCATTTGATTCCAGTGGCACTTATGAAAATGATGGAGACTCAGTATATAATAGACAGGTAACTAAGTTCAGATGTGGTATCGAAAAAACAACTAGCAGTCCTGAAGACAGTTTGTAAATCTCTCCCAGACAGATAGCAATAGTAATGCTTTGCACTACTGTTATCTTTACATCTGTGTCAAAGATCTGCTTGCTAAAAGACATTAGTTTCATGTGTAAAGAAATAGTTCTTTATAGTTATTAGCTTGCTTTACTGTATAACAGATGAGCTGCTTAGCCTCAAGAGCTCATGCAAAATATTAAAAATACTGAAACACAATAGTGATCTAAGCCCCTTTAAAAAAATAAGAACACGTGTACAGAACATCAGGATATTCTCTTGCATGTCCCTTCTCTTAAAATAAGTAGGATGAAAATGGAGAATGCCAATATGGTACATTGCCATGACCTAGAGAGAGAAAATGATTTTAAAAGACTTCCAGTTTATAGCCTAAGAAGATTAATTTCTGCACTCAAGCGATAATAGAGAACAATTTACAGGGGACTGAATTTCACTTGAATTGGTGCTTTTTGCTAGGATGCAGAAGAAATATTAAACTGTGTTAATGGCTCGTTCACGTTAAAAAATAAAATATAACGTGCATATAAGCAAGTTCTATGGAAGAATTCCTATCAGTATTGTTACAATCACCTCCCAAGCAACTTACACTTGGAAAAAAAGAAAACAGGGTAAACTTTAAAGGTATGGACAGGCATGCATTTGAAGCACTAAGAATTTCTGGGAAATTCATAGCGCTGCAAAAATATGCGTGGTACACATGTGCAGTTGTTCATGTGATGAGTTGTCCAGAGCACTTCAGGGCACATGGAGAGCATATATGGTTAATGGTCCACAGCCACAGAACCTGTGAGATCCCAGAGTGCTTTGTGTACATCTCCAGAGGCTCCCAAGGACAGCTGGGCACAGAGCAGAGCACCTGTGCTATGGCTGGCTGCCCAGAGACTGTGCT
>NW_017728906.1:72874569-72887183 GCF_001723895.1 Crocodylus porosus | reverse complement strand
GCGTGATCAAGCAGTTAATCACATCTTAAGTGGGATATCTGCCAGGAGCCTAAAATGCACTTAAGAGTTCAACCCAACAAAGTTTGAAAATTTGTATTTTTATGAGGAGAGAAAACAAACAGTGGCTTTATCAAACAAAGTATATAGGTGAGAAGGAAAGGGAAACTGAAATAGAAGGCTCAAACTGCACATAATACCAGAAAAGAATACAGCCATATGACTGAAATGAGACCAACTTTAAAGAGAAAATTATTATACTATAGTGATATCATTTTAAATTGCATTTCCATTTGATTTTGTTTGGCTTGATCCCAAACTGATCCCCACTCTTGGCAACATCATCATTTGATTCCAGTGGCACTTATGAAAATGATGGAGACTCAGTATATAATAGACAGGTAACTAAGTTCAGATGTGGTATCGAAAAAACAACTAGCAGTCCTGAAGACAGTTTGTAAATCTCTCCCAGACAGATAGCAATAGTAATGCTTTGCACTACTGTTATCTTTACATCTGTGTCAAAGATCTGCTTGCTAAAAGACATTAGTTTCATGTGTAAAGAAATAGTTCTTTATAGTTATTAGCTTGCTTTACTGTATAACAGATGAGCTGCTTAGCCTCAAGAGCTCATGCAAAATATTAAAAATACTGAAACACAATAGTGATCTAAGCCCCTTTAAAAAAATAAGAACACGTGTACAGAACATCAGGATATTCTCTTGCATGTCCCTTCTCTTAAAATAAGTAGGATGAAAATGGAGAATGCCAATATGGTACATTGCCATGACCTAGAGAGAGAAAATGATTTTAAAAGACTTCCAGTTTATAGCCTAAGAAGATTAATTTCTGCACTCAAGCGATAATAGAGAACAATTTACAGGGGACTGAATTTCACTTGAATTGGTGCTTTTTGCTAGGATGCAGAAGAAATATTAAACTGTGTTAATGGCTCGTTCACGTTAAAAAATAAAATATAACGTGCATATAAGCAAGTTCTATGGAAGAATTCCTATCAGTATTGTTACAATCACCTCCCAAGCAACTTACACTTGGAAAAAAAGAAAACAGGGTAAACTTTAAAGGTATGGACAGGCATGCATTTGAAGCACTAAGAATTTCTGGGAAATTCATAGCGCTGCAAAAATATGCGTGGTACACATGTGCAGTTGTTCATGTGATGAGTTGTCCAGAGCACTTCAGGGCACATGGAGAGCATATATGGTTAATGGTCCACAGCCACAGAACCTGTGAGATCCCAGAGTGCTTTGTGTACATCTCCAGAGGCTCCCAAGGACAGCTGGGCACAGAGCAGAGCACCTGTGCTATGGCTGGCTGCCCAGAGACTGTGCTCACCTGGGTTCTTCCCCTCCCCTGGAACTCCTTTCTCCCTTGGCCTAGGAGTGCAGAGGTATGGATCCCCTGGTTCATTTCTACTCCCAAAGGATCATTGACAAAGACCCCAGTTTTCTCTGATAAAAAAAAAAAACCCTCAATTTTCAGGTTAAAAAAAAAGTAACCCAAAATCCACTTTTTTCTGTGATTAAAATAAAACACCAGTAATACTTATATGGAAGAGTGGAACCCTGAGGCTTCTGATGAACTCCCTCCAGGGGTGGTGCAATCACCTACCCTGGAAGTCTTCAAAAGGAGACTGGACAGTCACCTCGCTGGGGTCAGCTGACCCCAGTTGTCTTTCCTGCTTAGTGCAGGGGGGCTGGGTGGGCCCGAAGATCTTGCAAGGTCCCTTCTAGCTCCTTACAATCTATGAATCTATGATCCAGGTACACAATGTATACCTGTGAGCAGAATCAAGGTCTGCCATTGCTTCTTCAGCATGTTTGTTCAGCTCCTGCTAAGCAGCAGCCTGGGAAGCTCCTTTTGGTACTCCTGGATCCTCTGCAGTACTTGGATCTTTGGGTTGGCAGCTGTGGCTAGGAATGCTTTTCACCAACTCCATCTAGTGAGAAAGCTATAGTCAGAAGGCTGTATATAAGCTCAAGGTTAGACTACTACACAGAGCTATTCTTGAAAACCATCCATAAATTTCAGATAGTGCACAATGCAGTAGTTTGCCTTGTGAAAGGGGTGGGTTTCTAGAAGCACATAATCCTGGTGTTCCAGAGTCTGCATTGGATCCCAATAGCTTTTCAGGCACAATTCACAATTCTGGATTTGATCTATAATGCCCTTAATGACCCTAAAATACCATCAATACACCAAGTCTGCTTGGCAAAAATACATGGGAGGTCATTCTCCTCAGTTGCTTTTTGGCTGTAGAACTTCCTCCCTCTTGAGACTCACCAAAACCCAGTTTTAATTTATTCCATTTTCTTATTGTAAGCAGCAATGAATATTTGGTGAAAAAGGTGCCATATGAGGAAGACAGAAAGGAAGGAAATGAATGGTTATGCAGAAGAACCAAGGTCCTAGCCACACCTGTCCTCAAGCTCTGTTCCCCATTTGCCAGGCCCCACCAACTATCTGGTTAATGAGAACAATGCCATGATAGACACAATGCTGTCCCAAGCTACTTACAGACCTGCTCTGGGACATACGATACAAGCACTGATTGCTGGGAGCACATCATCCTGAGGACCTGGGATGAATAGTTGAAGCAGAACTTCAGGATATGCCAGGCTACCTTCACAGAGATATCCACTGAATTGATTTCATAGACATTAGGGCTGGAAGGGACCTCAGAAGACCATCGAGTCCAGCCCCCCACCCAAAGGGGCAGGAAGTCAGCTGGGGTCATAGGATCCCAGCAAGATAAGCATCCAATTTGCTCCTGAAGGTGTTCAATGTAGGTGCTTGAACCACCTTCGATGGCAGGCTGTTCCAGACCTTGGGGGCTCAGACAGTAAAGAAATTCCTCCTTACGTCCAGCCTGAAACAGTCTTGTAGTAGTTCATAACCATTTAACCTCCTCATCCCCTGGGGTGCTCTGGTGAACAAACGTTCCCCCAGATCCTGGTGGTCACCCCTGATAAACTTATAGGTGGCCATCAGATCACCCCTGAGCCTGCGCTTTTCCAGACTAAAGAGCCCCATGGCTCTCAGCCTGTCATCATAAGGTCTGTTTTCCTGATTGGCCCCCACACTTGTGGGATAGGCCATCAGCAGAAGAGCACCCTTCATAATAGAGAGGCAAGGTGCCATTTCCATAAAGAAGCTTGAAACTGGTCTGCTACCAACTCAATTTGGACAACATTGGGAGAGGCAGTGCTGGGAGGTTCCAGCAGGTGCTAGCACTGTACATCATCTGCTTTGCCAACCTGCAGGAAGTCATGAGCAAGGGGAACGCACCGCCAACTTTGCAGAGGCTTTTCTACTTAAGCATAACATATTGGCGTAGCAGATCTGATGGTGCCACCCCCAACTCTAGGCCTTGCAAGAACATAAAGACGTGTACTTTTCATGTCATACATGTACTTACAGCAAGGAGATGTGCATGTATTTTTCATGCACATCTCCTGGCTATAAGTTCTCTACACTGTGGTGTGAGCTTACCTCGCTAGCGTAGGTGGAACTTCTCCTTGAGGGATGACTCAGCTTTATTATCTGGCTATTTCCAATCAGGGTCTGAGACTGAATCAGCCCCGGTTAGGCCTTGGCTCATTACACTGTACAACATACAGTACACAAACCCACCCACAGCACAGCCCTTGGTAAACAATGCTTAACAGAACTCTGCTTTAGTTTCAGGAGTGGTATTTAACAGTCCTTTCTGCTCCATCCATGGCCTTTAACAATTACAGCAGCCCTAAGCCAAGCTCAGTCGACCTTTGAGTACTTACAATCAGAATCAACTGCCCACACGTTCTTGCTCAATGCCCTTGCTGGGCTTGTACGTAAAACCAGAGATGCCAATATGACACAGCTATTTGTAATGCACAACAGGTTTAAGAGGGTGGAGATTCATACTGTGTTTTTGGATGATGGAGAAGGACTAGTTTTGAGTAAAGCTGCTGGATTTGAGAATCTATCAGCAGCCAACTCCAATTGGGCAGTACTTTCGGAACATCTCAAAATCCCCTATTAAGTGGATCGGGAAGGATTTTATTTTGCTCATGAACAAATGCAGCCCTGAGCAACAGGGCTACATGTGCACTCAGCTCTGACTCTCTGGGCCAGTGGAGTTCACTGTCAGTCACAGACAGATTCCCTTGAGCCAGGGGAGGGTGGTGAGTAGCAAAGCCTTCTGGGATGCTGGAGGACCAAACTATGTAAGGTAACATAGAACACATAGTGCAATGTGTTACTATAAAAGAATTAAACATGGGGCTAGAAACTGTTGCACTGCTAAAAGTGCTGTTAGAAAAAAGTAACATTTTGTGGCATATTGTTCCTCTTGCTGCAAAGCTCTTTAATGGCTTTACACTCACTCCTGATAATGCTAAAAGGCATATTTAACACTACAAATATAACGTCTGCCCAAGAACTTACTCTTTATCAGTACATGACAAAGAAAGCAAACATGAAACATATACATGTATAATAATCTCATTACACTGGAGATCTGAGTAATAATCTCTTTATAGTACTCAGGTGTTGGGGAACAGCAGCCCCAAGGTCACGGTGGGCTGAGCAGTTCGGTACGGAACAGGAGGGATTAGCAACGAGGAGTCTGAGCGGTACGCGGACTCGCACGGTTTCAAATAAAGTGGATTTATTTACTTATGCTTCTGGAGCGTAGGCTGAGATGCTTGCTTCAGTCACAGTTACAACAAATTGAACGAACAACAAAGGAGACTGTTGGCCCACAAGGTTCTCTAGTTGAGCCCTTGCTTTCTACCCCGAAGAATAGGTGCGGCTGCCCACTCCATAGTCCCAGGGCTGGTCAACAGCTCATAGGTGGGGTAACGAACAACAACACTGTAACATGGTGTGATGCCACTCCATGGTGGACAAACGGATGATCGGTGCCGAGGTCGATGAAGAGTGATGCTGAGGTCAGTGCCGGGGATGGTGAAACAAAGCCATAGTCCAAGTGAGTCAGGTTGATCAGAATCATGGTCAGGATCGGTGCCAAAATCAGTCCGGTAGCCAGGAGATCAATACGAGAATGAAGGGGAATCGAATAGCCAATTCGCAATGAGGAGGAGACCGGTGAGCCTGAAGCCCTCCAGAAGAGAAGTCCCTGCAGCTGCAGCCTCTGCTTTCTGGATCGATCTCTCCCTGTCTCACAGTCCCTGCCAAGGCAGCCTCTGCTTACAGGTCGAGCACAGTCTCCCCTCACCCACCCACCACCACACTGACAGAGAGAACCCAAAGGTGGAGGCTCACAAGCCCTTTACAGCAACCAAGTGGCCAATCAGGTTGCCTGCTCTGAAGAATTTTCTAGTTCTATGAAGTCATGCTCTTAGCCAAACTGAGCATGCCTCTGATTAGATTTTGTATATGACTGAGCATGCAGATGGTGGAAAAGTAGGTCACGCTTGATTCACAAGCCAACAGGTCACCCAGGGGGCACATGCTGGACACGCTGTAGAATTTTCCATAGGCCTTGCCTGCTTGTCTGCGCATGATCAAACTTAACTCTCGTGTTGCCAGCATACATTCAAAACTTGGTCCGGACATCAGGTAGCGTAAGTGAGTTACTTCCTTCTGTGCTCTCGAAACAACTACAATTCCTTCTTTAGAACTGTTCTTTCCTAGACTGGCACATATTCAATCTACAAACAGATCATCTTACAACACCTAATCTCTTCTTAAAAGGGCAGTCCTTAAGCCAGAAGTGGCTACCAACAAAAATAATAAATCACAATATTCGCATTGTTTTACTTTATGTTAAACTAGATTTAGTTGGAATTGAAACATAGCTTTTAAAATATGTGTGGAACAGTTGCTTAAGAACTTACATTGATGGATATCATAGAAAACTCTTCTAGGAAGATAAATAGCTACAGACAACTTTCAAAGTGTGCATGATTACTTTAGCAAGTACGACTATACAGATACCTATGGTTCCTTCTTTTGGAAACTGCTGGCCAGTGAAGAATACAGGACCCCACACTAGCTTTCTTAAAACAAAATACTGTTTAAAATTATTCAATGAAGCAAACCGTGGCATACAGAAAGGGGATTTTAAAATAATAAAACAGTTTACATTCATGAATACCTTACCTCAAATTCTAACGTACCAGTCTTACCTTAGACACTTTAAACCAGGGGTGCACAAAATGCGGCCCACAGGCTGGATGAGGCACACCAGGCCATTCTATCTGGCCAGCAGGGACCCTAAAAAATTTAGAAAATTAATATTTATCTGCCCCTGGCTGCCTGTCATATCATGCGGCCCTTGACGGCTTGCCAAAACTCAGTAAGTGGCCCTCTGCCTGAAATAACTGCCCGCCCCTGCTTTAAACAGTGGAGGGTGCCATGAAAGTTCTAGGCTAGGACTTCAGGAATTCCACCCTAGAACAGACTTTTGAAACTAGTTGCTTCATGTTTTGTTTGCAGCTGAAGCTTTACTATATTTTTCAAGGAAGATTAGCTTCCAAGTCAATGGAGATAACTGAGAAAACCTCTGAAAAATCCAGCTGTACATCTGTGTGCTGAATAACAGGCTACAGATACATAGTTTCAGGCAGCCAGTTGAAAAAATTTCAGTCATACTCTTTTTAAATGTTGTCTCATGAAAATGTGTATGGCATTTAAAAACCCATACATAATTTATTTCTTCAGCTTCCATTTGCACTATATACACAAAAGACGCATTCCTTTTTAAAAACAATTAAAATTAACTTAGTACTGGAAGTTTCATAAAAAACCTGAGGGTCAGACACTGATCTCACTAATTCTAGTTTTATACCAATAACAATTTTGTCTATTCTTTTTCAAAACATAAGTAAGAATACAGTATATACATACAAAAACGAGAGAATCCCCTGAGTCTCTATCAGGGGATTTCTCCTCCAACCTGCACCGCAAAATTAAACAGCTAATGAGCTGTTCCTGACCATTTAGAAGCCAAAACTTGTCTGTTGGTTCTAACCCTAAGAGTTACCACTTCTTGGATTTCCTGCTTTCAGAATTTCACGGTTCCCCCTGCTTAGCATATATGCACTCCCAAAACCATGCTAAAGTTGTGACAAAACCCAAAATAATTTAAGGACTGAAACATATCACATCTTCTGAAAATTAGTTATAAGTCTGCATGCATTAAGGCAGTGGTGTCATACTGTGCCTCTGCACTGGAACATATACAGCACACAAAACTCTAAGGTTCTCTTAATGCAAATGCTTATGTTATGCTGCCTTCAACTTTATAAAGGAGACCATGGTACTGTTTCAAGATAAATTACTGAAAAATAACTTGTTTTAAACTGCAGGATTTTTCATAAATTGTGGATAAGGGAAGGGGAAAATTAGTCTTAATCCAGTTGGTACACGCTCTTCACTGAATCACAGCTTAGTATATACATGATACTGTAACTTAAATTTGATTTTTATGTTAACAAATCCAGGAAGTGACACAGTATTTAGCTGTAATTGCACTTAAAAGCAGCTGAATTTAATAACAGTGAAGAGCAGGTTTAATACCTGGAGTGCCCAAAGCTTGGCAAGCTCAGGTCCAAGAACTTGGGATCCCTTATAATTAATTTCCCAGCATGCTGTACAGCTCACATCCTAGGGCAAAACTAATGCTGCTTCACTGTGTAAGCCCCAGGAGTTTGGGAGATTAAACAAGACTCAGAAGACAAATTAATTTCAGTTCTTACTATATAACGAAGACAGAGTCTAAAGTGTTATCAAAATGTTATCCTAAATAGAGACAGGATGGTGACCCACCAAAATGCTTTCAGTTACTAAAATGCTGCTCACAGCTAAGAGAGCAATGCTGAAAGTACATATGCATAGAAAGACCAGTTAAAAATCAACTGGATCAGGAATCAAAAAATCAACTGGATCAGTATAAAAGCATTCCATATGCATACATATTTATAGGCTCAAGGCCTACATTTTTAGGGTGGTGGGCCAATCAGACTTTCTCTCTCAAAACAGTGGGACCCAGCCTTTCGGGCTCCAGACCAATGAGTGGTGCAGTATCAGTCCACAGTCAGTGGGCCTGAGCCAGTGCAGACATGAAGCACGGGCAAAATGTGACATGTGGCCTCAGTTCTGTATATGCTGGGCTGGGTCCCCTGTCCCAGTACTACCCCTGCACGTTACATTGAGGCAGCTACCCTGTACATGCCATACTGGGCTTACCACCTCAACCCCCATTAGTGCCACCCTAGCCCCAAACATGTTGAACTAGTCCTGCTGCCCTGGCTTCAGTTCCATGCATGCTGGTTTAGGCCTGCCACCCTGGTCCCACAAACCAGACGGATCTAGTGAAAAAAGCCACAACACCTAGCCTCTGGGCTTGAAATTTGGCAGCAGGGGAACAGTAGCAAAATTAATTACCACCACTCCCTGGCACCACATTTCTAGACTTGTGGGGAACCCCAGGGGCCAGATGACATGGTTCCGTGGGCTGGAGGCTAAGCAACAAACAGTGCCTTAGAGGAGTATCATATGTGATCAAAGGTTGTAAAATGACAATCCACTGAATTCATAAATAAGTAACAGCTAAACAGAAAATGGATTATAACTCCCCCTCAAATATTTCCTTTGAAAACTGCAAACCCAAGAGTCCATTTTAGACAAATAAGCATCCCCATCAGAATGTCAACATTAAAACTACTAAGGAACTTTGTGTCTAGAGATGGACATTTCCCCTGAAATCCATGCATTCTGGCCTCTCTCTCCCCTGCACCATAACCAGAATTTTGTTTGGCGTTTATTTTTAGGAAAATTTTTCAAGTTTCAAGCCAAATCAGTCAAAACAATTCCAAATCCATGAGTCATTCAAGAACCATATGTAGCCCTACTACCAGCAAACATCCCCCACCCCAACCTGGGCCTTTTAGATGTTCCCAAATAATTTGGTGGGCATCCTATGTGCAGGCCCAAGGCCAGAGGCTTGGGTTTTGGATGCTCCCAGGTTTTGCTTGCCCTCAGCAGTATGGCCACAGGAGCAAGATAGGGAGGAGTCTCCCAGTTCCATAAAGTGGGTCTAAACTTGCAGGGGTGGGCAAAATGCAGCCCACCAGGCCGGCAATTCTATCCGGCCCGCAGGGCCCCTAAAACATTTAGAAAAATTATCTTTCCTTGGCTGCCTGTCATGTGGCCCTCAATGGCTTGCCAAAACTCAGTAAGCAGCCCTCTGCCCAAAATAATTGCCCACCCCTGGGCCATAAAGCCAAGATCTTCCCACTGGAACTGAAAGTGGACTTGGACTGAAGTGGTAACTATACATTACCTCCGCCTGGGTACTAATCCCATGCCAGACAAGTGGCTATCCTGTGTCCCTGGTTAAAACAACACGATGATCATGGTACTTCCCCTGCACTGTAACCAGAATCGAGGTGATCCCAATTTGGGGAAGGCAGAGGAAGCAGCAGCAGCAGTGGGGGAAGTCTCCCCAGCGCCAGGGGACACAGGCGACTGGTAGGAGGAGCACTGGGGAGCATGTGCCCTCCCTGACAGGGCTGTCTCTGCTGCCAGTGCCACCAGTGGCATCAGCGGGAATTCGCTGGCTCTGCCCCCACTACCCCTGCCGGCAGACAGTTTCTGCCGGTGCCCCCCAGACTCAGGAGACACCGATTACCCATACCAGGGGAAGTACAAAAGCAATGCCTGACTCCCCTTCCTCCCAACCTCTGCACCCAGGAGAAGCTCCAGCCTGGAAGTTCTTTGGGGCACGTTTCCTTCAGGAGGGGGGTAATTTCTACCCACAAAGTGGCACTGTGTCCAGGGAGCATGAATGCCATGTGCCCCTGCAGGCTGGGGGGGAGCAGCATGGCGAGGTCCCACAGGCAATGGTGGTGCTGTCAGTGGAGGGAGCATGGTGGCAGTGAGCTTCTGTCAGCAGTGGGGGGGGGTCACCCACAGACGCTGCCAGCAGTGTTGGCCAGTGGCGATTGGAAACTGCCCACAGACACTGCCAGCGGTGTTGGTGGTGGGGAGGAGGCGGGGGGCGAGCAGGCATTGGCGGCCAGCAGTGACTGGGGACCATCCACAGAGTCGGTGGCAAGCTGTGCCTGCCTGCCTGCCTGCAGGTTCAGTCAGCAGTGTCGGTGGCACCTTTTCGCAGGAGGTGCACCCCCTACGTGTCGCCAATGCCAGGGAGCATGTCAAGGCCAGCGCGGGGCAACTGAACCACCAGACGACTAAACTGCAGCAGATAAACCCCCTCCCCGCAAGATATTTAAAGCCTCCCCGCTGCCCAGTCTCCACGCAGACAGGGGAGCGGACTCTTCAAGGAACGGCGAGAACGGGGCACCTCGCCCGGCCTGTGCAGCACGGGCCAGGCGGGGAGGAGGAGGAGGAGGAGGAGGAGCCGGGCCAGGGGCAGTGCAGTGCAGCGCCCCAGCCCGCCCCGGGGAGCCCCCAGCCAAGCCGCGCCAAGCCGCGGTGCAGCAGCACGTCCCCTCCCTGCCCCGGCCCGGCCGGCTACACACCCAGCAGGAGCCCGTCCATGTCAAAAAGCAGGTGGGTGGCAGGCGCGGGACGGCGGGAAGCGGCCATGGTGCGGCAGCGACGGCGCAGGCGTCCAGTGCATCCGGGGAGGGGAGAGCGGGGCCGGGGCGGGGCCGGGGGAGCTGCCCCTCGCCCCACCTCCGCTGCTGGCCGGGGACGGTGTGCGCCCTGGCGCCCCGCAGGGGATGCCCCCGGTCCCTTCCCTCCGCTCGCCGCCTCAGGAGCAGGCCCGGCAGGGCGAGGCCGCGCAGCCCTACCCTGCCTGAGGATATGGAAGGAGGGAAGGGAAGTGAAACGGCGCTGGAGGCAAAGGCAGCCCAGGCTCTTTGGGGAAGGAGGGGTACTATCTTTTTATTAGACCCGCTCAATCAATCGCTTGGAAACTTGGCTTATATCCTGTACAGCCAAAGAGTTTTGTCCGCCTGCCCCCTTACACCGGCGCTTCCCAAGCTTTTCCAGCCTCAGGCACACTTGGGTTAATACCAGCTTCTCCCCATCTGGCACACCTGTTAAGGCCTTCCCCGGCCTTGTACCTGTTGTAGCTTATTGCCACAGCAAAAAATGCAGCACACCTGTTCATTGCTGATGGCACACTGGTTGGGAAACACGGCCTTGGACCAAGAGGTAGAGTGGCTAGCATAGAGAACAGTCCGGTTGTTCTCTGTCCTCTTTTGATACGAAACCCAAAGCCTTTATGTCTTCTATTTTTCTCTTCAAAATAGAGGACATAAAGGCATCCAGTTTCATATCATATCTATTCTCTTCGTATCTGAAGAGAAAAACAGGACATCAAGGTGTGGGGTTTCATGTCAATAGCGGACAGAGTAGCAGAAAACAGTGTCCTCTATGATGGCCACCTTACCAACAGGGCTGCAGCCGGCACCCCGGAAAACTAGAGGTGCTTGAGATGCTATTGTGGGGTATCATAAGCTGCCTGGGAAACTGAGACTCATGGTGAGAAGGAGATGAACTTCAACCCTGAGGCAAGGGACTTCATTTCAGTGAGGATGAAATTTAACCACAGACTTCATCTCGGTAGGGATGAAGTTTAACTCTGCGGCAGGATGGACTTCATCTCAGTGAGGATGAAATTTAACCACCCACTTCATTTTGGTGGGGCTGATGTGTAACCACCAACTTCATCTCTGTGGGGATGAAGTTTAACCCTGAGGCTGGGGCAACTTCATCTTGGTGGGGATGAAATTTAACTGCCAGCTTCATTTCGGCAGGGATGAAGTTTAACCCTGAGGCAGGATGGGCTTCATCTCAATGAGATGAAATTTAACCGCCAGTTTCATTTTAGTGGTGATAAAGTTTAACCCTGAGGCAAGGCGGACTTCATCTGGGTGGGGATGAAGTTTAACCACCAATTTCATCTCTGTGGGGATGAGGTTTAACCTTCAGGCAGGATCTACTTCATCTTGGTGGAGATTAAATTTAAACCTGAGGCTGGGGAACTTCATCTGAGTGGGGATGAAATTTAACTGTCAACGTCATCTTGGTGGGGATGAAGTTTAACCCTGAGGCAGGGTGGACTCCATCTCAGTGAAGATGAAATTTAACCACTGGCTTCATCTCACTGGGGGTGAACTTTAACCCTGAGGCAGGGGACTTCATTTCAGTGGGGATGAAATTTAACCTCATACTTCATCTCAGTGAGGATGAAGTTTAACCACCCAGTTCATTTGGGTGGGGATGATGTTTAACCCTGAGGCAGAGTGGACTTCATCTTGGTGAGGATGAAATTTAACCACCCACTTCATCTTAGTGGGGATGAAGTTTAACCGCCAGCTTCATCTCAGTGGTAATGATGTGTAATCACCAACTTCATCTTTGTGAGGATGAAGTTTAACCTTGAGGCAGGACCTACTTCATCTCGGTGGAGATGAAATTTAACCTTGAGGCAGGGTGGACTCCACCCATGACTGGACCACGGGTATAGAGGGCTATACCCTGTACAGGAGGGATGGTGTTGACAAAAGGGGCGGGTGTGTAGCTCTCTATGTGAAGGAAAGCTACATGTCCCTGCAAGCTGATGTTGGCGACCGGCATGGACAGCTAGAGACCCTCTGGGTAAAAATTCG
>NW_017728906.1:72850507-72874558 GCF_001723895.1 Crocodylus porosus | reverse complement strand
CACCTACATTGAACACCTTCAAGAGTAAATTGGATGCTTATCTTGCTGGGATCCTATGACCCCAGCTGACTTTCTGCCCCTTGGGCAGGGGGCTGGACTCGATGATCTCCCGAGGTCCCTTCCAGCCCTAATGTCTATGAAATATGAAATCAGTGAAGATTAAATTTAACTGCTGACTTGGTGGAAATGAAATTTAACCCTAAGGCAGGACCCACTTCATTTCAGTGGGGATAAAGTTCAACCCTGAGGCAGGGCCAAACGGTGTAGTAGTCAAGTACAGCACACAGATGAATGCTTCTGTTCTTGGAGGTGTTGCTTGTAGCCACGTTGGTCTAAAGATACAGGTAGGCAAGGTTTTTTGGGCAAATATATCTTTTATTGGACCAACTAAATAGTTGGAAAAATTGTTCTTTGCGAGTTGCAGACACAAACAGAGATAGGGAGAGTCTGCTTTGTTTTGTGTTCTGGATGGAATAGAAGCCAGTATGCAAAATGTAGGTTTGTGAACTCTTGGAGCTCACAAACCAGGATGAAGAGGTGGTTTTTAATACCATCTCCCACAGCGTTTTGGGAATGTGATAGCAGCCTTTAACTACCGGAAGCTGGTTCCAAAGAAGATGGAGCTAGATTGTTCTCAGAGGTGGCAGATGACGAGATGAGGAGGAATGGTCTCAACTTGCAGCAAGGGAACTTTAGATTGAATATTAGGAAAAAAATTCTCACTAGGAGAGTGGTAAAGCACTGGAATGGGTTACCCAGAGAGGTGGTAGAATCTCCATCCTTGGAAGTTTATAATGCCCGGCTTGACAAAGCCCTGACTGGGATGATCCAGTTGGGGATGGTCCTGCTCTGAGAATGGGGTTGGACTAGATGACCAGCTGAGGTCCCTTCCAACCCTCATTTTCTGTGATTCTAAGAAAGCAGAAACAAGACAGAACAGGACAAATCCCAGCCATCCCCAAGATCTGTTTGCTTTCTGGGCAGGAAAGCTTTTCTGCTTTTTTAGAATCATAGAAAATTAGGGTTGGTTTTCTATCCACTGAAAAAGGGAGTTGGGACATACAATAGAACAGGTGGACACAGTGGTCGTGGGAAAGAAAAGCAGTGTAAGACTGTTAAAGGAAGAATCACAGAAGCTGGATAACTTTTATCATCAGAAACTTAAAGAAGCTAAGGAGGTGGAGGGAAAAAATGTGCAAATGAGTTGGAATTGTTCTCCAGGACTGGCTCTTGTGGCTGTCAGGTCTGCAACTAACAAAGCTCACAGCGGAGTCAGCAGTGAGAACACTGTGAGCCTTGTGGGCTGTAGGGCTAACAACTGGGGCAGTGGGGAGAACCACTGTGAGCCCCACACTGCAGCCTTTTCCCTGCTGCTCCACTGTGGGTCCTGCAGCCAATGATGCCGTCCCTGCTGCGAGCCCTGTAGTCAACGAAGCTTGCAGCTGTGGTAGCATTCTCTTCACTGAAAGCCCTATAGCTGACAAGGTTGACAGTGGGGGCAGTGCCAGGAATATTGCTGCCGTTGCTAGCCTTGTCAACTCTGGGGCTGGCAGAAGGTGCTGCACCCCTGTGCCTGAGAGCCCCTCAGTTGACGGGGCTCCCAGCCACAAGGGAGCACTTGGCCACATAATTAATTAACTAGCTACAATGTTACTTCACTTTTTTGGGGAACAATTTTGTAGCTTATTGCTTATTTTATCACACTATTAATTGCCTGAGCATGTAAGGGGATTTAAGGCATGATTAGCTGCGAAGCTTTAACCACATACTTAACTTTATGTATTTATAGTCCTGGTGACTTAAATGACATATATCTAAATATATGCATAGAGCTAATTATTTCCAGGTTTAGAGCATTACTTAGTTGGGCTACACCTGGATGTTTTGTTTATATGTTATTTATTTATTTGGCAATAACTTCCTGTGAAGAACATCTGAGAAGTAGATATTCTTACCTCCCCAAAAAGAACTACCTCCTTCTCTTCCTTCTTCCTTTGTCATAGACTAGATGTTTTTTTCCAGAATCGTGCACAAGTGAATGACTCTTTCCATTGCTGCAGTGAGGTTGTCCCATCTACAGGTCTCACCAAGTTACTAAATGAGCAGGTGCTCCATTGTCTGGGTCCGGGAATCGCTATACTGACCAGTCTGTATCAGCCCCTCTGGGAAGGTCTTTCAGGTCCATTTCAGGGCATCTGATTTCATATGCTCTTTCCTTCCATAACCTCAGTTGCTCCCTGTTGGTTGCTGTGTCCAAGCGCACAATAGTGGTCACAAAACACTTTTGTTCTATAAGCCATTTGGTTACTTCTGTGTGACCATAGAGTGGATGCCTAGGGTCTTCCATCTGTCGTGATCTTTCTTTTTGGCTCGCTACCTTTCTTCTGATATCAGGCGGTGCAATGCAAGCCTGTAAGTACAGTCTATCCTTTGAGATTGGCTTTAGACATCCTGATATTTTACAACAGCTGTCGTTTAGAACTGTGTCTAATTTCTTGGCATGAACTGCTCGTTCCTATACTAGATATGCATACTCTGCAATGGAGTAACAAGGCTGTAACAGTGGTTTGTAATGTAGCTGTATTCGCTGCCCACTTTGAGGCGACCAACTTTTGAAGTATGTTGTGGGTGCTGACTTTCTCTTTTGTCTTCTCTACCTGTACTTTGTAGGTAAGTGGTCCAATGTAACCCCCAAGTACACAGGTTTCAAGCGGTTCATCAGTAGGATTTCATCCCAGATGATGTTTATTTCTGCTCGGCTTCTCTGTAGCATAGGTGAAAAGCTGTGACCTGTAATAATCTGAGAGGTTGCTCAGTCCACATGTCATTCTGTTCTTGACAGTGGCAAAGTCTTTCTCTAGTGACGTGATGCATAGATCATCAGCATATATGAAGCTTCTTGTATTACTCTGTGTGGGTCGGTCATTAGTATATATGTTAAAGAGAATCAGTACAGCATGGTGCCCTGTAGGAGGCCATGTTGTTGGCATCTCCATTTCTTGCACAGTTCTACGTAAAAAGATCTATTTTCCAAAAGAGATTGGATGAGCTGCACTAGATGATAGTTGTGTGCCATATTGTAGGCTTTGGCAAGCAGGATTCTATGGCTGACTGTGTCATATGCCACTGATAGGCTACAGCACAGTACCGGTTATCATCCCTTTCTCAAATCCATTTTCTATATGCTGAATGATGTTTAGTATCTGGCTTGTGTAGGACTTGCCTGGTCTGAATACGGCTTGTTCTGGTATGAGATGTTGTTTTATATGAGGTGAGGAGCAATTAACAATAAGGCATTCATAATGCTTATAAAGATGGCACAGGAGTGACATTGGCCTGAAGTTCTCTTGGGCTCGATACAGGAAATGATTTAAGCATATATTTAATTTGAAATCACCCTGAAAATTAAGGATATGTATAAGGTCTTTCTAGAATAGCAGTGAACTCAAGAACATGCTTGCATGTTTTCCTGATTCACATATTTGATCCTGAAGTCATTAGGATCATGTCCTTAAATACATCAGAACTAAAATTTACATATTTTATGCTAAATTATCTTATTCTAAAATGCATGGATGAGAATGTTTAGCATCGTTTTTAAATCCTGTTTTAAGATTTGGAAATGTTCCAGAATCATGCTTCTCGTTGCATTAGGCTTTATAGTAGTTATAGAAACATGATGTGCTATATGAAGTGGCTTTTTTCTCCTTGTTCTGCAGGTGCCTTGGCAAAGAGGATAAAATGATTATAATTAATTTTGCTTTGAATATTAAAAAAAAAATAAAGATATAAAAAATCTGGTATTTTAAAAAAACTTATAGACATTTAAATAAACAGCTTGTAAACCTCTTATCAATAATAAATTACTCAGAGATTTATAATTAAATGAAAAGTACAAACTGAGATGCAAGACACTATATTTGAACATACTAAGCCCTAATAAGAAAAAAACTCATCCCAATACTATGTCTGTCTGTCAGAGAAAAAGCTTTTCACCTCAGTAACATACGTCAAGTGAATTTCAGTGTTTCTGTTAATGTACTTACAATTAAAAAAAGTATGAGCAACTGGCTTAAAGCAACTAATACACATATTTACAGAGGCATTTAAACTAACAATTTACTGATTTATTGGTATAATTATTTAAAGGAAATAGGATGTAAACTCATTTTTTCTACAGGTAAGAGTGTCCCCTTATCTTAAATGGCTAAATCATAAAACTGACAGAGTTAAAACATCCATTCCCCTTCCTTACTCAGCCTATCTATACCTAGGTTCCAGACCTGGTACTTATTTCTTCCTGTAAGAGAATAGCTATTGCAGGGCAGGGGAGAAGTGGGGCAAAAGTGGCTGCTTGGGAAAGAAGCTGGGAGTAATCTCTACTTTTACAAGGGTGGAAGAAATTTCTCTCTCGTTGTAAATCCCCTCATAGTATGAGGGGAGATGTAGAGGAATTGAAATGTTCTAGGACATAGTCTCTGAGCCACAATTTCCTTCCTGCTTCTCTTCTTGAAGCAGAACAATTCGATGTTGCCCCATATTCAGGAATCATCTAGCTGGGAAGTTAGTGTGCAATAACAAATCATAGACTAAATATTGACATTGGATTTATGGCACATTATGACCTGCCTGCCATCTGATACTCTTGGGTAACCTGTCTGCATTGTAATAGCTACATTCTTCTATTACCAGTTCAACATTCCCCTTCCACCTTCACATGTCTCACACCTATTGTCTCCTATCCCTCAAATCCTCACTACCACGCATCTGATTTTGCACAGACCTGTATTTTGCATATTGGCTTCTGTTCTATCCAGGAGAGGTACACAGTTCACCAGCAGACTATATGCCTGAAGAAGGGTGTTGTGCCCAAAAGCTTGCAAAGAACAATTTTTCCATTTAGTTGGTCTAATAAAAGATATCACATCTATCCAAAGAATCTTGTCTGCCTATGTCCTTAGATCAACACAGCTACAACCAACAACCCCGATAATCTAGTTGTGCCCTACTGAGCACTAACCACTCTGCACTAATAACCTGTGTGGACACACATAGTACATGCTAATATGAGGTAGCTTATTTCACTTTAACACCCAGTAAGCTACCGAGTCACCCAACTTCTTCTACTTTGTCTTGTTTAATGACCTGGAATTGCATTTATGTACCTAAATATCACATAGAGCTAGCTACATTTTCACTTTGTCCCTACCGCAACTAAGTTTGTCCCTACCGTGTATGCTCAGAAGCAGTTTAAAAACTGCTTCTTATGTTCTGTTCTGACTCAGCTTCACCAAGAACTCTCAGAAATGCTAAGAACGCCCTCCTTAAATTGCAGATAACCAAAAACCATGCCTACTGAGTGTTTGATACTGACCTGAGACCCTCATGGTAGTGATACCTACCTTTTTCTCAGTATCTTAGTGGTTACAGTGGGGAAGATGGTAAGAGTTGAGTACTAGGCCCACCTTCTCCCCAATGATATTTGAACTCTTACCTCTCATGTTAGTGTCATGCCCTTGAAGTTACAAACCAAATGAATAAAATGCACCTTCCTTTTGAACCTAGGCCTGTAGGCATCCAGGGTTGGAAAGCATTATGAGGAGAAACTATAGACATGAAAAAGGGAACTTGACTATACTGCTTAGGGAGGTAGAGGCTGTCCTAACAGGGCAGAAGTGACAGGAATCACTTTCACAGTTGTTTATTAGGGTGTGTGAAATGGGCCATATTTGATTTGGATTTGGCCCAAATCAGGGACAGTGATTCGATTCGTTGATTTGGATCACTGTCCTGATTCAATTTGGCTGAATATGAATCTGAAGATTTGATTTGGAGAATCAGCAATTCAGCCATAGATATAGCTTTAAATGTTTTTTCTACATACCTAAAGTTACCAGGCGTAGCTCGTGAATGCTGCAATGGTGAGGCAGATAGAGCGTCCCACAGGAGCATGGGGGCCTTTTTGTATGTTCAGCAAACCTGGAAGTGGACTGGAAGTACTTCCGGTCCACTTCCAGGTCCACCGCTGAGCACACTCTGCCCCCCAGCTCAGTGATCGGCCGTGGGGGGAGCCCAAGTATAGACCCAGGAGGCACTAGTCGCTGAGCCAGAGGGGTGGGGTGGGTCTCTCACATATTCCCTAACAGACCCAGAAGTGGACCGGAAGTGCTTCTGGTCCACTTCTGAGTCCACTGCCGAATGCTCTGGGGACGCTTCTGTGCTCCATCCTCCCCAGCATCTCAGCATTCATGAGCCACCTGGTACCTTGAGGTATGTAGAAAAAACATTTAAAGCTGTGTCTATGTCTGAATCATCAAATCTCTCTGAATTGAGTCGGAGGGTTCTGATTTGATTTGGAGAGATTAAAGGGTCTCCTGATTTGATTTGGATTTGGAGATTCAGCTCTTGAATTGGGCCAAATCTCTGCCGAATTGAATCAGCGACTGAAGCTTCGCACAGCCCTATTGTTTATATATTTTCCAACATAGAGCCACTGGAAAAAAATGCATGAATAGCTTTAGAGACAAATGGTGCTTGAAACTTCCTCTTTCTGGGACTGGAATAGCAGTGTAGACAGCCCTCTTTGGAAAGCCTTCTATGAGCAGACCTCATTAGAGTACTTTTTCATGTATCAGAGGCTTACTAGAAGACATAACTCAAAATTATAAAGTAGGCATGTTTGCCTGTGTTTGGATAAAGGAAAAGAAAATGTGGTAGATAGGTTACAAACCTCGAAGTCTCTGACTTTCCTTTCAAAAGAAGAAAATCCACATGTGTACAGCCCTTTGTCATCCACATCAGCCCTTTCTCATCAGCATACCCCAGATTATGGAACACTGGTTGGCTCTCTCCACTGTCAAATCATTCCTGAAATCACACTTCTTCTGTGACATTTCTCATGATACATCCAGCTTAACAGCTGGGTGGGGTGGACATACTATGAATTAGGGATCCTTTTGTTTTCAGACTACCCTGTACACTGCAGGCCAGAGTTCCATTCCATTTTCGTTGATGTGTCACTATTGGGCAACATTGTTTTTGGGAGACTGGTGCCTCCTGAGTCTGGGGGGCATCACCAGCCAATCACCGACTGGGCAGGAGGGGGGTCTCCCAGCAGCCGATCACCAAACCCGGAAGTGCCACCAGCAAAAATGGAAGTGCCACCAGTGCTTCTCTTGGTGACCCCACTCCACAGCCAGCGCCAATCTCAGAGGGAGCACCTCCCCCCCACCCGTGCCTCCCCTACATGTCACCTATGACATCGTTCCTCATGTTTCTAAAATGCAATCCAAAACAGTACCATGACTTGAAATAGCAGGACTCGATATATGTTAGTGTCAGTAATGCATTTGGCATTAGAAAGTCATTGCCTTGGTAAAATGTCTTGTAAACAGAAGAGAAAATCTTAGTCTCCCTCTCATACCAGAGTACTGCCTATGTTCCTGGGCCACCAAATTCATCTTCATCTTTCTTGATCCCATAACTTCCTTTTGTTGCCAGTGGGTTAGAGGTAGGAGGTGTTCTCAGCCATATCTTCCCTATAGCTTGGTGGTTAGATTATTCTGGTACGATATATGAAATAAGTTCAAATTCTCTGAAGGTGAGGAGGGTCTTATAAACCCAGCTGCTAATGTCCTCGACAAGCACTATAAACATTACACTATTTGAGGAATAGCTGCCTGATTTAGCTCAGCAGGGAGCTGCATTTGTTTGCACATATCTATCTGCTCAGGTCAGAAGCCTTGCTAAGATGTATGTATGCCATAAGCAGTCAGGGAAAAGTAGAATTCTGAACAGATGGAGATGTCTTAGTAAAGGTTAACATTTCCTATTGTAATGAATGGAAGATCATGTGCCTTCAGCATAACCAAGAATCTGTCTCTGGGGTATCTAAGTGTTTTGTGTTGAATTGAATGGGAAAGATGTATTGTTTTTCAGGATAAAATAGAATGCTCCCCCAGAGTGCACACTATCTCCCTATTGAAAGCATAGGAGTACTACATGGTTACCTAAATGAAACAAAATGCCTCCCTTATTCTGATGGTAAAAACTAGGACTTTTCTGGCATCTGTGCACTTGCATCAACTGGATAAAATAGAATTTAGTTCTAAGAGGCTATGAGCAGATGTTGCCTTTTATCTGGGACAAAAATGTTTTGTCTTCAATCTAAGTGTACATTTACAATCGTGTGAGCCCACTATCCTGGGGCAATTCCCACCAAATTATGTAATGAAAATGTGCTGTCCCTTTCTCTGAGGACATAGCATAGAGCACTTGTGTGGTTGTCTTTGGCCAGCTTCCCAGGACAAGTTTGCCATACAATCCTCTAGGTATCCCACAATGTGATCCCAGCATCCCACAATGCTATGCTCTCACCTCAACCCCAGCTGCTCTTGAATGTGAGGCAAGCATTCTAGTGTGGGAGGAAGGGGGAGACGGTGCAGAACACTACTGTTCTGCAAGATGACTTAGCAGCCGTTCTGTGTTCACCTCAAGATCACTATCAGAACCTGGTCTTGAACACCAACCATCCCAAACAGATGCCTTGATCTGGTTGCCATGGCATGGCCCCAACAACCATTGCTAACATCATCTCCAGGCATGGTAACAACTGGAGCTGGGATGAGGTAGTGGAACTGATTGCCACCTTGAGGGGAGGTGGAGAGCCAGCAGGTCCTCCCTTCCAGCCACTTCAACCACATAATCTTCAAAAGAATCACTGGAAATGGCAGCCCACAGACACACCCACAGTTCGCAACAGTGCCACACAAAGTGCAAGGTCCTCCAGTAGCAGTTCATGAGGGCCCATGACACCAGTTGCATGTTCAGCAGATGTAGGGCAATGTGTACCTACTTCAAGGAGCTGTTTCTCATCCTTTCAGTAAACAAAATTCTCAAGTGCCTGAATGTCATAGACAGAGCCCTAATTTTCCACGAATCAGATAGTAAGTCAAATAAGACCATGTTTGTGAGCCCTGTTAAGCTCCATGACCCCATGGCAACCAAGGAGAAGACCATAGAGTTGAGACCCTTAAGGACAGTGCCATGGACATGGAGATGGATCTGAACTCAGACTGATTGCCTCCAGTCTGCCTGTCACTTGACTGCACTATTGCAAACTAGTTTTCAGTCCACCCCTGCTCGGGCAAGCTCCCCAACAATGTTTGCATTGCTCCTAGCAAAGCTACCCTCTTCCCAACCCCAAGGTCCCAGCCAGCATGCACGGATACATGGAAACCCATTCTTGCCTGCACATGGTAAGTTTGCTTGCGCCATGGTGTGATGCACAGATCATGGTGTGATGCCTCAGCTTATTGCCACACTGTAGGTGGTGAGTGAGGTTCAGAGTAGGGACGTACATACCAATTAAGTACCTAAATTTAAATTCCTCTAACAGATAGCTGTCTATCAAGGACCATGGCTTTATGGGGCTCTGGTGGGGCTTGCTGCTACTGCCGGCATCTGGCTTGAACCCAGGGCTGGTGCTGCAAGCAGCTGCACAAGAGTCCACGGGGCCCCAGCTCAGCTAATTGCCAGCAGTGGGTACACAGACAGCTCAGGGCAAATGGCAAGGAAGCTGCAAGGTACCCAATCCTTCTTGTGGCAGTGCAGCTCTGTTCCCTTCTGCACCATCCGCCATGAGGTGCACATGTGCCTGCCACCAGCAACAGACCAGGCCAGGGCTCTGCAGGCCTTGGTCCAGCTATTAGCAGCCTCTGTATCACCTGCTGTGAGCAGTCCAGGTTCTGTGGCGGGTGGCAAGGGTCTGCCTGGATTCCGGGCTGATTGTGACAGGTGGCCAAGAGGCTGCAAGCAGCTCCATCAGGGTCCACAGAGCCCAAAAATGGCTCACTGCAAGCAGCAGGGAAGGAGCCTGGAGCTGTGCTGCCACCTCAGGGCTGGCAGCAGGGAAGGGGCCTGGGGCTGTGCTGCCACAAGAAAAATCGGGCTCCTGGCAGCTCCCCAGCCACTTCTCACCATAGCAGATACTAGTTGTCCCTCCCCTGCCTTTCTCCTTCTCCTCTTTGCTTCTCCCTCCCTTCCCCCCCTCCCTCTCTCCTGGCTGATCTGCTACCTGTGCTGCTTCCCTTACCCCACTTTCCCACCAGACAGCTCCCTGCCCCACCCTAAGGGATAACCAGTAAGGCATTATCATAAAATCATAGAAAATTAGGGTTGAAATGGCCTCAGGAGGTCACCTAGTCTAACCCCCTGCTCAGAGCAGGACCATCCCCAACTAGGTCATCCCAGCCAAGGCTTTGTCTACCCCTCCAAAGTCACCACACCCCTCCATCACTTTTTGAATGTAGTGGTACCCTCAGTTGAGAATCTCTGTTGGTGCTGCTTCAACTCCTCAGTTCTTCTCAAACGGATATTTTCATCTCCAGGTAAAACTACCCCACTCATCTGCTGCACTGCTAGCCTGGAAAGGACTATGGCATATGTGTACGCTCCTCCTGCATTAGGGCTCTCTAATAACTCTAAAGAAGAATAGGAGAGCTGGCTTGGGCTATAGCCCTTCCCAGTCTGCCCCTCCCAGCTCCTATGTCCCAGAAACAGGCAGGTCCTGTAACCTTTGTTCCGGGGAGGAAGGGGAAGTGGGCTAGCTAGCTCCCCTGTCCTATCTTAGTGTAGCAGGCTTACCTTTTGGAGTTTGGGTTGAGTCCCAGGCTTGAGATTCTGCTGTTTTGACTGGTGGAGCCCCTGCACCAATCAGGAGGCAGCAAGAGAAGTGAAGTCAGCCCCTTTCCTGAGGGGAGAGGGAGAGGAGCTTTGCTGGACCTGATTGTAGACTGCAACACTGTCAGGTCTGGAAGACTTCAGGAGCAGAGCCCTGGCAAGTATAAAAGGAGTTGCGTGCCCAGCATGAGAGAGATGCATTGGGGACAGAGAAGAGCGGGGCTTAGAACTGCTGCTCAGCAGGGCAAAACGGTAGCCCGGAACAGCCCCTGAAGACTTCCATTAGCAGGGAGCGGCAGATGGCTCTAGTAGTTAGGCTCTCAGTGCACAGCACGGTGTCCAGACCATGGGAGCCACGTGAGGTGTCTTGGGTCTGCAACCTTTGCCGTGCGGCCAGAGACATGGAGCACAGGCCACTGCCAAGAGCCAGATTTTTGGAGCCGCTTGGGTGGCTGAGGTCCCCAAACTCCGCATGAAGCCAGGAGCTTGGTGCAGGAGGCACTGCACAGAGGGTGAGAGACCCTGGGAGCCACTTGAGGTGGCAGCAGCTCAGTGCAGACGATACTACACAAAGGGTCTGGGGGCAGACTGAGCCCCAGTGCTGCACAAGGCTGCCTGAGCCTCCAACCCCTAGCACAAGGCAAAGTGCCTTCTATACACAGTGGTGAATGTGGCCGTAAGCTGGGCTGATGGCAGCAGAGTCAGGTAGCAGAAAAGCCTGGCCGGGAAGAAAGCTCAACCTGGAGAATGGGAAGCAACCCTCCAGGACTGTGGAGTAGTAAGTTACCCTGGAGGGGATGGACCCTCAGGGTTGTGAAGGAGCATCACGTGGGCTGCTCCTGGGTGATAGGGGAGGGCTTAGGAGTCTTTGGGGTCTCCCTCTTCTTTTCTTCCCCCCCTACCTCCTTTCCTGTAGAAGTACCTTGTGAGTGGGGCACCTGCCCTGGAGGGTACTGAGGCTTCTAAGGATTCCTTGTTATATTTGTAGACTGTCCCTTATAGTTTATGTGAATAAGTTGAAGTAATAGTTCGTATATGAATCGAGTCATAAGATTGCCTGATCAATATCCTTTGTTCTGGGTTGTTCTGTTGTTCACTTGTATTTTTGAATAATAATCATGTGTATGTATATGTATGTGTGTGTGTATGGTATGGGTTTATTGTTTTGTAAATGTGTACATATTGTGTAATCTATGTCCTTACCCTTTAATGGTTTTGTTGTAATAATAAATTTGTATATAGTTAAGTAATTTATTGACTGGGCCTGACTCTGTAGGGGATGGAGGCTGCCGCTGAACTGCTGTCTCCCTCCACAGCACGCTGCCCTGCCAATAATTCCCTCAGTTGGAAAGGGGAGTACAATACCTGGGCTACATTAGGATTATCAGAGAACCTTAATGTAGGAGGAATGTATGTGTGCATGCAGGGTAGCTTTCCTTGGTTGCTGCTGCAACAATTACATCTCAGCACCCCTGTGGGGCTCTCACAATACCCAATTAAGAACACTAGTCTAGAGAATGATTAAAGGAAACAGAATTAGGAACTAGATCCTAATTGACCAGTAAGGCATGTCAGCAGAATATAGGCAGAATTTAGGTACCTAAGTGACAAGGAGTGAAAAAATAGTCCCTTTTAGTGGGTGCAAAAATGATTTGTTACTTGTCTCCATATTGGTCTGAAAAGTTCTGTAGGTACCTAGACTTGGTCTGCAGCATACATTATGAAGCAGTCCATCCCAGTCCTTTACCTAAATCCTTGATTTCATAGGTGATGACTGCTACCACCAAACAGCAATTTGACAGTGACAGCACAGAAGCATTTCAGTAGTAAGCAGCAGTGGTGGTAGCAGCCCTCTTCTCACTAGTAAGAGATGGAAGTAAGAAAATTGAATTCTAAAGCTGTCACCCAGATGGGATTCAACCTCACAACTCTTACTTCCAGAGAAAGTGCCACCAAGTTATGGACTACATGTATCCATCCCCCTCCTGTTAAAACCAGCTCACTGGGTATGCAGGGGAAAAATTCTGTTTCCCTTATTGCGTCTAAATGGTATTTTTGACACTACATAGGTAGTGATTCTATTGCATTTGCATTGTGGACCGAGAAACTGAGTATGAACAGTAGACTACACACTAGCCAGACTAGGAACTCAGCCAGCCTGCAAGGGTAAAGCCATGGTTTCCCATGTTTTTCTCCTTTGAAGAAGAATCCATTTATAAAGTTGGCTGAACCATTTTTAAAGTTTGTCCATGACCCTTTCATATATTCTTGCAACCCACGGATTGAGAAATGCTGCTCTAGGTAGCCTGTTCCAATACTTGACCACCTTCACAGTCAGAAAAGTCTTCCTAATCTCCAATCTAAAATTCTCTGTACTGCATCTGAATCCATTGCTCCTAGTCATGTACCCTGCAGCCACAAAGAAAAGTCTAATCTCAGTCCTCTCCATAATCACCCTTCAGATATTTGAAGACTTGTATTAAATCCTCTCTCAGCCTTATCTTCTCCAGACTAAAAAAAACCCTAGTTCTTTCACCCTTTCCTCATAAATCATGTTTCTAAGTATTTTTGTCACACTTTGCTGAATTCTTTTATCACTGTGCGCTGAAGTATAGGGCCCAAAACTGGACACAGTACTTAAGGTGAGGCCTCATAAGTACCGAATAAAATGGAACAATCACTTTTCCTTGACTCACAAAAGACACTCCTGTTAATAAAATCTATATATGGGCTTTTTTTGCAACAAGAGTCCACTGTAGACTTATATACAGCTTATCTTTGCCTGTAACTCCCAGGTCCTTTTCTATAGTACTGCAGCATAGCCAGTCATTCCATAGTCTGTATTTGAACATGCTGTTATTCTTGTCCTTGTTACATTTCATCTGACTGATTTTTTTGGACTATTTCTCGAGTTTGTTCAGGTCATTCCTGATCCTAACCCTTCCATACAGAGTGGCTGTAACTCCACCCAACTTGACATCATCCACTAAGTTTCTAAATTTGCACTCAATCCCATCATCCAAATCATTAATGGAAATGTTAAACAGTATCAGAACTGGGACAGACCTCTGGGGAGCCCCACTTGGTACCTCTTCCCAACTAGGGATGTGAAGTGTTAAATGGTAAGTATATTTCTACCAGGAATTCATTGCCAGTTAACAGTGCAGGGGCAGTCTGGTGTGGAAGAGAAGTGGTGCAGTGCCTCAGGTACAGGAAGACAGCAGGACAGGCAGGAGGGAGCATCAAGGAGGAGGGAAGAGGAAGAGGTGAGGGGGCTAGTATCCATAGCTAGTCTGCTTCCTCTGTGCCAACATGGTGGCAGCTGGGAAAGCCCCTCGCCTGCTGCTGGTGCCCACAGCTTCGTTGGAGCTGTGCTGTCTGGTGGGGTTTGCCTCGGCCTCCTCCCCCACTATCAAAGGCCCTGGGGAGCAGGTCCCAGCAGCAGCTTTGTCCAAGCAGGTCTGTGCACAACTCCCCATGCTGCTCTGGGCATGCAGCTGCTGTCCCTCCACTGTGGAGGGTGGGGCAGTATATGTTATCAGTTAACTGTTTTATCAATATAAATAGAGGCGATTAAATGGATAATCTTTAACAACATTTACATCCCTACTCCCAGCTAGGTATTGACCCATTGAGGACTACTTACTGAGTGCAATGATCCAAGCAGCATGTAACCACTTCACAGTACTTTAATCTAGGCTTTAATACATTTCCTTAGCTTGTTAATGTGAATGGTGTGGGAGACCATGTCAAGCCTTGCTAAAGTCAAGGCATACCACATCCTCTGCTCTTTGCCCATGCACAGAGCCTGTCTTCTTATCATAGAAGGCCCAAGTATATATGCCTTGTAAGTGGAGTCCTACTATTTGTATAGACATACAGACTCCTGAGAGATACTCTTCTGGGAGCCACTTCACTTGGCTTATTCCCAAGTTATTTTTCACCCATAGTAGCCATTTTCTCTATTCATGTTTGCTCTGAGAGAAAAATTATGAACATCTGTACATTTGTGGTTTCTCCTGAGAGAGCAGCGATTCTCCCAGAAGACAATGAAAATCTGTACGTAGCTCCACAGAGTGCACATCAGTCTCCAAATGCAAGTTTATGTGCTTGCAGTCCAGAGGCAGGGCCAAGAACACCTAGGTGTCTGGCTATAAAACTGTTGTTTAGGAACAGGAAGGAAGAGAGGTCCACCCCCAGGCTGTAAGTGGAGGGATTCCTGGAGGTGGTCCTAGCTGACCTGAGGCAAAACCCAGAGCAAAAGAGGAGCTGCACAGCCCTTTACACACATTGTCTTTCCAAGCTGAATTGCTGCTGCTCCTTTGCCAGGGAGAGCACACAGAGTGACAGGTTTGTCCCAGGAATGGCTGGGAATTAACTTCAATGAGCCATGATTAACTTAACAGCCATACACAATGTTGTCCAAGAGAAAAAGTGTAGCACATTTTATCTCACATACTTCACAGATAATTACTTCACATACCAGACAATGGACTGGTATGTCTAGGATCCCAGGACAAAAGGCTTTCTCTGGAGAGAAATACAGGTTAATCCCCTTGGGAGAAGGAAGTCCTAGGTTCTGATCCCTTCCTATAAGAGATTTCATGCATTTTAAGTTAGACTGTCATTGTTTATAAAGCAGAAATAAACCTTTGAATTAAGAAGGGAATTAAAAGGAATAGCTTAAAAAGGGAGATTTTTTTTTCTTCTTAATGATTTATTATACATCTGGGTATTTTGCTTGATCCATGCTTTGGTCCAATCAGTTTTGTCACCCTCTAGCTTTCTTTCCATATCTTGTCTCAGTAGATTTAGCCCAAATACTTAAGCATACAAGAGCAAAGCTGAGGATACGCCATCTCATCAGTGGCAGACTGACAGCTTTCTTTTTGCCTGCTTCTCTTTCCTTACTTTTCTGTCTCAGTTATCGCCATTAGCATTATTCTCTCTTCAATAAATGTGGTTAACTTCTGTTATGATTAGTGAGCCACACATACAGAATTGTACTGAAGTTTACTTAATAATCATGAATGTAAATTAAAGAGTTAAATTTCTGAGGTTTGTGTATGTCCTCTTTTGAACTTTAGCTAAATCATATTACCCGGAAGCCAGATTCAACAAGGCTACTTCAAAACCACAGGTTTGCTATAGAGCTTATTTTACAACTGTTCAACAGACCTCCAGTTTTTGATTCTTGAGACAGAATGTCTAATCAAAACTTTGCATTCTGTAAATATCACTTTTTTAACACTTAGGGTTTAAATGAAAAAACCCACTATGCTGCAAAGGAGAGAAGCACTGTAACTCAAAAATCCTACTGCCTTCTTATGTGTTTCTACTGCTTTCAGAGTCCAGATAAGGTTTTATATTGTTTTTAACATATTCTAGACAGGAAGCTGCCTAGTACCTTGCAGTGCTCTAGATTGCAGTATACTCTTTTCCTGCTGTTGATCTTAGGTAGAAAGACGAGCAGTATCTTTTATAATCCAACTTTTTATGAAATATAAATTGCATTACGTTAATGAGGAAAATAAGGCATTTTATGCACCATTGTTAGCTATCATTATTTACCTGTTAAGCACCAAGAATGTGCTTAGAGCAGTAAAAGATAAAAAATGCAGCACTCTCTGCTCTAATGAATGTACAATAGAAATAGAATAGGCAGCATTTTTTAAAGACATTTCCCTTCACCGCAAACTGTTGTTTCAGTTTCTGTCTCTGGTATTCAAACTGACTGTATGCACTTATCGCTTCACGGGTAGAAAGTCCACTCATATGAATTGTAGAAGAGAAGGGGAAGAAAAATAAAAGTAAGTACTGTAATAATTTGTTCTTAGACAATACCTACAGGTAAAATATAATATAGACAATACTGCTCATGTTCTTTTTTTCAAAGCCATATAAGTTGCATGACGAAACAAAGATGTAGTTTAATAACTCATATACAAGGAATTGTAGCTTAACCACAAGAGACGTTAGTTCAAACTTGTTGTCCAGTATCACCTTACAGGGGTTTGTCCTTGATCTGGTTCTAGTCAATATTTTCATTAACAACTTCAATAATGTAATAGACAGTCCACAAGCTCTAACCCTTATAACCGTCAATGGGTTAACTGCTTTGTTTATTCCTTTGCCTCTCTCTTAAGTGCTTTCTTCCCCTAACCTTCCCTTCCCCCTTTCCTGATCCTTTGTAATTAATTTACTTCATTTCTTTGTATTCAGTACCCCTGCAAGCCTGTTGATTGCATCTGATGAAGTAGACTGTTACTTATGAAAGCTTATGTTGAACAAGTTAGTTTCTAAGGTCCTATCCTGACCTGCCTTCTGCTTTTTGCATATGATGGAACAGATGATACACTTATAAAATATGCAGATAATATCAAGCTAGGAGGAGCTGAAGACAATACAAAGATGATTGTCAGAATTAAAACAAGATCTTAATAAATTAAAGAAATGGTGCAAAACTCACAAATAAGAAATGTGGTAAGGTAAATGTAAAATTCTATATTTAGGAAGGAGAAATCAAATATACAAATAAAGTGAAATAAAAAAACCAAATAAAATAAATAATACAAAATAAAATAAATGCAAATATTAAAATAAAAACTTGTTAGTACTGAAGAAAAATTGTTCAGTCTGTATAATAGATCGTAAACTGAGGGTGATTCAATGATGTGATGAAGCTGAAAAAAAAAGCTATGTTATTCTGAGTTATATTAAGCAGGAGCATTTTATGATGAGTCATCACTGCAGTTTGGGGTGAAGCCAACCTGGCAGGGTCACCACCTGGCTTGGCTGGGACAGCCCTAGATTTTGTAGACTGTCCTGGTATCCTGATCAGTTGGTAGAAATTAAAGCAAAAGACTTGGATTGGTACCAACCCACCTGCAAATGCCAGGCCTGGCTCCTCCTGAGCAGTAGCTGAAGGTTGGGGGTGCTGCTGGTGGCGACCCCTGTTTGTGGGACACCTCCAGACTCTGGGCTTTGGGCTCTGCCCTGAGACTGAGGCCCCAGCCAGCTCTGTTCCATTTAGGCCTGGCTGCCTTCACTCCCACTCTGCACTTGCAGGACTGGAATAGGTATGGAGCCCATGGCACCATCACTTCCAACATCAACATCACCATCAGTGCCCTCAGGTGCCAAGATTGCAATGGGAAGCACATGGGTAGGGGGGAACAGCCCCAAGGTCCTGCTTTTATTTTCCTTGGGGGATATCCCACCACATCCGCCACCTCATCACTCTTCTGAGCTCAACCCTGGAGCTGGAAGAGGTGCTGATTTGCTGAGGTTGGGGCAGAGTCAGTGGCAAGGAATACTCCTGCTTTGCTGAGATAAGGCTGCTGCTGCGGAAGGCCCCACGTGAGAGCCCAGAGCCTGAGCCATGTGGTTCAGGTTGTTTAATGGTCCCCCTGGACTGCGTGCCACCAGCTTCCCAAAAGCTCAGAAAGGGTGTGAAATCCCCACCATTGGATCTTTTTAAAAATCTGTCTAGACAACGCTTTGGCTAGGATGATCTAGTTGGGGCTGGTCTTGCTTTCCAACCCTTGTTTTCTGTGATTCTATGAATCCTTTTCTTAGTGCCAGGAGAGTATCCTAACAGCATGGTTGTTTTAAAATATCTTCTAACAAGAACAAAGGAATATTAATGAAAAAAACATAAATGTACTTTTAGTGACTCTAAGTTCAGAATTTCCTTTGTTGAAAAAGGTGACACCAGAACTTATTACTTGTGTGCATTTTTCTTCTACATTTTGTGATGCTCATGAAGTCCATAGTGATATCAGAGACCATCTCCAAACAAAGCAACATAAATCTACAATAAAGGCAGTGTCTGTGAGTGTAAACCTTACTTTGTTTTTCAAACTAAGTACTGCTGGTGACACTGAGCTTAAATGTGCATCTGCAGAAGGTCTGTTCACATACCATTATGTCCAACATGATCTCTCTTTCCATTCTAGTGACTGTTCATCAAAATTGATCCAAATTTTTCTTGTGCACGTACAAGAGTCAAAGAGTTGCATTAAATGTACAAGTCCCACAGGCAAAAGATGAACTGTTTACAGAATAGGCTGGCACAAGTTTTATCACTGTATCAGCTGATGCTTCAAACAAGAAGGTGATAAAACTAATCCTAATATTGGTTTATTTTTTAAATCCTTTAAGTGATGTGAAAGTTAAATTATTAGACATTCATTCTGTCAGAGAAGAAACATCTGTAATCATTGCAAATGTTATTGAAAGTTTCATTCAGAAGCATGGGATTGTACACAGTTGTAGGTTTCTACCAACTATGGTGGGGTCCAGCATCATGGGAAAATCAGCATTAATACAAAATTGAAAAAAAAGTGGAACAGAGATTTACTTGGAATTCATTGTGGGACCGACATCATACACAGCTGCATCCAGACAAGCTGTGACACTTTTCCGCTAGAACTAGAAGCATTTGTAGTGAAGATATATAAATATTTTCACATTTGCACAGTTCATGTAGCTGAATTGCAAGAATTCTGTAACTGAGCTGATGTTGACTACAAAATGTTGCTTCAGCATGGTATTACACATTTGCTGTCATTACATCCAGTAATATCTTCATGAAATGTATGAGTCTTTGAAAGCATACTTCATCAATCAGCCTAAATGTCCAACTCTGATTCTTAATTTCTTTCCAAATGAATGTGGGAAATTTTAATGGCTGTTTGTGCACAGTCAGATAATTTTACACAGGCTATCCAAAGCATGGGATGATCATCTACATTAGCTTTTGAAGCATCAAGAGAGTTGCAATCACTGAAGACAAAACTGGTGAACAGAAAAACGCTGAAATGTGTACCAGTTAATGCAAAAGAAGAAATTAAGTATTTAGGAGAAACAACCAAAGATTACTTGCACAGATGCATCCTTTAGTTCTACAACTGATCCATAGATTATCTGACACTTTGGGAAGGTTCTTTTGATGGTACTTTCACATTTAATTGGATAAACCTTCACCTCTGCCTTGAATGGAGTAACACTGAGACCTTATATGGTTTTGTACGCAAAAGATTTGACACATAATCATTAAGTAGGCTGATAAATGCTGGTGGCCATTTTGACAAATTTTGTGTCATGAAGATTTATGTGGAAGGTAAACTGAAAGAATGAAGGGAGAATGATGTTCCATATGAAAAGCACTGGGTTGAGATATTCAGTCATTTCAGTCGTTCTCTCATACCAACAATAATATTTGGCATTTGGTTGAATATGCTCATTGTCTACCTGGGACATCTGGGGGAGAATCTTCTCTTATTTTGGGGACTTTAAAAAAGTCGAAGTTGCTGATGCCACAGCACTGTCTGCCCACCTTGGTGGAGTGGGGAGGCTGGGAGTGAGAGGATGTAGTTGTCCTTGCAGCACCAGTTGATGTTCCCACACACCCCCTTACAAAATCATGGATCTGCATATGATAGCAGGTGAAGAAATGTGAGAGGTCAGCTTAGTGATTCAGCAGTGAGTGTCCCTCTGCCCCAGATCATACACTTTGCTGACCTGCAGGAGCTCATGGATGGTTTCACTGAATTTGGGTTCCTCAATTGCCAGCAGTTCATAGGAGTCATGTTGCCATCCTTTCCCCAGTGGACCATGGCTGGGGCTTCATCAGCTGCAATGGATTTTTCTCAGCAGTGAAGTAGGCAGTTCTGAACCATTCTGAAGTTCATGCACTTCAGCCATTGCAGCCAGGATAGAGATAGAAAGAGTAACAGCCCCTCTGCTGATAACTGGGGTCCCGGCCCTGGCTTATGAATCCTGTCACGTCGACTGGATGCCCACAAAAAATGTTTCACCTACTTCCTCAGCAGTTGCCAAATGGTTGTGGAGTGTGCCTTTGGTTGCAACAAGGTATGCCAGAGGTCCTTGAGTACCTGTTGGAGCTTCTGGAGACCAAGCACAAGGCATGGCATGTGCTGGGAAACCACTTTATGCAACTCTGGCAGGAGGGGCAGTGTGGTACTGTGCAAGAAGGGGAGGCCAAATACATGCACACCCCCTGAGCTATTAAACTGTTAAGAAATATTTAGTTGAGTGATCTGTTTCCCTGCACCATTAAACTCTTCAATCCTAGGAAAATCCTACTAAACTCTTGTCACCTGATCCAAAATCTCCTGTGGTCACTTCTAGCAATGGTGGTAGAAGGTTGTGTGTAATATAGACACTGGCAGAGATGGGGTATGGGTTAGGAGCGCTCTTGCCTTGAAACAGAGCCCAGCTGATGGGCCAGCTCAGAAACTAACATTATTTTTCCCTCTAAGTGGAGGAATGGCTGGTAGCTGGTGTGTACATTGCTGGATGAAGGAGTGATTGTTGTGTGATGAGCTTCAGAAGGGCCGGGAAGCACAGAATGGAGGTGGGTTGTGAGCCATGTCCTTGGGGTCTGCCTGTGTACTATGAACAATGTCTGAGGAAGGGATGGGAAGGGAAGAGTGTTCTCAGCTTGGAACAGAGCCCAGGAGATGGTTGCTATGCAGACTGATGGTTGCTGGGTTGTGAGATAGGAAAATTCCTTTCTGCTTCACTTCTCACCAGGGAAGCAAGGAGAATCACAAGTTTAATTTAAAATGGGGGGGAGTCTTGTTTGTTTGTTTTGTTTTTTTAAAGTATCATATATTTAAAGTGTAGAACAGAACTAAACACAGCAACAGACTTCACACTCCACCATGGCAGGAACCAAATAACTTGTTTTCCCAGAAACAGGTCCACCTGTCCAAGAGGGGCCTATCATTGAACTTCTTGTTGGTTCTTCACCTTGTTGGTTCTCCACCTTTCTCCAGATATCAGTCAGGTCCATTACCTTGCCTCAGCTTCAGTTGTTGTCACACTTGCAGATGACATTGGTAATAGTTGTCGGGGTCATGACTTTGCAGTGAAATCAGAATGTCTGCTTGGGATGGATGGCATTCAAGACTTTTAACATTATATCTAGTAATTATATCAGTAGCAACCTTGGGTTGCTCAAAATTACTCACAACCCTTACGAAGGAGCAAGAAAAATACATCAGGTTGTGGACTGAAGGGACATGTATCCCTTCCATTAAAGATGAAACTCGGGGCAGCCTAAAGGAGGGCCAGAAGGAAAGTAGGCGAGAGGGCCTGATTTATAGCCCAGTGAGGGGGGCAACTCCCTGGGAAAGAAAGAACCTTTGGTTCCATCCCCTTGATTACTTATGAATTGTACATTATATAATATTTAGTTAAATGCATAATAAGCAACACTGGAATGTGTTGCCAAGATTCACTACATGCCTAACCTCTATTTAGTTGCCTAAACTCTCATTACAGCCAAGTAAGTTTGGTGTCTAAATACCTTTAGGATAAAATCATTTGTAGTATATGATGACTAATTATTAGCTTAGTCCAGTGGTTCTCAAACATTTTAGACTCGAGACATCCCCATAACACTTGAGGCTCCCCTTAGAAAATGCTAACTCTTAGTTTTCACTCTTTTCACTCAACAGAATAATAGAGCAATTCTTCAGTTGCAAAGAACACAGACAGACCACAGCAGGTCGGAATGTTTTTAACACTATGGGTTCCTATTTCAGATCTCTAGGCTTATCTTGAATAATATTTGCACAGCTGACAGTGCTAACATTGCATGGCACCCTGTAGCACCCTTGAAAGGATTTCATGGCACCCCAGGGTGCTGCAGTACCTTGGTTGAGAATCACTGGCCTTAATAGCATGTAATAGTCCTCAATGAATAAGAACTGTGCAAGTGTGAGATATGTGCAATATTTAAAAAACAAAGCCAAAACTCTGGCAGTAGAGTGTTGGAAAAGATTGTAAGCAGATGTTCTACTGTGAAGCATAGGGAGAAACATATTTGTAACAGTCCTTAGTCAATATTAGCAGATAGATTTGTTAAGTCATGGGACATAACAAAAAATGAAGACATGGTTATTTTGTAAAAAATATATTTCTACATTAGAACAGACCAGAAGTTAATGTCAATAAGGTATTTATTAATAGCATACACTGTGGTCTTACTAATCCATTTCTTATTCAAGTGCTTAAATTTTTTGTTTTCCACAATACAAAGTGAAGAAATTTGTCTTTGCAGAATTTCCTGGATTCAGCCAGTTTTGTCTCACTGTCATATTTTTGCATCTGTTAGAAGCACGTTGAAAAGTTGCCACACTATTAAGCTAGTTAAAATCATTTTGGTGTGTTATTTATATGCACCACAGAATATTCTCTGGCGCATCTTTAAATCTTGTTTATTTCATCAATGGATATTACACATCCAGGGAGAGAGTATGTGACACATTCTAGAAAAAGATTCTTGTGATATTTAAATTATTAGAATAGTTTATATCACTTAGTCAAATTGAATAAAATCATAAAGAGATGATGTGTGCAAAGATGATTTTAAAAGGCTTATTGTAAGAATCATAGTTACAGCTGGTACACATTTCTATAATCAAAATGATGAGAAGTAGCTAATTGGTAAGAAAACTGATCACGATTCTAAGCTTATTAAGAGGAAGAAGATGAGTCATCAGCTAAAAGAGGTGTCAAAATTTACTGCGCAGAGTCTGAAAATTTGTAATGAAAGAAATGATTATAGTATTGCCACTCTTGGTCATTTTTAAGGGCAGGACTGAAGAATGCAGCTAAAGGAGAAAGCCCAAAAGTTATCTGAAATGACCTGAGTATGAACTTTACAAGTTTTACAAATGGCATATTCAGCAGAGGGCTTTAAGTAATTAATATGTCCATCTAAGCAAGTAGCAAAATCTGTAATTTAGGTTAAAGAAGAAAGGTGTAATAGGAAACAGCTTGCCAGAAGGCCTTAGCCTAAAGTTTAATTACTAATAAACTACTGCAAAACAAACATATATATAGAATATATATATGTATCCTTAGATATATTAATAATAATTAGTGAGTTGTATAACTTTGTGCAATTCATGTATTGCTATATTGTAACTGTATTCTTATGCTAAATTTAATTATCCAAACAATTCATAGTATAAAAGAGCATGAGAAGGTAGTTTCCTTATTGTGATCATGATCAAGGAAAGCAAAGTAGGAAAATAAGAAGCAGATATTCTTGAACAGTAAAGATATCAGACATTCTCCCTTCACTATCACAAGAAAACACAGCGTGGGCTGTGAGTGGCTGCAGCAGGGAGCACCAGCCACAGGGAAGGCAAGGGGCTGTTTTCTGTACCCCCTGGACTCAGCTTTTCCCCGGGCTCCTTCCCTGCTCCTTTCTGGCTTGGAGGAAGGTGGCCTGCCTTTCCCCCATCCCATGGCCACCTCTCCAGGCTTGCCCACTGGGACTCAGTGCCACCACCAGCGACAGCCCCCCTGTGACAGAGCTGAGGCCCCCCC
>NW_017728906.1:72844692-72850407 GCF_001723895.1 Crocodylus porosus | reverse complement strand
AGCACCAGCCACAGGGAAGGCAAGGGGCTGTTTTCTGTACCCCCTGGACTCAGCTTTTCCCCGGGCTCCTTCCCTGCTCCTTTCTGGCTTGGAGGGAAAGGGGCTGCCTTTCCCCCCTCCGCTCAGCACCTGCTTGTAACCCGCCCCTGCTGCCAGCCTGGGCCCTGCACTGGCTCCAGGCTCGCCCATCGGGGCTGCACAGCAGTGGCAGCTGCTGCGGCCCCCCCCAACTTGCTGCACTGGGCAGTGTTTGCCGCCACCACCTCTGGGCTGTCCAGTGTGCAAGCTCCAGGTGGGCAGCAGCAGCAAACGCTGCCCAGCATGGCAAGCGGGGGGGCCTTCAGCTGCTACTGCCGCCACACTGCACCGATGGGCAAGCCCGGAGCCAGTGCAAGGCCCAGGCTGGCAGCGGGGCGGGTTACAAGCTGGTGCTGAGAATGGGAAAAGTGGCCCCTCACCTGCCCCATGACCAGTGCCCCACGCTGTAGCTGCTCACAGCCTGCGTGGGGCTGCCTGTAGGGAATTGGTCCCAAAATGGTTACCAAGGGGCACCTGTCAAGAGGTGGGGCTACCCATGCAGCCCTCGACAGCCTGCCAAAGCTGGGTAAGTGGCCCTCCACCCAAAATAATTGCCCACCCTGGTCTAAACTGCTTTTAGTACCCATGCTAGCTAACAGGAACAATAGGACTGAGGCCTGAGTCATCCAATTCCATGTTTCCAGGCAATAATTGACTCAACGAATCCACCAAATCACCACTTCAACTACACAAAACTACCAGGCACAATACCCAAAATGTGAACACTGCTGTATCTTACCTTAGGTAAAATCAGGTGAGATTAACATGCTGAGCCAATGCCTAGTTACTGCAATGCCAGGGAAACATTTGGTTATTACAGGTTTAGAAGATCGTAAGAAGAGGATGATGCTCCACACAGAGGAAGGCAGATCAGATTGGGGTCGTGCCAGCCCAATCTAGTGGGAAAATTCCTTCTTGACTTTTTGCTGATGTATATGGCCCTAGGCAAAAGAACAAAATCCTCTAGTCAGGAACCTCTGAGTTTTGAACATACTACCAAAATCGACGGTGCATCCCTGTCCAAAATTGCTAGCCTTCACTGTGTCTGAGATCCCAATGCTTCAGAGGAAGACAAAAACAAAAATAAAACCCCTAGAAACCAGTAGCTTTCTGGGGTAAAGTGAATCCTTCGTGGTCCCAGCTGCCAACCAGGAAAAGGCTGGAGCCATAGGATTACGAGACATCTTCCACATTTCAAGGGAGCTACAAGTATATCTCAACTTGAGGACAATAAACACATGACTTTACATATCATGCATACTGATCGAGGCAGAATTTCCCATCCTACCATACCAACTGTTCCATAAAGTTGTCCAGCCTTAAAATAATTTGTGTTCCTGCTCCACCACCTTTCCTGGAAGACTATTCCAAGGCTTAATTCTTCTGATACTTAAAAATGACACAGCCATTTACAACTGTGTAAAAGTGGATTTAATTTAAAAGACCACCGATCAGAATGGTAGCATTTTACACCTAATATATTTCTCCCTTTTCTTGCGCCACATTCAGGAGAAGCCCTTCTGGGTTCCATTTCTTCTACTCACTAGTCGTATCACTTTCAGAAAAGTGAAAGTAAATCTGCTAGTTTTAAGGGAATTCAGATAAAGGGTTTTTTTGTTTTTTATGTTTTTTTATGTTGTTAATTATTTTTTATTTTGCATTTTGGGTGGGAGAGGAGTTCTGTAAGTCTTTCCCTCCCTCTAGGTACTTTCACTAAATGGATATCAGTTCAGAAGAAGAAAAAATTAAAACTTTAATATAAAGTATTAAAACAGCTTGTGCACCAAGGAGGAAGACATTCATGCAACTGATCCTAGAGTGATGGGGAGCATATATTTACAGTTACCAAATTTTTGTGGTGCTGCAGTAAGGAAATCTAAGGGTGTCTTTACCAGGGACTGATTCTCTAAGGATAACTTCAACCAGCGTAGGTCTTATAGCAAATGTACAAAGGATGCTCCAGTAGTATTTCCAAGGGAGCAGCTGTTATCAGCTCACCATTATAGGAAATACATTAAAAATACAAGGCAACATGATACTCCTAGGGAAAAAAAAGCATTTAGAGGTTAATTTGGTAGCTGTTACTTTATTAGGCAGCTTATAGTTTTATAGTTTCATAGTTTCATAGTTTCTAGGGTCAGAAGGGACCTGAGTAGATCATCTAGTCCGACCCCCCGCCATGGCAGGAAACAATACTGGGGACAAACAACCCCAGCAAGATGTTCATCCAACCTATCCAAACTTGGGATGGTATGGACACATAAGTAAAAAGTAGTCAGTCAGCTGCTAAGAAATGATATCTATTTCGCTCCATTTATTTTTTTTAAAAAACAAAAGTCTGTCAAAACTCAGATTTTCATCAGTAGCAGGCTTGTTTTGATCATTTTGCCTACATTTTGGCTTCACCACAGGTAGAAAAAAGCTTTCTTTGCTCTGGACCATATAATCTAAATAAATTGCAGACTTGTTTTTTGTGTTTTGTTGTTTTCCCAATTAAACTTGGTAATCAGAGTTTGTGAAAGTTATTACAGCATACTCTGATGCACTTGATTCATATAAACAATGTTTCTGTTATTTCCAGAAGTGCATCCCTGGTTTTAATATCATGAATAGTTGTAGTACATTGGCAAATAAAATAAGATAACGTTTAGCTAACTGCAAATTGTTAGAGCTTTCTTAAGAGCAAAGATTTTATTTTTCACATGTTGCACTTGACTTATAGTTGTGAGCTTATAAATTTATTGTACATACCAAACAAATAATTCAGCATCTAGCTGAACAGACTCATGATAGCATAGGGGTATAACAGAATTATGCTCTGTCCCCTAAATTTTAAACGGTGTTGAATTGTCTCTAGCACAGTTGTCTTGCTGTGTGCTGCAAGGGAGTGGAGACTAAATTTGCAGCTAGTGTGAAAATTTATAGGTGTTCCCAAAAGGAATAACTAAACAACTAAGCTTCAGATTTTACAGTATCTGTACTCCCTAGAACCAAATGTTCCAACATTAGGAAGGTCCCATAATGCTTGTAAGGGTAAAAAAGTTGTCTTGCACAGTTACTGTTCATGAAGAAAAATCTATGAAATCATAGAATTAAAGACCATATCATAATGTGTGCCCACAAGGCGCTTAATTTGGTTTTCGCAGGAAAACTTGGTTCTAGCTTTTTCTAAATTTTGAGTACTTGACCTTGTAAAAAAGTCCCTTAATTATAAATTATTGTGTGTGTATAATTGCCAAGGTTTATAAGTAAAGCAAGCTAGAAAGTAACAGAAATTCTATCATGTGGCATTTTCTTGGCAGCTGTATCAAGAAAAGATTGGAAGGTCAAAGTTAAAAAAAGGTAGAACTTTTAGATCCGCTAGGGTGAGACAGGCTTGAGAAGAAAGTTGCCTGGTTCAAATGAAGAAAGGACCTAAAACAGGAGCTGGAAAAAAAGGTAGGAACAGAGCTATTATGCTAATGAAATATGCTACCATGATCTAATAGAACAGGAGGAGGGAGGACCCTTTTTGGTAGGGTTGCCACCATTAGCCTTACGTCCTCCCCAAGTGCTACTTCAATCCCCTTCTTCTGACCAATCTGCTGCTCTGTTTTCTGCTCCCTACTCTGTACTTCCTGCTCGATCTTCTGCTCTGCTTTCTATTTCCTGCCCTATCTTCCTGTCCCCTCCCCTCTCTGCCACATGCCACACACAGAAATTGTTCTTGCCACTTACAGCACATGTGTCACAGGTTGGCCACCCCTGTAATAGAACACAGTAATAAGACGGGAAGGTAATACCTGGCTCATCAAGTCTAATCCCCCTCTTTTTTTAGGCAATTACAGTACATCATCCCATTTCAGTAGAGTGTTCATCCTAGATATGGACCAGTGTGAGGAGGTAATGAAATAAATACTTTGCAAGTGGCTTACTTGGATATACATCTGCTAAAAGAGATGGAAAAGACTTTATAAATACTTTTAAAAAAGAGCTATATGGAAGATAAAACAAGGTCACATTTTCTATTTTGACTGTATAAGTCAGCTCAAAAGCCACAGTACTTTATCTTCATCATTTTTTTCTTACTGTAATAGTCAGGATAATAATGTTGCAGAAAGAGAGAAACCACTAAGACAAATAAAGGTATTTATCTTTAATGTTTTGTGATTGTTCTTACCCACCAGGAGGAAGATGAGATTTCTTTTACTTCTAGTCTTTTATCAGTGTGTCATGAAGAATGTTGATAGTAAGAGAACTTCAAATCCCAACTTCATTTTAATCATGGCTGATGACATTGGTATAGGAGACCTGGGATGCTATGGGAACAAAACTTTAAGGTATGACAATATATTTTGGGGAAGTAGCACTACATGTTAAGGACATATATATTATATTTGGCTTAAAAGTAAGTTAAGACGTAAACATATTTTAAATTATTTTTATTTTATTATTGTTAAAATATTATATAATCAGTAATATTATTGTATACTCTATAAACATGTAATGCATGTTTAAATACATATTTAAACAACACAGTGTTACAGTTACAGCAAGGTTCATTTTGCATGGAGACATTAACACAGTTTCCACAGCACAGACTATTTAATTTTGTTTTCATTTTCTTTCTGTGATCATAAGGAGATGCTTAGATAAATATATTTACACCAGTAAAGAGCTCTAAATTACAAACAAAACAAAACAAAAATCAATTATAGTCCAATGAATAAAAATATGATGGATAATTTTCTTTTAACACAATTTGAAATGAAAATTGTAAACAATATATTTTGGAGCAGTCTGTAATTTTCATGGGACACGTCTGTGCATGAATTCTTTTATCATGGAAAAGCTGCTGCACATTAGCTTCTACACAGCTCGTGATAGAATGGGACCTTGATCCAATGGCAAGGAGACCAAGACAACTTGGGATCTCATTCCACTTCAACCTTCATCCCCCTTTGCAGTCATTACAATTATTTAATAGATTTCATAGTTTTTCAGGATTGGAACAGACCTCAGCAGATTATCAAGTCCAACCCCCTGCCCTTGGCAGGAAAGAGTGCTGGGGTCAGATGACCCCAGCCAGGTGTTTGTCCAGTCTCCTCTTAAAGACCTCCAAGGTAGGGGAGAGCACCAACTCCCTTAGAAACCCATTCCAGATTCTGGTAACCCTCACTGTAAAGAAGTTCTTCCTAATGTCTAGTCTAAATCTCCTCTCTGTCAGTTTTTAACCATAGTTTCTAGTTACTCCAAGGGTGCCTTGGTAAACAGAGTTTCTCCTATTCCTTGCTGCCCCTCCCCCTCCTCCTCCCTCTGACAAATTTGTAGACAGCCACCAAATCCCCTCTCAGTCTTCTCTTATGGAGGCTGAAGAGATCCAGGTCCCTCAACCTCTCCTCATAGGACCTATCCTGAAGGCCCCTAATCATATGAGTGGTCCTCCTTTAGACCCTCTGGAAGTTATCCACATCCCTCTTGAAGTGTGGTGCTCAAAACTGAATGCAGTATTCCAGCTGTGGCCTAACCAGTGCTGCATACAGCAGAAGTATCACCTCCCTAAACCTGGTCACGATGCAGCTATAAACGCATAATAGAGTGTGGTTAGCTTTATTGATCATTTCATCACATTGTTGACTCATGTTCATCTTTGAGTCA
>NW_017728906.1:72774113-72844197 GCF_001723895.1 Crocodylus porosus | reverse complement strand
ACGCATAGTATATTATTTAATTTTACAACTTCACTAAAGTAGTTTCATTTTTATTTGGTCACCATGGGTACCGATACCTTTTTTTGACATCACGGTACCAAGCTGCAATTTGTTCAAGGTTAGTGTCTTTCTTTTGTGTGGGAACTCAAGTGATTTGAAATGAGGCACGGACAGGAGTGTGTATATGCAACACTGTTAATGCAGAGGGATAGACTACAATTACAGAGTTTGCTGTGTTAGCCTCTGACCTTTTGCCATCTGACCTTTTGCCATCGGCATCTGAAATCAAAAACTTTGATCTTTGACACCTAGGTGCAGGACTCTGCACTTATCCTTTTTAAACTGCATCCTATTTTGTTGTGTCCGCTTTTCCAGCTTGTCCAAATTCACCTGAATCCGCTCCCTGCACTCCAATGTGTCTGCCTTGCCCCATAATTTGGTGTCATCCGTGAATTTGGACAGTGTGTTCTCTACACCCTTGTCCAGATCATTGATGAAGATGTTAAACAGCACTGGCCCAAAGACCGAGCCCTGGGGGATACCATTGCCCACATCCTTCCAGTTTGATACCGACCTGTCCATCACTGCTGTCTGGGTGCGTCCCATTAGCCAATTTGCCACCCACCTGACTATGTAATCATCTGCATCACAGCCAGTCAGTTTTTTTATGAGACTGGGAAGTAGCACCATATCAAAGGCTTTTATAAAAGCCAAGTATACTACATCCATGTCAACTCCTGCATCTATGCAGTTTGTGATCTGGTCCTAAAAAGGTTTGTCAAGCAGGCAGGATCTACCTACTATGAATCCATGCTGGTTGCCTTTCAGCATTACTTTTCCTGCTGGACTCACACAAATGTATTCCTTAACATTTTTTTCAAAGGTTTTCCTAAGGATGGAGGTGAGACTAACTGATCTATAGTTACCTGGATCCTCCTTCTTCTGCTTTTTGAAAATAGGGACCCTTTTCAAGTCCCCTGGGACCTGCCCTGAGTGCTCAGACAGTTCCATCAGTGGTTCTGCTATGACACCGGCCAATTCTTTCAGCACCCTTGGATAAAGATCATCTGGGCCTACTGACTTGAACACATCAAGCCTTCCAAGTGTCCCTTCACTAAGTCAACACTAACCGTTTGTGGGCTGGTGTCCCCCATGTGCCTGTCTATCATCCAGTTTGGTGATACATCTTTATCTGTGTTCAGGAATACTGATGCAAAAAACTCATTGGAGAGCTCAGCTTTGTCCCTCCTCTCTGTCACTAATTGCTCTAGCCTGTCCTACAGGGGTCCTATGTTATCCTGTGCTCTCTTTTTGCTTCCTATATACCTGAAAAAGGACTTTTTGTTGTCCCTAATTTTTGTTGCCAGTCTGAGTTCCATTGCTGCTTTGGCCTTTCTTACTAACTTCTTGCAATTGTGAGCCAAATAGGTATATTGCTTGTTGTTGGCTACCCCTGCTTCCACAGTCTGTGTGCCTCTTTTTTCATCCCTAGGCTTTCCTGGATTTCCCTGTTCAGCCAAGGGGGTTTCCTGGCCCCCTTGCCATCCTTTATGTGTAGTGGGTGGCAATAATTATAATCTCTTCTGCCTGTTCTTCCTGTTGAGGACATGCAGACCCAGGGCTAGGGGCTAGGCAAGCTTATTATAGTGGTGACTTCTACTTGCCATGTTACTCTACCATGAAAGGATATATGTGGCTTTTCAGGATAGAAAGCATTGCCATCTGTTGTCCTCACCACATGCTGCTGGTGCTCCTGCTGCTTTGTCCGTGACTGCTTATTCATCAGAGTTACCCCTACTTATTTCAGAGCTAACCTTCCCTGAAGGTCATTCCACTATTTGCTAACTGTGGATGTGCAAGGTAGCATTACAGCTCTGCCCCACATTTTATCTAATGACTTTTAAAAGCAATGGACAGTGGTCCAGCATAAAAAGGAACGCTGAGGAAGGCCTGAGACAATGCTTATTCTGTAGTATAGCTGTTTTATCACTTTGCCAGGAAGTCAGCAAAAAATGCAGGTTCAAAGCTCAGCTGGGTGAAAGGGCTCTAAAACCAATTTCTGTGGCTTCCTGGGAAAATTCCCTAGATACTTACTAGTGGGACTAAAACATGGGAAGGCCCTCTCCTTCCCTGCACCGTGGCAATATTTTTTCCCTAAATTTATCGTGCAGCCAGTGAGTGCCCAGCCAGTATGTAGCATACTGCACAAGCTCAGTCTAAGCACTCATGCTGATGGGTCTACAATCCAGAGGCCAATGCAGTGACCAGGTACATAGCTAGAATACTATCATTTAGGAGCAGAACAGAAAATAGAATTCCACCTTAAGTGACTAGACCTGGCCTACTGCACATGCTCAGAAGCAATTTAATACAACCACATAGGCACAACATTTCATGCAATGGAGAGCAAGGGCTCCTATTACTTTAAGAATAAAGGTACAGCTCAGGGCCACTTGTACACATGATGAAATCGCCCTTTTTAGCAGTTTAATTGCCCTTTTATAGCAGTTTAATTACATCACACATTACACATGCAGTGGCATATTGTGGTTTAATTTTTTCACAATGTACATGTGCAATGGCATATTGCACTGTAAATGATGTTGTTATGTCATTTGCAGTGCAATATGCCACTGCATGTGTACATGAAGTAGCAGGAGGGTGACTGGGCAATGTTCCCTGTAAGGAGTAGTGATCAGTGAGTGTGCCACTTCAGTCCATGAGCACGCTGCTTCGCTACTGCCTCCCCCTTTCAGCACAGTCCACCGGTAAGTGTCCCAAAGTAAGTGTCCAGGTGGGAGTGGGCAGGGTTCAGCCACCACCCTTCTCCAGACTAACTGCTGCCCAGAGTTGTGTACTGGAGTGCTGTGGCCCAGCCATGGGCCAGACACAACCAATTGATAGAACTGAAAGGGACACTTACCGAAGGAAAGGTTCTCACTCCTCATGCGGGGTATGCAGCAACTCCTCCCCAAGGTGAAGCAAGGGAAGGCTGGGGGCTGGTGTGGGTTCTGCTGACTCCAGGGAACTGCTCCACAGGATCCACCAGCTCTGCCATCTCCGGGGAACTGCTCCACTCCCCAGCCCTGATGTCATGTGCCTTCTCCCTCACCAAGGCAGTGCAGGGGTGTGGAGCAGTTCCCCGGAACCAGTGGAGCCCGTGCCAGCCCCCAGCTCCCGTCTCCACCTCACCTCACCTCACCTCGCCTTGCCTTGGGGAAGAGCTGCTGTCTGCCCTACATAAAGAGTGAGGAGCTTACCTTCGGTAAGTGTCCCATGCTGGCCCTGGTGCCTCCATCACACTCTGCACCCAGCCTCTCTCCGGGCAGGTGCCCAGCATTAAAAAGTTAGTGCATGGCAAGATTTTTAATCGTCCGTGGCCACACACGCGTGCAGTTTAGAGGGAACCTTGTGACTGGGTGTGCTGGCAGCTGGAGAAGGTGGCAGAGATGGTGCACTGGATGCTGGAAGCCTGCTAAACCTGAGCTTGTGTGAACCCCCCTGGGCTTCCAGCACTCCATGCACTGCCCTCCACCACTTTCTCTGACCGCCAGCCCACCCAGCCACCCTCCTGCTGCCTCTCTGTGCTGCCCCGGGGGTAAGCTGGGTGTGTTGGTGGCTAGAGAAGGCACTGGGGACAGTGCATGGGAAGCTAGAAGCAGGAGGGCTCGGGGATGGATGTATTGCTACAATTTCTTACGTAGTAAACTAAAATATATATTGGGCGACTCGTGCCACCTTAGTCAAGGGGGCACATGCCCCCCCAACAACCAGTCAGCAACCAAGGGGGTCCTCCCACAGCCAATCACACTAACGCTAGGGAGGCGTCCCCCATGGCTGATCACACTCACCTGGAAGCAGTTGCTTCACCCGGCGCTGGAAGCGGCTGCTTCATTCAGTGCTGCCACTCCTCCTGCCTGCCCCCCCTGCCTGTTGCCTAAGTAGGGAGCGGTGCATGACAGGGGGTACACTAGGACTTTCACGGGGTACACGTACACTGTTACATAGCAAACTAAAATACATCCTGATATACATCCATCCCTGAGCCCTCCGCCTGGGCTTCCAGCTCCCCATGCACCATCCCCAGTGCCTTCTCCAGCTGCCAACATACCCACCTTACCCCTAGGGCAGCAAAGAGAGGCAGCAGGAGAGTGGGCTGGTGGTCAGAGAAGGTGGTGGAGGACAGTGCATGGAGTGCAGGAAGCCCAGGGGAGCTGGCAGAAGCTTGAGCTTAGCGGTCTCCCAGCATCCGGTTCACCATTCCTGGTACCTTCCTCGGCTGCCAGCATATCCTGTTACTCTCCTGCCACCTTCCCAGCAGCATCTGAGTTGTGGGGGGGCCCAGTCCTTCTCTCCACAGTGGCAGTGACCCATGGGGATGCCCAAGTGGGCTGCTATTGGGCCAGGTGCTGCCCCAGCTTGGAGCTAGCACCCAGCCTGTTAGCAATCCACTCGGCTGACCCCAGGGAAAGTGGTTGCTGTGGAGGGAAGGATGGGGGCCCCCTGCAGCTTAGGGGCTGCTTGGCCCGCTGGCAGCTTGCTTCTCTGGGGGGGAAAAAAAAGTGGCAAGGGGCCCAAGCCTTTTTTGTTTTTTTGCCAGAGTCTGCCTGCAGCCTTAGGGCAAACTGCCAGTATCAACTGAACCACAGGGGGCTCCAGTCCTCCCCTCCTTGGTGGCAGCATCCCTTGGGTGCTGGTTCCAAGCAGCTGAGGACCCATAGTCAGATCGCCCCCCTGGCCACAAAAAGGCTCTGCCAAAAAAAGAAAAAGAATCAGGTCCCTCGCTGTAACAGCGATGGAACCCCCAAACTGAAAACCAATTAAAACCCCACCATTTCAATTTAGGGAGAACTAAGCACATGTCACATGTACAAATAGCCTAGCAAACATTCATGCAGCACAGAAAAGGACTACTGGAGTCATCCTGCAAACTACAGGCACTAGTATGCAAGACTGCTGATTTAGTGAAATTAGCAGCACCAGGACTGCTTGTCAGGGATGCAGGTCATGACTGGGAGTGGGGGGAAAAAGGAGCCACATAAGTTAGAGCCAAGTCCTAGGGATTCAGTCTAGTCTTCACCTCAGGTAGAAAAAGAGCTCCTGTTAGCCTGAGCTGTTAAAGAGAAGTTGCAGGGAAGGAACTGTTCAACTGGCCTGTTACAAACTAGTCAAGGGGGATCAGCAGGCACTGGGAAAGTCTCTATTCCCCCAAACACTGCCAGGAGTGACCAGGAATAATGGTCACAAGCTGGCAGAGGGTAGATTTAGGCTAGATATCAGGAGGCACTACTTCACAGTCAGGGCGGCTAGGATCTGGAACCAACTTCCAAGAGAAGTGGTGCTGGCTCCTACCCTGGGGGTTTTTAAGAGGAGGTTAGATGAACACCCTGCTGGTGTCGTTTTACCCCAGTACTCTTTCCTGCCATGGCAGGGGGTCAGACTAGATGATCTACTCAGGTCTCTTCCGACCCTAGAAACTATGAAACTCAAAAGCAGTGGTTCTTAACCAGGGTGCCATGACACCCTGAGGTGCCTTGAGGTTCTTAGGTGTTAGCACTGTTTGGTTTACAAATATGTTTCTCAAGATAAACCCATAGATTTCAAATGGAAATCTATAGCTGTGTTTGTAGTGCGTTCCTTGCGACAGAAAAACAGCTCTCTTATTTCTCTGCAGTCAAAAAAAAAAGAGTGAAATACAAGAGCTTGCATTTTGCAAAGGCGTCCAAGCCTATCTTTTAGTCTAAAAAAGTTGAGAGCCACTGCTTTAAAGCCTGGGAGGGCACTAGCTAAGTTGGGATGAATGCAGTGAGGCCAGAGCAGAGTCCAGACGTAGTCAGCTTCAGATAGGGAAGCAGGACAATTCATCCCCTGAACAAGCCCAAAGCTGTGCCTGTTTTAGCTGGATGAGTGAGGCAGTTGGGCCAGCCAGTCCCCTGAAACCACAGGTAATAGGTCCCACCTGCTCTACCCCTTAAAAGCCCAGCCCAGCCTCCAGTATCCTTGGCGAAGCAAAAGTGAAAGTCCTTGCTCCTGACCCTTTGTGTGCTTCTTGCTGACTTTCTTTTTAATCCAAGCTTCCAATTCTGATAGGACTATTGGCATCCCTCATTCTGGTTTGACCTCTGGCTCTGGCTTTTGGTTTGTCATCTTGGTGGACCCTCACCTTACCCTTTCTCAGGCTCCAGCTTTTGACCCCTGTCAGTTCTGACCTTAGCTACAGTTCCTGGTTCCAGTTTCAGTGCAAGGCCTCTCCATAACCCTTCCTCTGCAACCCTCACCCTTCCCCCAACCTGGATTGCATCTGTACTTCAGGTGCTTAACCACTAGGTCAGACCATCCACACCCAATCCCTAACAGTTTTCTGGACTACCCTTTTCAGATCTGCAGGGCAGAACCCAGGGGTGGAAGTATGAATCTCACTCTACCTTCATAGGCCCTGTGATCCCCAGAAGCTTCTGAATCCCAGGAATTGATCACCCATTTTCCAGCAGGCAGTTCAGGGGCTCCAGGCCCTGGTTGAACAACTGCAGTGGGGAAAAAAACAGGACCAGTTAGGCTGCCTGGAGGAGGCCCAGCTAGAGCCTGGTGAATGCTGAGAAGGAACCTCCAAAATGAGAATGAAACCCTCAGGCAGCAGTGAGACTCAATTCTAGTGGCAGGGGCCATAGATGAGCCCAAAATCCTGCTCCCTGAGTGCTCCCTGGGGATCCAAAGACATTTTGGAGATTTCTAAATCTGTGCCACCTGCTGTTTATGCCGTGCCTCCATACCCAACCCACAATCCAGACCAAGGTGGAACTGATCATTAACCTACTTGCAGGGAGCATTCTGACCTGGGTATCCCCACTCCTAGAGACCTCCAGTCCTCTTCTGAAAGACTTGGACAGATTTTTAAATGCAAATCCTTTATGTACACAGACCCCATCAGCAGGAAGAGCTGATGCAGGGAGACCCCACCTGTCAGAGACAGAAGAACTGTCAATAAGCAGCAAACTTCTGCTTGTATTGTGGAGCACAAGGCCATTTTGAAGCCACTTGTCCAAACAAGTGCAGGTGGGGACCACTGCCAGAAAACTGAGGCTTCCAGCTGGGGTAAAGGGATCTTGACAGGGCAGCAAGGCTAGCATGAGGTTAGCCTTTGTATCGGGTTTCCCCAATCCTGGGTGACACCTTAGCTATTAGGTTGTTGGGCAGAAGGTTGGTACCACCCATACTTTACAATCAAGTCTGTGCTGCTTTATGTGCATCATCCTGTGCAGAATAGGACTGGTTTCTGGGACACACCAGGGGAACCTTATAAAATGCCTAAGGAGTGCCTTAGAAATACATACCATTATCATTTTGAGCCTTGACACAGATATTTGAGACGAGCAGAAACCATTGACTGAGTTGAAACAGGACCCGAGCATAAGTCTTTGAAAGTCAGATGATGCTTTTTCTTAGGTTTCAGGGAGAATCGTTTATGGTATCCAAGGTTTTCTCTCAGAAACTTTAGGTACTGTTGTTCTATGAGCTTTGATTTTACTATTTATTTATTTTAAGCTAAAGCAGTACAGTCTAGATGGAACATTTGTAAAGAGGATATATAACTGGTTCGATCATCATAATCAAGGAGTAGTCATCAATGGTTCAATGTCTGCTTGGGAGGGGTTATTAAGTTGTGTTTCCCAGAAGGTTGTATTGGGTCTGGTACCATTTAGTATCTTCATTAATGATTTGAATGATGGGACTGATTAGCAAATTTGCAGATGACACCAAGATGGCTGGAGTTGCAAATATTTTTTGAGATTAGGATTAAGATTCAAGATGACCTGTATGAAATGTAAAAATGATCCAAAACAGATTAAATTTAGTAAGTACAAGTTAAAATCCTGCGCTTAAGATGGAACAATCAAATACAGAAATACAAATTGGGAAATGACTGGCAAGGCTACAGCATTGTAGAAAAGGACCCAAGAGATATTAGTGGGCCATAAAATGAATATAATCCGACAGTGTGCTCTTTTTGCAAAGAAAGTCAGTACGATGCTTGGGTTGCATTAGCAAGAGTGTCACTTGAAAGACAAGGGCTATGCTTCTTCCACTTTATTCAGTATTAGTGAGGCCTCACTGGTTCCATTTTGGGTCATAACACTTCTTCGAAAGACATAGACAACCTGGAAAGAATCCAGAAGAGAACAAAAAATAATTAGTGATCTAGGAAATGTGACTTAACAAGAAAAGGTTGAAAGAGCTCAAATTATTTACTTTTTAGAAGAGGAGGCTGAAGGAGGATTTGATAATATTCTTCAAATAGTTGAGGTATAGCTATAAAAAAGAGGGTGACAGATTATTCCATGTGGCTGCAGGGGATAGGAAATATTAATTTTAAATCACAGCAAGGGAGATGTAGATTGGGTATTAGAAAGACATTTCCTTCTATTTGGGTAACTAAGCATTGGAACAAATCACACAGAATTTATGGAGTTTCTGCCTTGAAAGTTCTTTAAGTGTACATTAGACAAACACTTGTCTAGAATGGTATAGGAAGGGTTTCTTTCCTCTGAGCAGAGGTTGGACTAGATGACCTCCTGTGAGCCCTTCCAGCCCTACTTTTCTATGATTCTATCGTTTCAGTTCTCAAGTAATCAAAATTATTTGTTACATTATCTTCCTCCAGGACTCCCAACATTGATAAGTTAGCTAAAGGAGGAGTGACATTCACTCAGCATATAGCAGCATCTCCACTCTGTACCCCAAGCAGGGCAGCTTTTTTGACAGGCCGATACCCAATCAGATCAGGTAAAATAAATTTTATTATTATTTATCATTCTTTGAACTACATTTTTCTGGTGTCTCTGTCTCTGTTTCAGTGCAGGTTTATTTTCTTGGGGTCAGGGCAGTGTCCACTAAGTCTCAGTGCTGGGTATGCCTGGTCAACATTTGGAATTCTATTTTAGCCAAAGAAGTTTGGTTGTTTCAAAATACATTTTTCTGCATTAGAACAAAAACTAGAAATTGTGAAATTTCCCACAAAAAAGAAATCTTATAAAATGTTGAGGGGAAAACATAGTATTTTGATTTGACTTTTTCCAAAATGAATCATAGCAGCCAGTAACCCAAATTCCTGGGATTCCTGACCCTGCCCTAACTCCTAGTGATTCTCTTTCCCATTGCCTACTCCAGAGCTGTATCCAAGGCCAGCCTAGAGAAGGAGAAGCAGATGCAGCCCAGAGATTCCCAGTTCGGCACAAGGAGTTCCCCAGAGTCAGGGAAGTTTCCAATAATGCACTGGGAAACTAGGAAACCTTAGTACTCCAGCTTGAATTAGGTTTTAGGGTTCCTAGGCTTCCAAGTTCATAGCAAAGACCTGGAAAGCCCTGTAGCTCCCAACTCCAAGGCAGTCATTGTGATGTGGCTTCCCCAGAGGCACAGAATCCAGAGATGTTCCTACCTTGTTCTCTAAGCAAGATTGCCCACCACTGAGAATTTCCCACCCATCTACCCACTTATGTCCAGTACATGTATTTCAAGGTTCATATGTTAGCAGAAAATGGTTCAGCACAGCCCCAAGAGCATACCGTGGCACCTTGCACTGTGTTCAAATGATCACTGTTCTCAGGTTTCCAAAGGAACCATGCCTAGTAGCCAGGGTCTCCAATATCTAAGCATATGATTCAGCAGAATGTTGTCAAGGCTAATGTTTCTATGAAATGTTTTAGCTTTAACTCATCAGGATTTTCTAGTCTTCTTTCCATGTATATCTCTGCCATGTTTTCCTTCTTGCACTGTAAGAATCATTCTATATACATGCAACTTTAATTTTTACATTTCCTGCTTTTAAATGCTTTATCCATCTACAGCCTGATAAGGTTTTGTTTTGTTTTGTTTTGGGATGGTTAACCATATAACCTTAACATTCCATTAACATACTCTTTAGCAAAGAACATCATACATTAATCACATCGCTTGTTCATTAACGATAATACATTTCCTGTTCTTCCTTCTGGGAATAAAAGCAAAGCAAGTCTCTTGGTTCTGCTTAATATGCTCCTGTTCATTCAAATCAAATAACACGCTGCAGCATCAGTGTCAGTTGATAGAATTTGTGGGGTTCTGTTTCAAAGAAAAGCAATATTAAAGTATTATAGGATGCACCACAAGCAGGCCATTTGCCACTGTTACACTTGCTTTTATTTCTGAAAACCTTGTTTGTTGAGCTGAAATTTGATCTGCCCAGAGTCTCATTTAATAACTTCATATATCTACAAAATAGTAAATGAGCTTTTAATTAAAAGTATAGAAGCTTCAAAATGGGGAGAAGTTGCAAGCAGCAGAGAGACAAGACTGGATACAGAAGATCTCTGAAGTATTAGATCTACGGTGGCCAAACCGCAGCTTGCGAGTTGCACGTGGCTCACCGGCACAGTACTTGTTGCTCTTGTCCTGCTACTTGAAGCCCTGCTCAATTCTCCAGGGACTGTTGTTTCAGGCATAGGGAAGGCCAGAGCAACTTGATGATCAGCACCCTCCTCACTCTCTCACTGTGTCGCTCACCACACCCTGACCCTCATTTCTCACGGGGTTGCTCAGCACCCTGCAGCTTCCCTCCCCACTCTTTCACTGGGTTGCAACCCCACTTCCCCTCCCCAAGCTCTTGAATCTAATGTGGAGGATTGGATGTGGCTCCCAGTATGAGTAACTCTGGTCATCCCTGCATTAGATGCATGGTAGAAAATAATTAAGTGAGATTCAACTTGGAAAAAATTCAGGCTAATAGACCTGACGAAAAATAATCCAAAACACAAATATTGAACAGAAGGCAAAAACATGGAGGACAGCAGCAATGGTTAAAACATGTTTTTAGTTGCTGGCAGTCAGAGCAGCTACAGTAATGCCAATAGGATTTCATTGATTTATGCCATATGACAACCTGTTATCTTAAATGCTTCTTCAAAAATCTGTTTTTTTAGATGACTGAAAGTACCTGTCATTTTAGTAGTGACTTGTATCTGAGATTTTAAAACACTTAGAAATATGTATAACTGCATTCCACAATATTCCTTTTACAATGAGTCACAAAGATGCTATATTATGTTACCAGGGTGTTGGTTATAGCTGTGTTGGTGTAAGGACATAGACAGACAAGAAACATAAATATGCCAGGAGAAGAAATATAAAACCTGCCAACATATCTCCACCACTCCCACAATAACTACACCATCAGAACCATCACCATCACCATTACCACTGATCCTCACTGCCACGAAGTTGCATTTTCACACACCCGTATTTTGCACATTGCCTTCTATTCTATCCAGGAGATTGGATAGACCAGCAGACTCCCTTTATGCCTGAAGAAGGGTGTTAGTGCCTGAAAGCTTGCAATGAACATTTTTTCCAACTATTTAGTTGATCTAATAAAAGATATCACATTTACCCAAAGAACCTTGTCATATTATGTTACCCAAATTCATAGAAGAAGTCAATAGCAGTTCTGGGAATGGAACCTTGAAGTGTTGATCTCCAGGTCATCAGTTTAATGCTCACTCATTCTGATGATAAGAAGAAGCAATTAATTAGGCAAACCAAATGCTCCCCTAATGTACTTGGATGCATCATAATATGGACTACAAAAAGAGATGTTCCTGCTTCTTTGATAGCAGTAATCATTTGAGATATTTTATGTGCATTTATATACTTTTTAATAAATGATCTAACTGAAACAGACTTGTTTGTCATTTACATTTCTTAGCAGTCAGTAGTAAAATGTTTTTCCAGTGTCACCATTAAACCCCGCCCCCCATAATGGATGAAACATTTTTTCTCTTCATTATCCTCTTATGATCTTTTTCTTTTTCAGGAATGGCTGCATTATCACAGATTGGTGTCTACTTATTTTCTGCCTCTTCTGGTGGGCTTCCTTCTGAAGAAATAACTTTTGCCAAACTTGTGAAGCAGAAGGGTTATTCTACTGCCTTAATAGGTACAATTGCTTACACACACGCGCCCACACACGCGCCCACACCCGCGCACACACACACACACACACACACAGATAAATTGTCATTTGTTTAAATCAAAGGACCCTTCCAGATATGCAGGTAAATAAATGATGGAGTCTGATGAGCAATCCACACAATTATGCATCCTGCCATGCCACATGTACATGGCAGAGCTGTGACTGTGGGACTGATCATCTGATCCCGCTGTACCTTGTTGCTGGTGCAGGGTAAGCCCAGAATCATAATTCCAGATTACCCCCGCACCAGCAAGTAGCAAGCTCCCACAGCTAACAGTCTCATTATCTGATCCAGGCTTCCATCTGCAGGGGTGTATGTCGCCACCCATTCAATTAATGGCGTGACAGGGACAAATTTATTACACAACAAAGTTAATACACAATTTTTGTGGAATAGCTTTGTGGCTTATTTTTTGTTTTATGATGCCATTAATTTTCTTTAACATAGACTGGGTTACAATTTAAGATGTGCTTAGCTGGTTAGTCACATGTTACGTATAATGTGGCAGTGGCCAAAATCACACTAACTTTCTATAGTTCACATTGTATTAATCAACACATTACATTTCCCTATATAATGCAACAAATTTGCTCTTACAGGAGACCTGAGCATATTCAGAGAAAATGTATACATATACAAAGCACTTAACAATTTGGCTGACTCTTTGTATTGAAGTAATGCATGGGGGTCCAAATCGTGGTTCTGAGTCCCAGTTTACAAAAGTATCCCTAAACCAGGACAGGATACTTTTAACATAACCAATTCTGATACATCTGTAAGTATAGATATAATGCAGGGTTATAAGTCAATCATTTATTATTTTGAAGTATATAAAATTAAAATATTTTGAAGTGTACTTTAATAATTTGGCAACTGAGGCACTTCAGTTAGCTTAGGTTGAGAGGTTTTTTCTGAACTGAATACATTGAACTTACGGCAATTTTCATTTTAAAGACTTTACTATTTATTTACCAATTGGCAATTTTACAATTTTTAGAAATATTCACTAATTTGAGTTAATGTGATTTCTGGATTCACAACAAATGCCCGATTTTCACAAGCAAAGTGGTATAGGTTGGAATTACAGATCCTCATCACCTACAAAAATTAAGCCTGAAATACTTTAGATTGTAAGGAATAAATACATTCATCTTTGATATTTTTTTAAAGCATGGTGCACTCAGAATAGGGAGCTGGTCATATATATTCTATAAGCTAAGTAGAAAAAATGTACCATTGGTACCATTCAGAGATATTCACTAACTTTAACCTTAGTTTAAATCCCAGCACTCCATATACAGTTTAAGGCTGGCTGAATTAAGTTTATTCTTCTGTTCGTAATAAAACCAGCAAATCTAATAGAGCTCATTTTATGGAAGATGATTTACCAAATGCTTACTCTTCTTAACTGCTTTCACTGCAACATGGCAATGTATCAGATCTCCAGATCTGCATGAGGTTATAATGAGATATTTCCTCCAAGTACCTAAATGATAACCTATGAAACCAGGAAAAGTGATATTACCATACCCTTGGAGTATAATGATGCTTTCAAAAAATGAAGGGGAACCTTCAAACAAAGGATGAAGCATATGTAAATGAAAAAAGAAAACCGCTGTAGATTGGATGTAAAGATAGGCAGATTTCACCTGCCCTTTGCTTATATTCTCATCCAATCATCTTGCTAACTCAGGGAGACTTTGCTTGGTTTAGTCTAGCTCAGCAGCTCCCAAACATTAATTGTCACATCCTCCACTTTGATGGGTTGTCAGAAGAATGTCTCCATGCCTTCTTGCACCTCAAAGTTGTATTACCACCATTTCAGACCTCTCTCCCTCTTATTCTATGCTTCCCCCCTTCTTCTGCTCTTCTTTCCCTCTACTTTATTTATTTTTTCTTTTTTGTATATACTTTCTTTTGCTTTTTATACACCTCTTCTGTCTATATATTTGTCTATATTTCTTTTACTGGAGATGAGCATGGGGGACAGGCAGCAGCAGAAGAAGGAAGCACAAAGGGAGCAGGTGGGAGGTGTGACAAGTGGTGGTGGTGGTACAGGTACCAGGGGATGTAAGCACTGTAGGGAGGGATGCTTACATGGGGGCTCAGAAATGGGGGAGGCAGTTGGGAGTGAAGGCAAGGGGGGGCAAATTGGGGTGGCAGCCACCTGGAAGGGCAGGCAGGAAAGGTATAAGTTCCAGGGGAGAGGCAGATAGTAGGGGGACATGTAAAAAAGAGTGGGGGCCATGCCAATTGACCATTCCTAAGTGCAGGACCTTGCACTTGTCCTTATTGAAACTCATGTGATTTCTTTTGGTCCAGTCCTCTAATTTGTCAAGGTCTCTCTGAACGCTATCCCTATTCTCCAAAGTATCTGTTAATTCCCCCAGTTTGGTGTCATCTGCAAACTTGCTGAGGGTACTCCGTCCCATATTTCCGCTCGTTGATGAATGTACTGAACAAAGCCAATCCCAGGACCAACCTGTGGAACACTCCACTTAATGCCAGCTGCTAACAAGACATTGTGCCACTGAGTACTACCCTCTGAGCCTGGTGCTTCCAAGATAGGCAGCTATGAGGCTGCCACATGAATGAGAACGTCCAGGCTCCCAGCAATAGGAATGGAAAAATAAAAGCCCTGAGAGCCTCAGATGTAACAAGCTATCTCAAGTTTTCCAGGCTTCCAGTGTTCAGCGATGTATCATTGTATCCATAGCCATCCACTGCATACTATGCAATACATAAATACATATCCATGTATTGCTTAGTATGTATATGCAGCAGAAGTCATTGGTCTTTCCTTACTCTCCTTGCTCTCATCCTTTTCTTTCCAGTGTATTAGAACATCGTAAAGCTGGAAAAGTCTAATGACTATATTCAGACATAATGTCCTCTGACTACATTCAGACATGATGTCTTTCGGAATTCCTCAGAATGAGAAATTACAAGATTTGGATTTTTTAACACAGCTAGAGATTATGAGACATTCTGGCACCATCCTGGTGGATTTAATCAGTATGTTGTATTGGAACATGAGCTTTCATTAGGAATCTGGTTTTCTCTGATAAAAAAAATCCCCAATTTTTGGGTTTAAAAAAGTAATCCAAAATCCACATTTTTCCATGATCAAAATGAAACACCATTGTATGTGTTAGTCATGTTTCATTTTAATTATGGAAAAATGTAGATTTTCAGTAACTTTTTTTTAACCTGAAAATTGAGGATTTTTTTTATCAGAGAAAGCCAGGATCCCTGATTATAAATCCTTCAAGATTTCACATTGACCTGTTTCTTCAAATATATAATCCATGTCTAAGGCTGCTTACAGGTATCAAAAAACAAAAAGAAAAATTGCATGTTACCAGAACAAGAAGCACATTAGTTCTACTCAGCTCCACAGTATCTGTATAGATTGGGCACTTCAGTGGGACTTTTGGTGCTATAATAGCTGATTCAATCAGCTATCAGATAAAAGTGCCCAAAAGCCCCACTAAAGCATCTGATTTATACAGATATTGGGCAAACTGAGTTGAATTAACACAATGCCTCTTCTGGGCATGAACTGGGCTGTTTTGTTTTGTTTTTTTAATTTCTGTAAGCAGCCTAAGTATCTGTCCTATACTTTTGGCACCTATCCCTTAGGTAAAGAATAAAAAATCATACTGAAGAAATGCTTCTTAATATAAACAATTCAATGTTCAGGCAACTCAAGCACCTGAGCAAAAAAAAGAGAGAAAACAGAGGTTTTTATAGTGTCTCCAGAAAATTAAGAAACCTGGGTTCTGGAGAAACAAGAGGGAGTCAGTTCCAAAATGAGGACCTACCAGAGAACAGCATGATGGCTGCTCCCTTTCATTTACACTAAGAGAGCAATAACTTTAAGTTCAAACACAGCTTTTGACAGAAGGATACTGAGACGTAATAATTTAGACCCCAAATAACTTCAGACTTCTACTCAGAATTACTGGAAACTAGGACAGGTCACATAACATGCTCCCAACAGGCAGTGCTTTAAACTAGAAGAGGAACTGGGTCTGTTTGACCTGGCTCCTCAGCATCTGTATAGTTTGCGCACTTCTGTGCGCACTTCTGTGCTTTTATCTAATAGTTGATTCAATCAGCTATTAGATAAAAAATGCCAAAAAGCCCCACTGAAGGTCATGAGCTATACAGATGCTGGGCGAGCCAGGTCAAACTGACCCAAATCCTCTTCTGGGATGCACTGTGCTTTGTGTGGGGGCATGCTAGCTGAAAGTAAAGAATTGTTTTGTTTTGTTTCTTCATGTCTGTAAGCACCCCAAGTTGTAGCATTCTGTAGAAAGGTCCTGCAGGGTATAGCCAATTGTAAAACAAAGTATTGCAATCTAATTACAAGATGTCAAAGTTATGGATTATTGCATTAAGGCTCACATATTTGAGAAAAGGTCTCATTCTTTTTGTCAGGTGTGGATTTTTTTTTTCCTTTTTGAAAAAAAATGTGTTATTGGTCATAAACAGTCCTTGGACACTCAAGAGCAGTTTAGGATCTGTAGGCCTTGGAGATTACTCACCATTCATAAAAATGGTACTTGCTCTCCCTCATTCAAGGTTGCTGGTATAAACTGTATTAATTTTTCATATTGATTCTCCAAGCCCATCAGTACTGTGCCTATCTTGTCTGGTTTAAGATGTAACCAAGCAACTCATCCAAGGCTGATGTTCATCTTGGCACTGGTACATTTAGTAAAAGCTCTCAATTAATCACTACAATATTATTTTGTCCTGGCTCCCGGTTCCTGGCTTTACTGAAGTCCATTTTAAATTCACTTTATAATGTTACTAAATCACACATGTTGTTTGACTTGCAGGAACCTCCTTAAAAAGATGGTGGTTTTTATGTGTTTTTGCTGCATTTTTCCATACTTGCCTAATCACAAGTACCTTGAGATTGAAAAATTAAAATACAGATTTAAAAAAAAAAGTTTTAAGATCATTTTATTTTCTTGATTACAGGCCTCTAAATTTACTCCAATTATCTCACTTTATGAGAGCAGCTTGCTGCTCACCTTGCCATCCATCTGGCTTAAGTTACTTCCCAAACAGAAAGAAAGTCACCAAAATCTAAGAGAAAACATTTGATATAGTGCTGTAATTTCATCAACTTCAGCTTTATTGCTTTGACAAAATCCCTGGGAAACTTTAGATTAATCAAAAGATCTGGTGGTATACTCTCTGGAGGAGACCAGCAAACTAATATAATGACAAAGAAAGCTTACTATTGCTCTAGTGAAAAGAAAAGAATAATCCTACTTCCCGGCCTGTTTTCTTAGTGTCTGTAATTGAACTGCAGAGCTTCAGAATTTTAGTTGTAGCCATAAAGGGCATTGCAGCAGCATCTAGAATTCTAAATTGTTGGCCATTTTTGGGGTCTGGAAGTCAAGCATAGGAAAAAGTAAAGGAAAAATGACCAAAAGCACTTTGTTTATGGATAACTGAATACACCCAGGGCTTAGAGGCAGTCATCTTGATAATGAGGATCTCATTTTTGGCAAAGTGAAACTGGCAACCTCTAACAAATGTAGACATATAATACACTGAAGAAATGCTGCTTGTGCCTCTTTCTATGAGATATGGTGCTGTTTTAAGACCATAAGCTAACATTCAAGTATGGCTTGGCTCTACCCACATTCATAGCTTTGTTGCACAAATGGCGGTTCGTTCCCTGGAGGCACGCAGAGATCAGACACACAGACATCAGTCGGCACTTAAGGGTCTATTTGCTTGCAAGCAAAGGTCAGAGCAGAGCTAGATGCTCAAATTAACTGTGACCCTTGATTGTGTTTGCAAACGGCATTTATCTTCTGAAATCTCCTGGGCGCGTGCGCAGACACAGAAGTTCTTGCAGCTTACTTCTATTTCATACAAACATACATGTAATTACATCATCACATACATCGCATGTATAGTATAATTAGTTATTTGAGTAGGGAGGGCGGAGAGGTAAATATGCAACAGCTAATTAAGCATGCTCAATGCCACAAGGGGTCATCAACAGTTCATTCCCCAAGGCTATGCAGTTTCTGTAATCAGCATGAGAAAGACTAAGGAGGATGAAAGAAGAACCTTGGGCAGTGTTCTTTTCTTATCAAGAGCAAGATGCAAGCTGTGTAATTCTAACAGCTTAATCACAAGCTCAATGAATTGGACTGAGGAAAACAGGTTTGTTCCCAACTTGCTGAGTGACCTGTGTGACTTTCCTTCTCTATGCCTTAGTTTTCCCATCTGTGAACTGGAGATAATACTTACCTCATTTGTAAAGAACTTGTAGCTCTTCGGATACAATATACAATATAAAAAGTTTTACTACCTCACTCTTTGGCATTAACAAAGTGTTATGGAATATTTATTAATCCTAGGAGCGGGAGAGACAGGGTAGACATATACCTACAGCCTAGACCCAAGTAATACCAGAGCCAGAGTTCTTGTTGCCTTCTGTGCAAAAGTCCATTTTGAAGAAAGGATAACGTTGCATTGAACTACATTAATGAATGTTTAGTGGCATCTATTGTTCTGCAACTACACATACCCAGAAATGCTGCTGTTTTGGTTGATTTAGGCATGTCATCTGTTATTTCTGTTAAGATTTGCAAACTAGGTATTTGCTTGGCATTTAGGATGCCCAAGGGCCCAATCAAAGACTGTGCTCAGAGTATGCTTAACAAACTCCAACATCACTTCATTCTGCCTGAAGCCACCGCAAGCTTTTAATTTGAAGACATGGACAGGAAGCACAGTGGTGATGCTGCACATTTTTTATGTAAATAGTCTAACAAGAAATAATTTTCCAGACAGTAGAAGACCTGAGTTCCAGGCCCTCTTTTGCCTGTTGGTGTTCAAATCCACAGTTTCAACCTCTCAGGAAAGAGTCACTGTGTTATAAGTATAGAGGCATACCATCTGTCCTTCTTGTTGAAGCTGTGTCAATGCTCAGAAAAGAATGTGAGTTTCTTGTGGCCAGAGAAAAATGTGATGGCTCATTGCTCCATCTGGGGTTCAGCCTCTGGGGGAAGGGTCCAAAAATCCACCGGTCCATCTTGACCTCCATATCTGGGGAGGAGACACCCCTCTGAAAGCCAGTGATTAGCCAATATTCTGACAGGAAGCCAGCCCCACCCCAAATGCAGCCTTAAACCAGCAGGACAGTAGTATACTATCTATAGATAAAATCACCTGGTGAGCTTGGAGCCTGCCCTAACCTTTGAACTCTGTTTAGACTCTTGCTCCTTGCTCTTTTGCTCTTAGTATTTGTGTCTGAATTCTGATCCTTGGCTTACTTCTACTGTGATTCTCGGCTCTTGACTCTTTTACATTGCCTTGATTCCAGATTCCTGATTCTGGTTTCCTGCCCATACCTAAATCTTTGGCTCCTACTCTGGCTTCTTAAACTGACTTGATTTGTGGCTTCATGACTCTAGTCCCCTGACTTTGGCTAGTTTCTAACTATATCCTGGTTATCCAAACTCTAGCTTGACCACTGATTTCACAGTGGTTGTGGCCTAGTTCTTACTCTTTGCTCTGAATAAAAGTTCCTGACCTTGGGCCTAGACTGCCCATGTTCTGGTCATAATAGGAAGCAAGCAGGAAGGATTGTAATTTTGGTGCCTGGTGAAGCATTAACTCAGAAGAGGAATCTGGGCTGCAAAGACAGCTTAGGCACTTTATCCCATGACTGTTGAATAAAAGGCACAAATAGTCCTGAGGATCAGTAATCAGAACCTGCAGTTCTCTTTGGTGAATGGTTCCCTCACATTCACCAGTGTTCCTCTTGTGTTCTGTTCCTACTAGTATAAATTTGTATTTCCTTCTAGGTGCTTTACTTCAAATGGGCAAAGGCTACATTTTCAGTTCTAGCTATGTTTTAGAGCTCTGCTGCTCTTCAGTCACCCGCTAACTTATTCAGGGTTTATTGGCTGTGGCTAGAATCTATGCCTAGGTCTTCCTGCAATCATGAAACAAAGCCCTTGAGAATTAAGATGTAAAGAAGAGATGGGAAAGAAATAAGGAATCACACAATATATGCAGGGAAAGTACCAGTTACAGGTTGGTAATTTTCATTATTTGGATGTGGACATACTATAAATTATGCTTCTCTCTCTTACAGGAAAGTGGCATCTCGGGATGAATTGTGTCACCAATGATGACTTCTGCCACCACCCCCTCAAACATGGGTTTGATTACTTCTATGGGCTCATAGTGACCAACCTTAGAGACTGTAAACCAGGGCAAGGCAGCGTATTTGCCACAGGGATTCAAACTTTTATTACCATGCCAATTCAGTTCATTAGCCTTGCCCTAATAACTCTGGAATTGCTGCATTTTATTGGCCTTCTCAGAGTATCACAAAGAGCCCTAGGCCATGTCATTTTGTTATCTACAAGTTTTTTGGGAATTTTACTCTTTTTCTTTTATAATTTTCGATATCTCAATTGCTTCTTGATGAGGAACCACCAGATTGTTCAGCAACCTTTGTCCTACCAAAATCTTACTCATAGGTTGACAGAAGAAGCTGTGCAGTTTATAGGAAGGTAGGTTAGAACAACCATGTTATAATTTCATAATACCATATTCTGTCATAGTGCTGCTTCCACAGGGAAGGTTAAAAAGGGGGTCATGATGGAATGTCAACATACTTCTCTAATAGGTACCAAGAAGTGAAAAATAAGTTAATCTTAGTGGAAATGCACCATTTTACAATACAATTCATGTGGGGCACAGCTGTACTTTCACCAGTGCGTCCACAGGTGGCAGATAGTGGAATGACCTTCAGGGAAGGCTAGCTGTGAAATAAGCAGGGGTAAACTCTGACAAATAAGTAGTCATGGACCAAGCAACACCAGCACCACCAAGATGTGGTAAGGACAGAAAATGGCACTGCTTTCTCTCCTGAAAAGCCACATATATCTTTTGACGGTGCTGTGATACAGCAAATGTAGATTGCCACTTTAATAAGCCTACCCAGTCCATGGCCGTGGGTCCACAAGTTCTCAACAGCAGAGCAAGCAGAATAAAATGTTAGAATCTCAATGGCTGTAATGGCAGATGAAAACTACAGTGGAACTACATCCCCAGTTTTCCTGGTCTCTTTGCCATTGGATCAATATCCCATACTGTCAGGAGCCATGTGGAATCTGATGTGCAGCAGCCTCTCCATGATAAAAGAAGTCATGCACAGGCATCTTCCATGAAAACAACTTTTCTCAAGCACATTCCTCAAGCCCTTTGGCAACCAACTAATGGCAATGGGAGCAGGATTGTAAGGCTTGGTACATCCTAGTCATGAACTGGCATGAAGGTGGTAGTTACAAGAAGGTCATCTAGCACTTGGATGAGGCAGGAGTGGAATTTGACAGCAGTAACCATGACTGAGCAGCCCACATCAGGATCCACTCTGCTCACCTGACATGGGCAGGGGCTAGAAAAGGTGCCCTGAACATAGCCTGTCTAATACAGCATTCTGTATTTCTTCCTGATTGGATAACCATGTCCAGTGGGAATACCTTTACTATGGTCATAAATACCAACCAAGACACAATCATTTTCAGGACATGGAACATCAGGCCCCTTTCAGACAACCCTAACAGTGAATGCCCAGAGTGCCACACTGCACTCATGGCCCAAGAACTCAGGCATTACAACACTGATGTAGCTGCATTTAGTCAGACCCAGCAAGCAGGAGATGGGCAACTCAAAGAATGTGGAGGTGGCAATACCTTCTTCTGGAAGGGTAAACAGGAGTGAGAATGCCAACTGCATGCCTGTTCCAACATAGTCCTGAATCAATGTACACTTAAACTTGATCTAGGTTAGACCACTGCATGGAACTTTAGTATAGTTATCTGTGCAGCCCCAGGGCTGGAAAAGCCCAGGCGCTGGCCCCATCCCTAAGGCTGTGCTTTTCTCATCTACTCCCTGGCACTAGGCTATTTTTAGAATCCCCCAGCCCCTCACCGCTACTCTCTCAGATCATCCAGGCCCCACTCTGAATCTCCTATTCCAGTGGTTTATCAACATTTGAATACTGACAGCTGAGGAAGTAAGTTTTGATGGGGGGGAGAGGAGAGGGGCAGAAGGGTAAGTGGGGGTAGACTTGCTGTGGAGGGCTGGGGTACTAAAATTAGCCCCTGGTCCCTCCCAAGCTTCCATCCCCCTGAGGGCCCTGTGAACTCCCTTGATCCTGCCAAACTCTCCCGCACCCGAGCAACCCTGGTGGATCCCACCTGCCTCCTGATCACTTCCAGAGTCACTGCCTGCTCCCCACATTTCCCCAATGCCTCCCACAGATCACACCAGGATACCACAGACACTGTCTCTCCCCTTCACCCCGCCCCCCAATCGGTCCTTGGCTCACACCTGTCCCTCAAAAAAAGCACTGGGTGGGGAAAGTGGCACAGAACAAGTGAAAATAGCATGCAACAAAACAAATGAAGGTTTGGTCCTCCAGTGAGATACTCTGACTGCCAGCTAGAGCATCTCTACTACTCCATTTGTGCCCTTTCTGCTCCAGCACGGCAGAAGCTGAAAGGAACTGGGCAGGCATAGTTTGCCCAAAGCGGGACAATGTGCCCTGCAACAAAGAACACATGCAGGGGCATGTGGTGTGGCAGAAAAGTAGCAGTACAAATTTGTGCTGCTACTATTTGTGCAACTGCAAGTACACACCCCTCTACATCTGGATGCAGCCATTGTGTCCATATTTTGTGGTTTGACCCATGAATACAAGTATAAATATGAATGAGCTTGGTGTACTCTGCCATCATCGCTCTTTTCTTTCTTCAATATGTTTGAAATGTATTCAGGAACTGTGAGCCTTGAAAACAAGATGATCTCATGTATCCCATTTCCCCCCCCAGTTCTCCCAAATGTGGACCTCTGATCCATGACAAGCCAGCTTGCCATGCTTTCCCATGCACCCTCCCTCCCCCCTGCTAGTCTCTACATTTTGACTTACCTTAGCTAGAGTTACCATTTTTAATGTGATCTAACCCTCCCCTCCCCGCCCCCCCCAAAAAAATATGTTTGTACTTGGCCATAAAATCTGCTTCCTGGCAAGTCATTTGTATTTTTTTGCTGTAGTGGCAGAAGATTAACCCTATTTGCCAAGTCATGCTCATTGTTTTCTGAGAATTATCTATACACACCAAAAACTAAACCTAAGATATGTAGCTTGAATGCTTTGGTGTTTACAGTGAAATAAATATTTATCAAAGAAAAAAAGGTCAGAATTACTAGAAATCAAATCATGGTTTCCCTAAGTGTAAGGTATATTATATTAAATTTATTTTATCCCCCTAACACTTAAACTTGAAGGCCCAGAGTAGTAGTAGTAAAAGTGCTCATTATAAATAAACATAAGTACCAATACAGAAAAGAGGGTGGCACCGCTAAACAAATAAACAATAAATGGAATGGTGAATTTGAAAGATTTTGTGTTTCACATCAGGTTAAAAAAGTTGTTCATACTTTCAGCAGCTGAAACTTAGATGTTTTAAAACTGAAAGTTCTCTTTCAAATTATATAAAAGCAATAGCAATACATTTTTGAGGGAGTTGTTTATGGAAGTATTCCAGTTAATGAAACAAGAGTTAAACTGTTATTGTCAAATCTCCCTCCCACCTACTAGCTGTTGGGTCATTCCACTTCAAGGTCACAGTAGAAACAGTTGGTCATGATTCCCTCAAAGAGGTCTGAACAAGATAAATAGCTGCCTCTGATCTTTGGAAGGATATTAATAGATGCAGCTCTTTTCTGTCTGGCAGTCAGCTGCCAATCAGAGCTTCTTGATTTGAGTTGACAAATTATGTTATTTTTGTGCCCATCTATATTAATCATTGATTTTAAATTTCTTTACTTAAGGTAGGTCTTTTGTTTCTTAATGCCTATTCTTTTAACTGAACTACGTCTCGAAAAAAGCATTTTTAACGGGCAGGTTGATAGTCACCTTTACCAATACTAGTTTATATCTAACACTGCAATAATATTCTGTGACATTAGAGACTGAAATTAGATATGCAACTCAAATTGACTCCTCAATATTAAGAGCTTAAAAGTAATATTTATAGCTTTTTAAAGCAATTGAAAAACTATATAAATAATATTCTCTATTATTTTTTCAATTATCTCTGTCACTAGTGGTGATCTTTGTTTTGCAAAGCATAAGTAACCACAATAATTTTCCAAACCTAAAAGGATATAACATCAAATATAAGAAAGCAAGTAGATTCCTGGTAGAAATTATCTTTAATGAAAGCTGAAGAAATATTGCACTATAAATGTTAAGAAAAACTGCCCCCCTCCAAGCTACTTAATACAGTGGCTTTTCTGTGTAGATAATCTTTAATGATGGTTTTACCCTACAGAGTATATTCAATGCAATATTTTACAACTAAATATCAAATATAATTACGTAAAACAATGCGAAATATAACTTGTAATAGTTATACTTGTTCTTGGACTTGCCACAAACATTTTTGATTTGACTTAGAAAAGGCCACTAAATTATTTGCTACTTACAATAAAGCTCCAAAACTTGAGTGTTCACTTTTATTCCAACAAATGACAAATCAAAATGGTAAAGGATGGCACTAAATTACAATGCCATAAATTCATTTATATATCTGTATCTATATCCAGAGGCAACCCAAGCAGGGCATGGGGACCAGGGCAAATCAGCCCATGTGGGGCTCTGCCCCATTGTGATCCCATGGGCCCTGGACCCAAAGAAGCTGCTGCCACCATTGGCAATGGTGGTGGTGGTGGTGGGGGTTCCGTGGGGTCCAACAAAGTGAAAGGCCCAGGCAGTTGTCCCAATTCGCACCCCTTACGGATGGCCACATCTATATCTATAGCTATATCTATACCTATATCTAGATAGATATAGATATATAGATAGTATTTTTCTATATAACATTTTGCTCACAAGTTTTTATCCAGCATTTTACCAAAAAAAGGAGAAATATAGGCTTGTATAGAGTTGAAGACAGTGAAAAAAATTAAAACTAAAACCTGTGGATCACACACACTGTCTCTCAAGAATGGCAGATGGGAGAGAGAGCTCAGCTGGGGAACCTTTCTCTTTAAAAACCTGTCTCTTAGAGAAAAATCCAATTTATGTCAGGCATTTGACTCAAGACTCCATGACTGATTTCCAAATCAAATTTAGAAGTAGGGGTGGATGACTCCCCTCTTCCACCCCCACCACCTAGTTTTCAGCTTAAAACATTCAAATTTTCAATTAAAAGTTTAATATCAGTAGTTTCTGAATAAACAGGCTTGTTTATTGCAAAAGCTTCTTGAAAACCCAATTGTCTGTTAGAAGGTAGTTTTGAAGAGAAAAAAAAATTACTAGCCCTTGTCAATATATATACATGGAATTTGGTTCAAGGAGAAGGGAGAGATTTTGCCACATAATACCCATCAGAACAGACAGAGCCAAGGTGAGAGGAAGGACACAGAAGCATACGTGTACTGCAACACAACGGATTTCTTTCCATGAGAGTAAAGTATGAGTATTATGTGAATCCCTTTTACTAAAGGGCTTATGACAAGAATTGCCTTTTGGGACTGATGGAGCAGTCTCAGCCCAAAAGGTAAGAAGCGAGTTACATTTTTCTCCTTAACAGATACACTTACCAGCTCTGTAAGGAACTAATATAGCTTTCTGATTTGAGAGATTAATACTATTTGTTTTCACAGTAAAAGGAAGTGCAAATACTAAGGGATTACTATTCAATGCAAAACCCTCATTCCTTTATCATTGGTGTTTTAAAAGGTGTCAACTTACATATGCTTTTCTAGAGCTCTATTGGTTCACTGAAATTTTCATGATCATGAAGTCAAGTAATCTTCATTAATATTTGAAATAATCCTCCCTAAATTCTAATGCCAAAAGTCCTCTAAACGTTCCCTTTACAACCTGCTCAAAGTGATTAGAGATATGGAGCCAACTGATCAAAACAGCAAAACTCACAGCCCCTCTCTAAGTTCAGTTCTTCCCTTCCTTTTTTCTTTCATATTGTAGAAAAATCTAATGAAAAAATGGCCTAAAATGAAAGAGGACCTGTTATGGTTACAAAAGAAAAAATAATCTACATTCTTAATTATTTATATCAGCATTGAGTGGCTATTCTTTTTTTCCTCAGGGTTTTATATGGATATTTATTTTCTTTGACCTCTGTTTCTTATACTAACCTTCTGTAAAACTTCAGTATGCTGAGCTATCCATGAAGGCAAATTAGGTAAGAGCTTGCTTTAGTTCAAAAACAATGTATCTTTAAAAAGATACACTGTGCTTCCTGGTAGGGTCTCACAGAGAGGCTCTATCAGTAATGATAAAGAAAAAAGTGCTTGCAATTACACCCTTTTATGTCTCAACTTTAACACAGTGCTTGTAATAATATTTTGGACAGGTATAACAATAGGCAAAGAGATGGGTATTCTAAGTATTTAAATTTGTATTTGGAAACAATATAGTACATATTTAAAAAGGGGAAGAGTGTTGTTTCAGAATTGATTTTAGTCTAGCAGCTATATGCCATTTCTTCTGTCCTGTAGAAAAGACAGCATTATTGTAGAAAGACTTCATGTTATTGCTAATACTTTATTGCTGTCTGCTAAATAATCTTCTTCTGTTAATATTTTCTTCTTTCAGGAATACTGATACACCATTTCTTCTTTTCATGTCCTACCTTCAAGCCCACACTGCTCTATATGCATCAAAATATTTCAAAGGAAAGAGTAAACATGGCTTATATGGGGATGCTGTGGAAGAAATGGACTGGAGTGTAGGTAGGTAGTACATTAACTGAAGTGTTACTATTGCTTAAATAATTTCTGAGGCATTTCTTTAATCTTCACTGGAAATCTGTGAACATTCCCAAAGTCCATCCCCATTACAAAATGACTAAATATTTGTATGCCTAAGTGATTAGAAGCTATTTTGTAAAATATAGTAACATTAAGACTGCATGTATTTTGTAATATGGTTCAGTCAACCTAACAAGTCAATGAAAGTTTAATATAGTGTAAGTCACCAATGGGAAAGCAGTCATTAAAGCCTGGGTTAAAGTGATTTCATAGGGCTGTCATCAAAAGAATTTATGATAAAATAACAGTAAAATCTTATTATGCATTGTTATTGATACTGTTATCATCATAAAAATATATGAATAACTCCTATTTATTGAAGAAGTCAGTTATCTGGGGGATGTAATTCTATGGACACAGTACAGCCAAAGGCCAGTAATTCACCTTATAAGGTAGTGACCCTCTCAGCTACCAAATACTAGAGAGCAATAATCATGAAATCCTTCAGTGGTCCTACTTTATTTCTGGGCATATGGGAATGACTTTCCATTTCTGGAAGTAATCACCTGTGAAAACAACTCAGAAGTTCATACTTGAAACAATCAGGCTGAAGTATACCAGTACTGAAAGATAATGACCCTCCTGTCTTCCTCCTCCCTACTTACCCCAGAACAATTTTGGTTTCAGAACAGTCAAGTACAAAATTGCTTTCTTTGAGCAGGCAATATTTATTAAATCACTAAAAACAGATTCTTATCACAGTTTAAAATGTGTGTATAATAATACATTTTCAGACAATGCCTTTTGATTGCAAGCATGTACAGTTCAATTTCATATGTATTTCTGTTTATAATTAGGACCAAGAAATTCTATTACAAATGTCAAGGGATGAATGGGCTATAGTAATCCTTCAAAACAGTACACAGAGAGTTTGTCATATACTTAAAGAAATATTGTCAAAAAGAAAGGTGGAAAGAAGCTCTTGAAGGAAGAGAAATATTTTTGTGAACAGCTGAACCTGCATTAGAGTTCATGAGAGTAAGGAAAACGTATGCAGCTCCTTTGTACATTCACCACTCATTCTGATGGTCTGGTTTATTACCATTCCTGAGTTGATTGTCTGCTACATTAGCCTTAGACTGCCTTATAGGTCCTGTGAGAGTGCTAGGTTCCCAAGTTGCTTATTTGTACTAACATGAAAAAAAATTAAATGGTGCTGCTTTCTCTTACGTAATAGGAACTACAAAGAAAACAGGTAAGAGAAAAGATTTTCAAAGGAACACAAAGGAGTTATGTACCTTTTGATATGGGCACACAAACTATTTATTGCAGTGTAAAAGGGAGTGGAGATTTATGGCACATTGGCTGCTCCACAATATCTTCCCACATCCATGTTCTTACCTCATGTTAGACCAAAACATCGAACCATGGTAGCATGGCCATTTTTGAGAGTATTAGAGTGTGTCCCAACGAGCACTCACTTTTGGTGAGTGGCACCTCAGACCCATTTGAGGTGCCTCAAACTGCACATGACACAAGTGCACCCACTCACCGCACTGCTAATTGACAGCATAACCCTTTTTTTTGACATCTGGAGATCCTGGTGTCAAAAAAAATGCTGCTAAAAAAAGCAGCACAGTATACGTGTTAACAGCATGCTGGCCAGAGCCACTCTCTAGCTGCCAGCCAGGCTCCAAGCACCTGGCTCAGTGTTGCTGCTCCCCCAAGAAGCCCCTAGAACCCCAGGTAAGGCTGCTGGGATCAGTACAGGTGCTGGCCTCAGTCTCCCTTAACCCACCCAGGTCAATTGCCATGCACGGGAGCATGCATGCAGGGGCATGCCCAGGGACAAATAGCAGCAGCACGAATATATGCTGCTGCTATTTTTCCCACAGGAAATGTGTGCACTGGTATGTGTGCATTTGTTGGGATGCACCCCTAAATTACAGTGTTTTACCCTGAGATAAGAGCAGTTACTGTGGAGAAACTGATGTTGTAAATCCCTGTTTGCTTTTACCAGGCACCAGTCATACACAAATGCCCAGCCCACTGAAAAAGGCACCTAACTCCCAGAGGCTTCCTCAAAAATTCAAGGCAAAATATGTCCAAGTAAAATAGATGTGATTAGCTAAGGATGGCATTGTATTCCCTTCTTTATCATCTAAGGGTGGTCCCTCTTCTGAATATCTAGACCAGGGGCGCTCAACCTTTTAGCCCCATGGGCTGGATGAGTGGTGTGAGGCTTGTCTGCAGCCTAGCTCCCCCATGGGGTCAGCATGCAGGGTTGAGTCTGACACATATAAATCAGGACCCTATCAGCCCCCCTAGCAACCTGGCCCAGCTCCACACACCCAACCTATCCTGCTTCTGTCCTGACTACCCAGATTGCGGCCTGCACTGCCTGGGCCAGTCCCCATGTGCCTAGATCAGGACCTGTAAGCCCAGATCATACCTCACATTTCTGTGGCCCCATGCACCATCAGACCAGCGCTATCATGGCCTTGTGCTGCATGCTCAGATCTGGCCTCACTATTGCCTTGGCCTTGCTTGCCTGATCTAGCATGCATGCCCATGCTCTCTGACCCACAAGTCTGGAAATCTGGCACCAGAGGAGCAGCAAGTAACACTGCCAGTATTCCCCCCACAGTTCAATTTTTGGACCCAAGGAGAACCTGGCAGGATGGATGACACAATTCAATAGCCTGCAGGTTGGGAGTCGAGTAGCACTGACCTAGACAACCTGTTTCAGTTGTCTACATGATTTTCTTAAAACTCAGAAATGCCACTTATGCACAGGTTGGCTCTCTATTTCTGGACGTATCAGGAACTGTTCATGTTGACCCAGGAAGCCAGTTTCAGGGGGAGTGCCAGAGAAGGAACTAAGTAATAGCTGATCTCGGGTGCAGTGGTTATAGAGTTGCACTGGGAAATTTGAACAATTGAGGTTCATCCCCTCTGGGTGAGGGTGCCTTAAATGTAGGTCCTCTGGCTTCCTAAGTCAATGCTCTAGCCAGACAGTTATTGGTGCAAACTCCACCCTGAAAGCCCCTGATGCTATGTTCCTAAGTCTCTCTGATTGTGGGTTGTGGTTGACTAATGTACATGCCCAGACATCTCTTATTTGTAGTCTATGCACTCAGGATACACAGCTAGGAATAGGATTCCTACCTTTGCCTACGATTCTTATCTCTTCACTTAGATGACCATAAATGTTATGTAGATCAGTGTTTCTCAACCTGTGGATTGCAACCCAAAAATGGGTCTCAAAGATGTATGAATGGGTCACAAACAAACTTGAAAATGGAGAAATGTGCGGAACCATGGCCTTTCCCTTGCAGGCTAGTACAGCTCCAGCCTGCCAGGAGCTCTTTGCCCTCCCCAGCCTCACACTGGGGGGGGGAGGGAGGGAGGAATAAGGGGCCTGAGTGGGGACTGGCCACTGATGTTTACAAATAGGTCCTAGTACAAAAAAGGTTGAGAACCACTGATATAGATAACTAAAACTGGCCACTTAGATGACTAGGAAGGAACTGGAATGCTACCAAAATTTGTCTAATATCTTGCTAATTTCATTGTCCAGCATGTTGTAGGTTCTGTGCTGAAAAGCATAAATAATGTTAGCTGGAACAGGTGGCCTGAAAAAAATGAAAAGCTGCAGACTTCCTACAAAAGGAGTAGTCACCTACTGTCACCCAAATGTAAATAATTAGGTATACACAGAGACATATGAAGGGAAAAAACACTAGAGATCTCAACTTTGCACAAAATCTTTAAATAGAAAAACGCTCTGGGTTTAGCATGGCAAATATAAAATATAGAAAACCGCATTATAGCACAATACTGAAAAGGACCAAATTCTTATAGAAAAGGATATACTACCTTCATTGAGTTATTTGAGAAATGCATGGCACCTAAGGTACAGTATGCACAGTATCAGGGATGTTTTGTTGTTTGGGGTAATGTGCCTTGTGGGGGGGTCATGAAAGGAAGGGAGAAAGAACAACAGATGTTCTACAGTTGTGACTGTCAGATTCCAGAGATCAAGCATTTCTTTCAAAATCAGAAGCATGAAGGTGAATGAAAATTTCCTGATTTGAACTCAGGATAAAAAAGATGTTCTTATGGCACATCACAAAATTCAAGTAAGATGGAAGAATCCCTGTTGAATCCCTCAGACAGAGAATCTTGAATCAAGGAAAATTCTTTCTGGAAAGTTAATTGTCTAACTCTTAGTAATGAATCTTAGTAAAAAGATTTCAAAGAAAAAATAATGTTTCACATGGGAGCTGACACAAAGGCAGGTCGATGAAATGCTCTTTTAAATATTTCATGTTTGTAGTTTGTTAAATTGGTAGGTGATGATTATGATTACATTCTATGTCACAAATACTAAGCCCAGAGTCTCAGGATAAGCTTTGAGACAATATATTTCTACTGTTCTTGCATATTGATGCATATGTAATGGATTTCAACATTTAAAGAATTTACAGTTATAATGTCACTGCATATAACATGCCCCAGAGGGTTATAATCAGGCTAGTTAACATTTTAATTTTGTTTCAATGTAGGTTAAGTACCTTATTAATGTTATTAATTATACTTCATAGAGCAGGTAGAATAACTTCACATGCTTTAAATGGAAGGAGAAGAGCTGGATCAACAGAATATAATCCTTTTCTCTCTGTGTATTTTTCCCATCTCTCTGTAATAACACAGTAGTGGGTTTGGATTTAATATGGAAGTATAAACAGATATGTGTTGAAATTATTTATGATACAAATTAAGTACCACTAAAAATAAACTACTACAAAGAGTATCAGAGCCCTCTACAGGTTTACATTAGTACTGTGTAAAGATTACACACCGTTTCAAAGACTACCAGAACAAGAGTTCTCTCTTCTGTCCTCCTTATAGTAGCAAGGCTACTAAAATAAATTGTTTTAGTCTTCTGCAGCATGATATTTGCATTGCCTAACTATAAGAAAGAGCTAGCGATTGCCATTACTAACAGTATTCTGGCACAATTGATATATTAAAAAAATGTGTGGCTATTACATTTAGCATCCTGATGGTTAATGAGAAAATGCTGTGAATTCCCAAGTGAAATGAAAAATAGGCCATCCCAATCTGTTGCATTAGAAGCAATACTGGGTGCATCTACACATTCATTAATATGCTGTAATTATGGTGCTTTAAGTTTAATACTTGTAATAACCTGTAATAGTTATTACGTCTAGTACTTGTAATAACAGGTACTAATTTAATGAGCTGTAAGCTGCACTACTGTGCATTAGCACCAATGAAAACTTTTTGTGTGATGCTTAATGCACATTAGACTAAATCTACTGTGCATCAGCTCATTAGCATGCTTTTTGCCAGCTGCACTAATGCGCAATAGAATTAGTCCAATGAGCATTAAGCATCTCGTTTAGATCCTTCCACTGATGAACAAATAGTTCAGTATGTGTTTATCATTAAATAGAGGGGGGGGAAACAACCTCCAAACTTTGTAATATGTATAGGTTCTATTTAAAAATTTCCTTAATGATATGATATAGTCATTGGAGAAAAGAAAATAGGTGGGTCCTATCTACAATTTGTATGTTGAAACAGACAAAACTATGAAACTGTTAGGAGTCAAATATGAAAAAGCCCTTGATTAACTATGGCAACTCAAAGAAACTACTTCCATTTCCCACTGATGGTAGGAGACTGTGGAAATAATTTTCATTCTTTGAACTACAGAAGGAATTGTATTTAATTATATCGATATTTTCTGGACTCAGACTGAGAAAGTATGTGTATTCATGGGCAGATTTTTGTACCATGGGCATGGTGTAGGGTCAAAGACCAAGATTTTCTAATATTTACTGATTTGGTGTTCTTAATCTGAGACATTTTAGTGGGTAAGATTTTTCAGAAGGTGCCCTCTGATTAGTTAATTTGAATTGTCCCAGGTTAGATCATCAAAAGTACTAACTAAGGGTGAAATCCTGAATTTATGGATTCAGTTTGGCCGGATTTTTATACAAGGCTCTTATGAAAAAAGTTATCAAAGATTTTATGGTCTCACTACCCATTCTTATAACACATATTGCCAAAATTCAAACTTCAGACTTCTTGGCCATTACAGTATATGGAAAAATGTTTATCTTCAAAATCTTCATTATTTAGGGCTTTTTAGGGTTTGAACTATAAAGGTCTTACCTTTTCTGTTAAGCAGAACCAGAAAAGAATTTAAATGAAGTAGTTAAGATATGCTGCAAATGTTACTTCTGCCCTTAGGAGAACTAGTTTATAAAATTGTATTTCCACTGTGTTTGTTTATTTTTAAGACAGAGTAGAGGATGTGAGGCTAAAGAATAATCTTGCAAAGTGATTCTACCATAAATCTGATTCAGTGCTGAACAAACAGTAAAATGAACAATAGCATCTCCTAGGTAAAGCTGATATTGTTTTGATAATATTGCAAAACAGTTATTTCAGAAATAAACTGTCCTTTGCATTATTCAAACACATTGCTTTCCCCCCTTTCTTTGTGTTCTTATTTTCAGTTTGAAAACACATTTTATCCAATTAATCCTGTATCTACCCCAGTAATGTGTTTGACTACAACATATAATCTAGAAACTCCTTGCTCATGGCAGGTTTATCCCTGCCTAAATTATCTCAGGCAAGTGTTTGCCTAACCTGATCCCCCAAGGGTGGAAATTAGGGCTTGTGAAGCTTCAGTTGCTGATTCGATTCAGCACAGCTTCGGCTCAATTCAGTGGCTGAGTCTCCAAATCCAAATCGAATCAGGAGACCCATTAATTTCTCTGAATCAAATCAGTTTGGAGAGATTTGGAATGATTCAGTGATTCAAACATAGACACAGCTTTAAATTTTTTTTCTGCATACCTCAAGGTATCAGTTGGCTCGTGAATGCTGCAATGGTGGGGCGGATGGAATGTCCCACAGGAGCACGGAGGACTCCCCAGTGTGCTTGGCACCAGACCTAGCAGTGAACCAGAAGCATTTCCAGTCCACTTCCAGGTCCACTGGGGAGCACTCAGGCACCCCGGCTCGGTGACTGGTGCCTCCTGGGTCTGGTAGAGCACCCAATGGCTGATCACTGAGCCGGGGGACACAGGGTAGCCCCCAGTGCACTCCCTAGCAGACCTGGAAGTGGACTGGAAGTACTTCTGGTCCACTTCCAGGTTGCTTGCCAAACTTGCAGAGGGACCTGAGCACTCCTGTGGGACACTCCAACCACCCCAGAATCACAGCATTCACGAGACATGACTGGTACTTTGAGGTATGTAGAAAAAACATTTAAAATTGTGTCTATTCTGTGAATCAGCATCAAACCTTCAGATTCAGCCAAATCAAATCGGGGACAGTGATCCAAATCAACAAATTGAATCACTGTCCCTGATTTGAGCCAAATCTGAATCTAAATCATTATGGAGCCCATTTCACACACCCCTAGTTGAAATTCCACAACATTTCTAAGTAACCTGCTCCAGTTCTTTACCACTCCTGTAGTTAAAAATTTCTTTCTAGTATTCAACCTAAATTTCTTTTATTCTAATTTAAGCTCTGCCTTGCAACTTTTACTGTTCACTGGGTACACTAAGACTATCCACCCTCTTTGTGGCAATATTTTTTTTTTATTTGAATACTGTTATTGAAACCTACTTCACTGTTCTGTCCTCCAGACAAAATAACCTCAAATCATTCAATCTTTTCCTGTAAGTCATGTCTCTGATCATTTTTATTGCTTTCCTCCTTTTAGTCTTCACTGGGTGTGTCTACACGAGACACTTTACTGTGTGTGTAGACTAATCTCCCCCTGGCTGCTGTATAGGGCCAGAGCTGGGTAGGAACAGCCTTGTACCCAGCTGCTTCCATGTATAGCAGATTGGTTGCCAACAAGGAGTACATGTAGATGTGCTCACTGTTAACAATATTGATGCAAATCTTGGTGTGTGTTGGGGGTCACCATTTGGCCTAGATGTGTTTTAGCATATTAACACCTTTTCTCTTTCCATCCAGCCTGCCAGAGATTTCCCAATGAAAATGTCCTTGTGTATATTCTTGTGAACTCTTTGGAAAACTGAATTCCTGTGAATACATGGGACTGAACTCAATAGTCCAAGAACCACTTTCTAGACCCCCCTGCTTCCTCTGTAGGTTAGACACGGGCATAAATCCCCAAGTCATCTCAATTCAAAGAAAATATGCTGAGGATTAGACACAGTGAATAAAAATAATTCTGTTTGGAAGTGGTGTGTATATGTATGGATTATTTTTACTGCTTCAAGCCATGGAGTTTATATATATATATATAATTTCCAAACTGGATTATTTTTCCTCACTGGGTCTGATCCTCAGCATGTTTCCTTTGAAATATACAGAGGAAAACTTGTCAGCTTGTCTCCTTAACTGGATGGATTCATGTAAACGTGTCATTAAGGTGCCTTGACCACTCCGCTTGTTTATATATATCACTTCCAAACTGGATTAACTACGTGTTAAACTACAAGCAGAGGAAGGGGAGGTCTGGCAAGTGGTTCCTGGACAACTGAGTTCAGTCCCCTGTGTTCACAGGAAGTCAGTTTTCATAAGTGTTCACAAGAATGTCTACTCCAACATAATTTATTGTGCTGTAGAGTTCTGTAGCTTGAAGCAGTAGATTTGAATCTGTGCAATGCCACAGGAAGGTTAGTTGCTATGTGGGCAAGGCAACATATAGTTTCTGGTTGAGGGTTAGTGTGCAGTGAGCAGTACAATATGTTTAAGCTCATTGCTGCCAGGCACAGTAAATTTTCATTCTATACACGGTCTATATAGGTCTGTAGGTGGAAGCAATGCCTAGAGGAAACTTGTCAGCTTGTCTCCTTAACTGGACGGTATCATGTAAACATGTCATTCTGATGCCTTGACTACTCCACTGGTTCCTAGTTATTTTCACTGCCAGTTTGAGGCATGAGTTTCAGAAATATCTTTGGCCCAAGCTCAGGGGCATCAATAAGCATGTTCACAGCCAAGGTAATAATTGTTTTTTCACAGTATATGTACTCCTTTGCAGCAGTTCAACTCACATCATCAGAATGAAGCAGAAAGAGCCAAAAATAGTGTTCTTGGTTTAGAAGGTTTGGCTCTGAGATAGTGGCAGGGTACACAAATTACACTTATTGAGTGGTAAGCACACAGGAAGTGCTCTACAGCCATAACCAAGCAGATGGTCAGGACACATCGAGCACTGTAGAAATGGTGGATAAGATAATGGTCTAAGATAACCCTGGATGGATGTGGTATCACACTTTAGCACTGTAAATTATGAACATCTTTACCACACCCCATTGTGACTCATGGTATGTCACATTCCTCCAACATCCTGTGGAGCACTGCAGCACCCCACTCACCCCACTTCATGGGGCGGTGGTCTAGCCTAGGCCAGAGCTCATCTCCTCTTCCCCAGTGCTGCACTGGCCCCACCTCCAGGGCTCTTAGTGACCTAAGGTATTAAAGCCCCTGTTTCCAACTCCCACCCTGCTTGCTCCCTCTGGCCAGCTATGAGCCACTGTCTGGTATTATTTCTCTGTGTGCGGATTCCATCTACCCCATCTCGGCACTTGTAAAGATTGCAGCTTTCGATTAAGTCCGATGCTGTTTGTTGGACATCACATTCATGAAGGTGTTCATCTTGTAGAGTGCTGTTTTGTAGCATCCATATCCAGATCTCAGTCTGTTCATTTGACTGCAGTTCTCTGTCAAGGTCATCCCTAATGGGACACTTATTTGGTATTGGTATAAAACACTGCAGGAATAGATTTCAGACTAGAATACTCTGAATGATCATTTAATTTCCATTCATCCCACCCCTTACCTAAATTTAGTGCAACACAAAAGGCCACAGTACCTGACCTGCTGGGCTCTCCATAGGCCTAGAAATCTGACAGCAGGAGAGCAGTTAGGGTCTGTCTTCTTATATCACTTTGTCTAATGCCCTAATAGAGCCCTAATAGACAGCACTAGCAAAATGAGGACAAAACCGGACCCCTGATGTGGGGGGTTGGAATGGACAGGGGAAGGGGGGTGGTACACAGCCAGTCTGGGTTTTGGGGAGCAGTGTCCATGACACAGGGCCAGAGGAGCACATGGCTGGAGACCCATGGCCTGGTGCCAGGCCGTGTGCACTCGAAGCCCTCCATTCATACTCATCTGATGAAGGTCTTCCAGTCTACAAGGGTGCAGAGCTAGTCAGCCAGGGCTTTGTGTATCCAGACAACCTGCTTCGTGTGGGGCCGGGGTCACCAACTTCATCAGGGAGGGAATACAGGCATCTGGGACACATGCACATGAACATACACACACATGCACATAAATATATGTAACCCGGACGGTACTTTAAGAGGTACCCCCTCTCCAATTGAAAGGATCAAAGCAGGTGCACAAGCACTGTGGGAGGTGTAGGGACACCCCCCCCCCCCTCCTCCAGAGCAGAGCCAGACCACAAGTGGGGACTTAACCATATACCTTTTATATGAGAGAACAGTACTGGGAACATAACCAGTATAAACCAGGGGGTATAGAGAACAGTACAATGCCCCAAAGGGGCAAGATTCAACAAAGGTTAGATACTTACAATCATAGACATATTCATCCAGTTGACAAAAGACGGAGTTAACCAATATGTAAAACACAAACAGCAGAACAATAATACTGGTTGGTGAAATATAAAAGGCACAAAATACAAAATGTCAAATGACAAGGAATATAGGGTCTAGGTACCTGGAGAGGGAGAAAGGCAGAAAACACAGTGGCCCCTTTCCACAGCAAGAAGAATTTCTCCCTGTTAGTTCACTCACCCCAAGTCACCCAATGTGGGCCTTGAAATTGCATTTCCCCTGTGGTAGGCAGAAACTCTACCACACAGCCACCAGTGCAGCACCAAGCTATGAGGGGTCTTGACCTTCCCAGAGCTGCAGCCTCATGTTGAGCTAGAAGTAGAGCTGAGAACCTCTCAGGTCACTGCTCAGATCCTTGCTGAAGCTGGGGAGCCTCTCTGGCTGGCTGCAGCCTCTTGTAAGCAATCCTGGAGCCCAGCGGGCAGCCTCTCCTGCTGGGTGCATGCTGCACTGCTGAGGGTCCAACTGCTGCCTGCAGGTCTCACTCCTTCTGGGGCAACTGCTTCTGCCCTGCTGGCCCAGCTCTTTGAATCTCCTTGCTGGTGTTCTTTGAGTCAGCCACGCTGCCCCTTTTATTCCCCTCCAGGTGACCCAAGGGGCCAATCAGGGGACATGGAGGGTGAGTCTCTGGGGCCTGATTGGTGAGGAAAGGGAATCCTACGTCCTCCAATCATCTTTTACCCTTTCAAAATCCCTGGGCTGAGTCACTGCCAGCTAGCCCATCACATATAGATACGCAGAACCCAGGCACCCATGTCACACATACATCCACACATGCATGCACACACACACACACACACTGAACCCAGGCATCCAGGACACACACACATACTTGGCAGTCATCCACAGGGCACAGTGGATGAGCATGCATGATACAGCTGACTGGTGACCACAAGGGAGCATGCCATGCTGACATGCTGCTACATCAGGTCCAGGTGGGTGACCATGATGTCCCCACCAGCCATCTGGACCTGAAGCAGCAGCTAGTCAGTTGTATGGCTCCACTCGGAATCTTTGGCATCCTGGGCAGCCCAAGGGGCATGCTGGAGGGCATGCAAGAGTTCCCTCCTACTTGCTGGGCTTAGTCCATGCAGGCAGGCTCCAAGCCTCTCCTCCCCACCCTCCCCCGCCACCCCCTTTGCAAGAGCTATGTTCTGCTTGCTCCCGATCTAACCTTGGGCACTTAAAAGTAAAGCCTGAAAGAGCGCTTCCACCTCAGGCTTCTTGAATGCTTGTACTCAGTCAAAATTACTGGTGCAGAATTAGATCATGCTGTGCGATTATCTTTGATTCAGCTTTTTTACTATAACCAGACCTCATTAGTCAGATTTAATTTGTGTGTTCAATGCTTAGACAGTACAGTGATAGGTCTGTAATAAAGATTATTACAATAAATATGTGTAAATTCCTCCCAAGGGCTTTCAACTCCAGAAGAAAGGAAAAAGATGAAAACTGTATACTTTATATAATTCCTTTCATCTGAAGAACTGTAAATACTCAGCAAACTTAAACAAGTAATATAAATACGTTAGTGTTCATTTTATCTTTTGCTGAACTGTGTCCAACTTGGTAGGGAAGTGTAGCAAGGGCCTAATCCAAAACCCATTCAAGTTAATAGGAATCATTTCCGTTGACTCCAATGAGCTTTGAGCAATGAGGTTCCAACTGTTTAACAGTCCACAGCAAAGGAGAGTAGATTCAGCGAGGAAGTGAAAAATACCTTTCAAGATTTTATGAGAAATTTGTGTAAGCAGAATTAAATTAATGAAACTGGGATTTGGCTACAACACCAATAAGACAGTCAACATCTGTGCTCTGAGGAAGGCTGTCATGGAGTCTTAAATGCTTATAAATGATCAAAAGGGACTTGTGTTTTACAGAAGAGTGCTTAGTGAGATTCTGAGATGTGTAACTGTCTCCTTAACTTACAATTCTATGTCTTCAGTAGACAGAATATATATACTGTTTTATTATACAGTTTATTAGTATATACTTGTGTATGTTAATATTATGTACTTAATAAACTATATAATAGTATTTGCATTCTGGAAGAGTTATGAGAAATTTATGAATTTGTAAATTCTTAAACTTGGAAAATGATCCTTAATTATAAATTCATTAAAGGGAAAAATTATATTTATTTTAAATTACTGTACACTGAAACTATACGCCTAAGAAATATTCTTAACATTCCTAATCTATTTTTAGTAGTAATGTTTTTATTCTTCTGGGAAATGGTATGACATTCAGCTAAAACCTCTTAACATCGCTTCTTTGTTTAGCTAGAATATGTGAGCTGGTCCTATTATATTTTAGTGTTCAGAGTCTGTATGCAATCAGCATTTATTTAGAATCTCACTCTGTTAATTCCAGCTCATGAAAGTACCATATATAAGCTGTTCGTTCTCAGCAGATTAGCGAATCTGAATTACATTAAAAAGAAATCAAAATAGAGAGGAGAAATAGCACTCTCATGTACCTTAGCAAAAAATAATGACAACCTCACAATTTGTTACTTTTATTTGTTTCCCTAATTATTAGAATTACACACAGGAACAGAAGCTATGGGCCAAATTTAGTACTACTTTACACCTTCTGTAATCATTTATGTATGTGCAAAGCAGAATTTTAAAGCTACCATTTCAGAATATCCCGAGACTTATAGTCTCTGAAGAATATTGTTTTCTATCATTCCACAAGTTCAAGTACATTACAGTCAATATAGTTCTACTCCACACTGTTTTATTAACTCATTTCTACTCAAATGTTGAGAGACCATTTCTAGGTCTAAGAAGATGGAGAAGTCTCTAGGACCACTTACTCTTTAGGCACCACTGATGAAATTATCAAGAAGGGTACAGATTAAAGACATTTGTCATGGTGTCTTTTGTTCTGTGGATGCCTTCCAACTCAGATCTGGGCTTGGACCCAAACTCATTTCATATGTCACCAAACAGTAATGACTTTTAGTCACTACTGAATGGGGTTAAATTTAAGAGGTGTCTTAGTAATGTAAAGCTCCCATTTCCAGAATGATAAGCCTTGTGAGCTACTTAATTCCCCCTTAAATGCAGTTTTCTTTTTTTATATATAACATCCTTGTACACAATATAACTCCTTCTAGAAGCATTTTACTTATTTTTTTACAAAATTACAAACCACATAGCAAGTAGCCATTGCCATAATTTTTTTTTTTTTTTAATCAGTCAAATTTAACTAAGTTGACTAACATTCCAGTAATGTGAAATCTTAGGCTAGTTACATTCAATCAAAAAGCCCAGGACAGAATCAATCTAAAGTATGCAGTTTTCTGTAAGTGACATAGTTTAGATAGGTAGTGAGGTAGTGAACAGAACACACATTTGGCTTTTGGTGGGCGGTGCAAATCTTAGACCAGGTTCCACCACTTTAAACTAGTCTGTGTGTGCCAGACTTCTTTTCTCCTATGGGTATAGACCAGTTTTGTGCGCTGAACTTGTTCTGTTACAGGTACAGGCTGGCTTCTGATTACTTACATGGGTTAAAATGTAATGTCTGTACCTGGTCTTCGTAATGCAGTGTCAGTTGCTTGCTGTGTTATATCTGAAATTACATAGAACTGTACTGCAGAGGATTTATTAGAAGCCACTAGGAAAGGGGTTAAATTATGCAAGCACAAATGTAGTCATAGATTCATAGCATCAACCATAAGCACGTATTAATCAGAAAAGCACCTCTTGGGGATTCATACTTTGTCTCTAACCCCATTTAAAATGACTTTTGTATTTTATTTTGCCAACATGTCATTTATATAACTTCTAAAATTACAGTATTTCACTTGTAATTATGATTCCCTGAAAACTGAGCTCAATTAAAAAAGGAGCTATCTTTTCTTATAACATTGTGAATAGATATGCTATGATCAACAAGAAAATTAACATCATGCACGATAGGAACTGGAATATTTGTTGGGGAGATGCGTTTGTAGGTAAAGTGACTTCACCTTATATAAAGATGAAGGAATGAAAGAAACAGACAATTCCATTTAAAAAAAAAAGGGGGTTCAGAGTTCTGTAATCATAAACTTTCGACCACCTACATCCCTTCACAGAAGAATGTGGTCCTCCTTAAATTTAATCAAGCATTTTATTGAGGTAGTAGGATTTTACTCCTTGTACAGGAAAACTCATCAGAATGTTGATCAGGAACACAAAGCCAGCGTAAAATTCACGTCACGATCTATTCTGGCCTTGATGGAGGCTTCTGATGGCAGGTTCTCCATATTGAAAATCTGACTCTGATAGAGCCAGCTTTACTAAAAATGTTGGCTGGGAAGGAAGTGTAACTAGAGCACCTAATGGATGTACTGACTCAGATCATGTACAAGCATTCATTTCTCAGGACAATTCCTGTAGAGCATGGGTAGGCAATTATTTCAGCTGGAGGGCCACATAATGAGTTTTGGAGATCTGTTGATGGCCACATCATCTCTCTTTCTCACTTTGTCTTTCCCTTCCCTTCCCTTCCCTTCCTTTCACACTGTCTCTGTCTTCTCTTTTCTTTGTTCACCAGGAGCCCCAATGTTCAGCTGTGGACCTAGGCAGGAGCCTCTGCCACGCCAGGCAGCTGGCAGTGTCTCTCTCTGTCTTTCTGTCTCCCTCCCTCTTCTCTTCACATTGTCTCTCTCTTCTCTGTCTCTCTCCCACTCCCTCCCTCTCTCTCCTCTTTCCAGAACCCAGACAAAGCTGTAGTTTGCCAGGAGCCCCATCACAGCTGATACTGACACTTGCCCAGTGCAGCAGCAGCTCCTGCGTGGGTCCACAGGTGAGTGCTGGAGCTCCTGGTGAACTACAGCTTTGGCTGGGTTCTGGAGAGAAAGAGAGGGACAAAGAAAAGACAGTAACAGTGAGAAAAGAAGAGACAGAGAGAGAGATGAAGAGAAGCACTGCTACCCATCCATTGCAGCAGTAGCTCCTGGCTGGGTCCACAGCTGATGCCACTGGCAGGTTCTGGGCTATGGCTCTGGGCAGGAGCTTCTTCCATGCTGGGAAGGAGGTGGGTAAGCTGTGGACACCACCAGTAGGTTCTGTGTCCAGGATCCTGAGCCTGCCTGTGATTTCCACAGCTGACTCCAGCACCCATCCGCTGCGACAGAAGTCCCACTGAGGCCTACAAGTGATCCGTGATGCTGCTGGGTGGAAGGAGTGCCACCCAGCCATGCACCCAGCCAGCACCATGTAGTGGCTGGTGCCGCCGGCCACCCACAGGCCAGATCCAGTGAGTTGGCAGCCATCCACCTGCAGGCTGGATCAAATCTGTTGGCAGGCCAGATCTGGCCCATGGGGGGTATTTTGTCCACCCCTGTGGCAGAGTAACTACATTCATACATTCATACAGTACATATATTCAGTTTGTAACCACCCTCTCTCCCCTGTTCCTTGCACCTTCCTGAAACAGGGATGAACCTAGTGTTCCAGTGCAGTCCTAGTGTGGGGAAAGTGTGGGGAGCAGCTGCTGGTCCTCTCATTCATGGGAAGACTGAAACAGCCAAGCAAAACCCCCTACTATTTCTCACACCAGAGGCTCCAGTGTAAGGAACAGGTAGGGAGCTTGTACCCCTTCTGCCTCCACCTGGCACCAGGGCACCAGGAGCCAAGCGGACAGACCAATGCAGCAAGACCCTGTCTGCTTCTCACACTGTCATCTATAGTGTGAGGAGCCAGCAAAAAGCAGCTGCTAACTGCTCCTCCTCTCTCCTCATAGTCTAGGGGCAGGCAGTTATTTCAGGCAGAGGGCCACTTATTGAGTTTTGGCAAACCATCAAGGGCTGCATGACAGGCAGCCAGGGGCAATTAAATATTAATTTTCCAAATTTTTTAGGGGCCCTGCAGGCCAGATAGAATGGCTTGGTGTGTTGCATCCAGCCTGTGGGCCACATTTTGCCCACCCCTGTCATAGTCTATGGCAGGGGTGGGAGCAGCCCTCTCCAGATAGGTGTGACCCCAGTCTCCAGGAGGCATGGGAGCCTTTCTCCACAGCTCAACTCCTTCTGGTCATTGGGAAGAGTTATGCTCTGATGAAGTGCACAACCTTTCATTCTCCTGGAAGAACTTTTGTTGGTTTGGAGCTTGGTTATTTTTCTGTTGTAACCATCATTTTTGGTTCAGGAGAAACAACGTGAGTAGTGGTACACTCGTAGTTTCACCAAGAGAACGACAATTTTCCTGGTAAAAATATAAATCTTGTGTGTGGCCTCAGTGCATCACCACATCAGCCCCTTACCAGGGATTCTGCAAAGCTTCCAGGAAGAACCAAATCTGCCATGTAGCAGCAGAAATCCTGTTGGAACACACTATAGATGCATCTTTCATCCAGTGCAGGGGGCCAGGCTGGAACTAAGATATGAATTTTCTTCACCGTGCCAGTTTTAGTGATCATATGTGAAGTGGAAACCTTCCAAGTTGACTTATGAACATGACTTAACCATCGTTTTTCTTCCACACTTGGACACAGAATGCAATAGCTATCCAAGTATTTATTAAGCAATGGCCACTGTTGCAATAAAGAAGATAGCTGAATTAGTACTTGAAGGTTATTAATTATAAAAATTGCTTCAGTTTGTGTGAGAGGGAAACCCAGATATGACACGAAACACAGAAACTAGAGAAAGACAGACTTATGAAGACAATGTAATCATTGAGGCAAGCAGTGAACATTTGAAAAATGGCAATATTAATCTTTTCAGTGCCACCTTAATGAGCATCTTTGTGTATACATCTTTCTGTGACACCCATCAGTGTAACAGGTGAGTTCTTCACCAATTTAATGCATTTATTTTCACACCACATCTGTATGATGAGAGAATAGCACTAGCCCATATTATAGATAGGGAAGTGAGGCAGAGAGAGAGAGGCCAGTCATCTAAAAGTATCTGCAATAACATATGAAAGGGATAATATGATTAGTTTCCCGACTGACCCAAAAAGACCCTTCTATTTCTATTCCCTTTTTTCTAACAAGTTGCATCTCATTATCCTAGAACACTAGTAAATAGTTATTATTATTTATTTTATGTATTGTATTCGATTTATATGCAGGGTAACCATACATGCAGGACTGACCAGGAAAATTCCAGATATTGAATGGTAGTCCCAGCCAGCCAAAGAAAATTAAAATGAGCATCATGGGTGTGAAGGGCAGAGGCAGAGCATCAGGAGCTGTGAAGCCTTTGCAGGCATAAAAACTGCCCATTAATACTAATTGTTACTTCACAGATGATTGTTAACACTTGTGAAGTAAATAACAATGGGTCTTTAATGGGCCATTGTCTCCTTGCAGCATGCAGTAGCTTGGGGGTGGGGGACAGTGTCCCAGATTTCACATTGTTCCATATGGTTAGCCTATTTGTATGCCACTCTTCACAACAAAAGCTCAGGACAAATTACAAGAGGACAAAATGACTTATGAAACATCAGCACAAACAAGAGAACAAAACAACTTAAAAGGGAACTACAGCTTCAATATAAAACAATATCCCAGCCTAGTGTTGTTTGCTAAATGACTGCCCAAATAGGAAGGTTTTACAATGCTTCCAAAAGATGTTCAGGCTCAGGCTCTGGCAGGCCTCAAGAGGGAGGAAAGCTCCAGGCCTGAAAAGCAACTATTGACAATGACTTCCCACATGTTTTTGCCAAGCAGATTTTAGCTCACTGGTTACTCACAGCTGACCTTAGGAATCATTATGAGGAAGAAGGGTAGATATGTAGGGTCTAGATTGTCTGGGGCTTTATAGGTCAAAGCCAGTACCTTGAATTATGCCTGGGAAATTATTGGGAGGCGGTGCAGCCCTAGCCACATTGGAGCACTGGCAATCCACCCTATTCTGCACCAGCTATAGCTTCCAGGTGGTTTAGAACTAAATAGAACCAACCGGCTGGATTTTGGCTTAGTTGGTATTTTTGAGAAACCTCTAGCACTTTTGAAATCATCACTGCTAGCTTTGGAGGTGTATACACAATTCTTTCTTGATGCTGATACCAGTGCTAATAGTTTTGAGAATAATTGGAGTATCATTTGCAATGAAAAGGATAACTTTGCATTCAAGCTTGTAATACTTAGAGCGTTGGTTCAATATTGTAGGCTATTCTACCTCTATACATTTGTTCCTGATACTGAATTGCCACACAAAGATTTGAAGCTCCTAAATCATGAAGCTCAAGTTGCAGATGATAATAGTATAGAACTGACATTACTGACATTGCTGATAGAAATGGTATCCTATTACTTGATTTTCCCTATAACATGAATGATTGCTAAAATAAGAGAGCAATATAATAGGCAGGTTGATAGTATCAAGGGACTCACGGCAGAACTAATTTTGAAGTAATCTACTGTAATAAACAGTTTTGCTGTACTGAGACCAAAGCAAAGCAATTATGTATTTTACGTTACAGAAAGCTGTTTACCAGGGCAGAAGATATATAATGAAATTTTAAGGTTATATTATGTAATGTTGCAGCCCACATCTCAGAAATGATTAAATTACCAGTGGAAAGCAAGGTGGGGAAACCACAACTTTGATGCTTTTCACTTCTTGCCCAGTTTCTAGATAGAACATTATTTGCTTAGGGGGACAGTTTAAGAATTAAAAGTCCTCTCTGAGTATCTAGTCATTCATTAGTAATTCTAATTATTCATATCATCACCGTTTTTTCATATATGTCATTTTATTTTTGTTCTAAATATATTTCTTTTGTTTTCCTTTTTCTTTTTCCATTGGTTAAATTGATATATATGGAGAAGTTTCTCTTTTTAAACCAATTTACTGTTCATTGCTTCCACCACCTTCCATTTCTGGATTGAATAAAAGTATATCAGTGAAGAATGCATTGTGGTATTCCAGTTTATAGTGGACAGTTGCATGTTCTACATGATCTACTACAGATTCGTGTACAAAAATGAGTGTCTAAAAAAACCCCCACAATTGAAATCTCATAGCTCAAAACAGGTGGTCAAACCTATTCCTGGATACTGCTGCTATTCAGTCTAACAACAGTGCTCCCAAACTCTCAAACTCTCAAACATCCAAGATTGTGCATCCAAGTTACAAATGTTTTAAAGAGGACGACAATCTAACTGTATCATTCAGTTACTCTGTAGCCCATACCTCCTGGGTAACATTCCTAATGGCTGCATATACCATTGAACTACTGAAGAGAGGAAGTAGAGGATGATGCCTGCAGGTGCCCTACAAGAGAGAAGCAAGCAATCTTCCCATGGCATATGCATACTGGGCTTAGAAATAAAAGTACATAGATAACCAAGGATAGTATTTCTCCTTTCCTTTAGATGTCCATGGGCAGTACCAGCTTACTGCATGGAGAGAAGAAATGTCATGGCTGATATACAACAATAGCAGTGTTCTTTTGGCTCATCTTTTTCTCTAGTGAATGCCCTTCTGTCTGCTGTCACTTATCATAGTACTCCACAGTTGTATTCTTAAATTTATGAAATATGGGTAGGTTAATTGGCTTGTTAAAGGGTTGTCACTAAGACTAAACAAAATGATTTCCCAAATCTACATAGAGGTCACAACAGTTCCTAAGAGAAAGTCTCTTTCTCAAATAGGAGTGCAGATATAGGCATTTACTGCCTATGGTAGCAGTAAGGACAAGTTTGATATTAACGACTGTCTACAGCCTGAAATTCAAGGTCAGACTCTCTTCTTGTGTAACCAGAAGACATGATCACATCTTTTCAAGCAGATGTAACCATTGTGATCCATGTCTTTTGTATTTCCAGCCTGAACTAATAAAATATGCAATACCTAGAAGTGACTGCAAAATCTGCATAGAGATTTCCATTTGCCCATCATCCTGTATCCTCTCCTGCTATTGGGAAAAGCTAGAAGAATCAGATCATGCATGTTTTGATTGCAGTTTAAGGAACTGGTCCTGATCTCCAGATCTTTCAATGAGGAGATGCCAATCAGCTTTTAATGGCCATCCTTTTTTTTTTCTGGTGGCCCATTACAGTAATTGTAATGAAGGGAAACATTGCAGTAAAAAGTCTCTAGAAAAGTACTTGCAGTAAGGGAGGATACTTCTCAATGGTCTCATTTAGAGATTGCAAAGGCCAAAGTTGTGCTACCTTAGGCCCCTGGTAGATATTCAAAGATACGGTGGGATCTGATGCCAATCCCTGTGTATGGCAGGCAGTGTGATTGTGGGATCAGAGATCAGGTCCCCATCACATCATATTGCCAATGCAGGGGGAGCCTGGGATCATGATCCCAGGGTCCTCCTGCACCTGCAAGTAGGAAGACAATCAGCTTCCCTATCAGAACTCAGCCTTGGAAGCTTATCAGAGTCAAGGGCACCGATGTGCCCCCAGGCTGAGAACACTGATCAGCTGATTTTACTCCCAGCCTGAGGGAAGTATGAGAGCCCTTGGCTCTGATGTGCCTCTGAGACCAGGAGCCTTAATCAGATGTCACGCTCAGACTCTGGGGCCCAGCATACTCAAAAAAGGCTCTGCTGCATTCCAGAGCACAGAACAGGTTATTTGTGCTCCCAGCCTCCAGCTGATTGTAGGGTGTGTGGAACCCAATCCAGGTGCATGGGGATGGGGGAGTCAGTGTGGGCCAGGCCAAGGCAGCACAGCCTGATCCTGACCTCTTGGGCCAGACTGAGGAGGTGCATGAAGTCCAGTCCAGTTGTGTGGGGACAGTGGAAGCAGGACAGAAAATTACTTGTAACAGAGTAAAATTGATTATGAGATCACAGAACAGCAGTTACAGCAAGAACATCCAATGATGTTCACATTTTTTTTTTTATTATTTACAATGTGACACGAACATATGTAATTTGTTCCTGGCTACAGATTTACCATATCATGCAAGAACTTTTAGAATCATTTCATAACATTTTATGAATCAAAGAGTAAAATGACTGTATAGTGAATGATTCAGAACCACTGGCATATTTCAGGTGCTCTGTACGAACGCACATTTTTAAAAGCCAGTGATTTTTTAGTACTGAACTTTGTAAACCTAAAGTTAGAATTCCTCTTTCAGCTTGCTAGGTCTATGGTGGAGTTTCTTGCTGCATCAGTAACAAGCCCCTAATGAATTCATTTATACATTTGCTTTGGGGGTTGGATGGGAAATTGCTTTTTTTTTTAGAACAGGAAGAGGGGATCAAAGCAAAATAAGCCACTCTGACACTATTAGAAACTTTGAAAACTGACTTATTGGAAACAAAACAGCTTTGTTTACGAACCTGATACATGCATAATTTATTTGTTTGAGCTATTTTGTAAATAGGAGGAGACAGAGGAAGAAAATGTATAGTGTATGAATATTATAGAGAATCTATAGGATGTGTTCTGAAATAAATCTTGGCCCATCAGTCAAATAGGATTTGCAGAAATATAATTATGCTATAGTGGTCCAGAGTCAGAACCTTTGAACCAGATTCTGCAAGGCCTTATTCATAGGAAGAGCCCCATTAAAGTCTATAAGGGCATTTTTATGACCACTTAGGACAGAAGTTTGTATCTACTCCCAGGGACATATTTAATTTTCACACCAGCACATTGCTAAAAGGAATGACTTTCATGAGAAATGTGGATTACCATCCAATGGCAGAATCTAGCCCTTGTCCCAGTTAATATCTAGGCCATGAGCAGACCACCTATCCTTTCCTATGTTTGCAATTTTCCTTTTGAAGATATTTTCAGTAGATTGACACAATTTCTGTTTTTTCTCCCTCAAGTTTCTTTTCATCACTTGTCATCCACTACAAGCATAAAATAAGCAGTTCTGTAGAGACAAGAATAATGGTGTAAACTAGATATATAACAAGAATGTAGGAATTGTAATAATGAAAAGAAGCATCAGATTAACATACTCGCACGGTGTGTCTACGCATTCATTAATGTGCCTTTTTTACTGCGCATTAAGGTTAGTACCTCTAATATGAGGTACTAGATAAAGGTACAGTCACTCTGCTAATGTGCAGTAGCAAAGGCAAATGTTTATTAAGTAACACTTAATGTGCAGTAGACTAAATCTATTGTGCAATAACATATTAGCATGGCTTTTGCCATGACACACTAATGTGCAGCAGAACAGTCTACTGCACATTACAGTGTCTCATGAACATGAGTCCATTACACATCCTTTCTAAAAACTTCTTTCTAGACATCTTATACTGCTGCTTATAATTAAATTAATGTTTCTTTTAAATGTGAAAGCAGTTACCTAGTCCACAGTGGTCATCCATTTATTATTCTATTGTCATTTGTAAAAGGAGACAGATACCCTACTGAATCTATGTGGAAATAGACTAGAACAACACGTTTTACTATGCAGTATTTATATGTTCATAAGAAAGTGTCTATATTTGTCGAATACTCTGACTTCAGTGAATATTAATCAAATAGTATTGAAGGAACCAAAAGATAAAAACAATATTAATTAATGGAAAAACCACGGACCATTCATGTTAACTGTACTGTGCTAGATTCCCAGCTTGTGTGGTGTGACTCCACTGTAGTCAATAGAGCTGTGCTGATTTATCCAAACAGAAAACCTCATCCTTTCTTTGAAATTACCTATATTATATTATTTTTAAAAAGTAAAGATTGTGAATTCCATGTGATTGAACTGGAGAATATTTGGTTTCCAGACCTAGCCACCAAGTTAGAAGGATAACAGCCAAAAAATACATCCTCCGTGCAAGAAGGTGCAAGGTGCATGACTGTTAAACACTGGCAGGGAAGAAAACTAGGGGAATACATCAAGGGCTCAGTGAACAACCTAAGGGGAAGCCAGGAGTAATGGTCACAAACTTCTGGAAGATCAATTTAGGCTTAACATTAGGAAAAACTTCTTCACGGTCAGGGTGTTCAGACTGTGGAATAAGCTCCCTCCAGAAGTGATGCAGTTGCCTACCCTGGAAATCTTCAAGAGGAGACTAAACAGCAATTTTTTCAGGGACACCTGACCCCCCCCAGCTATCTTTCCTGCTTAGCACAAGGGGCTGGACCTGATTTTCTTCCAAGGTCCCTTCCGGCTTTACAATCTATGAATCTATGAATTTATGAAAGATCTAGGAGCTGCCAGCCAGCAGCTCACTGGCACAGAGCAATACATATTAGTGTCAATGGATCCAGGTTTTCCATTCACCATGGAAAAATGTTGTTAAATGCATATTTTCTCATTTTAAGGAGAAAATAGAAGATTTTCCCTTTTTAAGGAGAAACATACAGATGTTATCTGTTAACAGAGAAAAATGTGGGGAATGGTGTGTTTCTCCTTGCAGTCTGGCAGAATGTCAGCCTGCAAGAGGCTGGGGGGGGGGAGCAGGAAGAGGGCAATCAGGCAGGGGACAGCCAGGCAGCATGAAGAGCAGCTCCTGCAGCTCCCCACAGGTAAGTAGTGGGGATTGAGGACCTCATAGTGAGGGAGGGGCGGAGTTGGGGATGGCTGGGGTTGGGGGTGCTACCTAGCTGGGGTGGTGCATGGGGTTTGGGGCCCTGGGCCAGAGGGAATGCATAGCCACAGGGCCCAGTTGGGGATCAGGATAGAACCAGGGGGCCCTGGGGGCTGGCTCCCCACCACAGTGCACATTCCCAAGGTGGCATGGGGCAGGGGTGGATGTGGGCTGCCTGCTGCAGGCCTGGGGCTCCCTATCCTGGTACCTTCACCCTAGGGGCCTCTGTGGCCCAGCAGATGGGACTCATGGTGGCAAGGCAGAGTGGGGTAGTGAGGCTCAGTGTTGCGACTGGGAGCCACATGCCACCACAGCAAGGTTCCCCTTTCCTACCCAGTAGCAGCAGGGGTGGCAGCATGGAATTGTGCACTCTGCTGTTGCCAGGCAGGTAGGGAGTGCCTCACCATGGCAGTGTGGGGCTTCCAGAGGTAACATCAAGCCTCCCGACTCCACTCCGTCCTGCTGCACTGGGTCTTGCCCACTGGGCCATGGAGGTCCCTGGGGTGGAGGGAGGGGGGAGCAGCAGGGTGAGGAGCCTGGAGCCCACAGCCACCAGCCCACATCCGTCTTCCCCCATGGGTTCCCCTCCAGCTATGCCACTCATGGGAGAGGGGGAGCCAGGGTCCACATTCTGCTTGGGCCACAGCAGTTGCCAATTCCAATGGGCGGCTGCTGGGTTTAGAGCACTGCTTGGGGATGACAGGGGGCTGTGGACCCAGGTCCCTGGCCCCATAGCCCTGATAACTGGGGGCCAGCTTCAGCAGGGCTGGGGAGTAGGGGCGTGATTTGGGAGTGTGGGTCACCAGCAGGGCTGGGGGGGCTATGAAATCTGAGTGAGGGGCACTGGCTGTGGCTTGGGAATGAGGGGCAGTGACTTGGGCAAGGCACCACATCAGGGCTGCTCAGTGCCACGAAGCAGTGCTGGGGTGGGGAGGGGTCAGGGAGCAGCCTCAGGTAGTCCCATATTCCTGGTGAGTGAATGGGTCAGGGGGAGCTCTGATTTTCCTTGATAAAAAACCTCAAATCAAGCACCAAAATATATAGGTATTTAGAATTTATTTTATTATAGTGATTGAGGCGTGCTTTAAAATTGTAAATATATCAAAACATTGTGTTCAACTGATGCCTATAATATAGTTCAGTTTAACTGTGGATTAAACATGGATTTGGGTTTTTTTAATTAGATCATTTGCAATTTTTATCTGAGAATTTGTGATTTTAAAACAGAGAAAACCAGGATCACCAGTGATGTCAAATGTCCAGTTCATTGATAACAAAGGAGTGTTGTTTGTAAAGAGGGAAAACAAAAGCAAAAATTATAGTATGTTGGTTTGTAGAGCTGCATGGAAGAAATTTAATTTTCCTTCTCTCCATGATTTGAAACTAAAGATTCCAGGATAAATAACTGGTTCAATTCTAGCTCAAATATAGCAATATCAGTTTCCTGAATCATTGTAACCACTTCCTCAGCAGCAGTATTGAACCAATCTCCTGACCTGGCCCTTAGGATATTATGTCCCTGCGAAAGCTCTTTTTATAATTTGGCAAATCCCTAAAATGCTTTTCACAAGAAAGAGGTGGTACACCGGGTTTTGTCTGAGTTCTATCACCCTAACTTCCTGACATATTCACTTCCTGTTTTAAACTTTTATATAGTTTTGCCATGCTGTTTCAGACAGTTGCTGTAATTTAACTTAAGGTGCTAACCTGTCAAAGGTAGATGACTGATTCCTATAGTTAAGAAGAGATTTGAAATCCATTGAGATGAAAAGCCCTAGAAACGCAATACCGCTATCTCAGAACTCAAGCTGACTGCATGTTGTGACATTTAATTACTACTTCCTATGTTCCCTATTAACCTTGGGCATCCAGGGAAGAAGTGCAGAAAGGAGAGTGATAGTTTAAATAACAGATACTGGTATTATAAATATACTGTAATAGGCAAGATCTGTAAAAAAAAAAAAATCCTTGATATTGGAGTTTATGCATATTTATCATTCTGTATCTAAATGGTTACAGTCAGCTGCCGCTAGTGCTATGCCATGAGAATAGAAACCCTTTTCACTCCTTGTTTTTAATCCCCTCTCCATATGATACCAAAAACCCTGTCTGTTATGGATATGTTTCTCTTTGTTCCTGGGGAGGGTGGAGATTTTGGAGCTTACTTGCTCAAAATCCATCTGTATACAACTCCCACAGATTTCAGTTGGTGTTACAGGCACAGAAGGAAAAGAGAACTGGGTCCTTGAAGAATATATTAATATGAGGGCTAAGCCTGTACCCACTTCTACATTCGTAGGAATATTATAGTTCCACTCAGCAAGGAAGCAGGCAAGATCTTGATCAGCATTTCAAATGGCTTGTCTGTACAACACAGACTCCAGATTTGTTGGGGCTCCTCACCATATACAGAGTATGCTAAGTGCTCTTGGGACCCATCCTGCTCACTCTGTGTGGAAACCCTCAGGTGTCTGGTCTCTAGGCTTCATATCTTTCTGGGGTTGGAATCGTGGAGTTATCTTCTCAGGCTGAGTTTTATTGCAGTCCTGAGGTACTGACTACAATTACCTTAAAAAATTTGGTTTAGCTCACATTCAGCAGTTCTGTTATTTCCAAAAACAAAGATGGTAGAAATCAATATTACTTATTCAAAGTAAAAGCATTTCAGAAATAAAACAACAGATTTTAATAAATAGTTTGTACACATGTCTAGCTTACTAGCTCCTTAACCATCTTCTACATAGGGATCCTAGTAGGTCAAAGCTTCCTACAGACAACCTGAGACCTTTAGGGTCTGGCTGGCACAGCTTTGTTCTTTAATTAACAAGTGGTTTCTTCTATGCATTAAGGTTGTTGCCCTTAAAAAAAAAATCATGGTCCCAGCCTGGCAAGTCAAGTTTATAGCTTCTTTGAAGACACAAACTAAGATCTTCCCATAACTACTAATGTATTTTACATTAGATAGTCCTTGGATTAAAGCAGATATCATTTTGTCAGCAGGGAATAGAACCCAGGGCACCCCTCCTAACAGAGTCTCACTGGGCTGTCTCACTGACCTCCAGAAGCATGACCTGTCTTTCTTGTGTTCTTTCTAGTGTCATGACTCTGGTATCCCTTTCTACAGAGTGGCCTAGAATATACATTAGAAACAGACTGTTTTATAGCTTGTTGGGTAGGGAACTCTTGGGAGGTTGGAAACATGATCTTAAATGGCTTAGATTGGGAGGAGAGCTTTGTTCCTTAATCATCTACTTCCTACGTGGCTATTAGGCTGTTATACAAAAGATGATATTCCCTGCTCCTCCAGTTTGAATTTGGGAGTGACAGTGACTGTGTGTCCAATAATTTATACATCTCAATGCAGTTAGAGTATATTAGGTCATGTTCTGAAAAAGAAGTGTAACAAAGGCAGGGTGAGCAGGCTACCAGTTTCCAGTGCCAATATAGACGAGGTGTCAGGATGGTGGGTCCAGGAAGCCTGCGTGGTGGCAGCAGCAGACAGATTGTGGGTATCCCATGCTGTGGCAGCAACAGCTCAACACCTCACCACACACATACACATTCACTAGCATCTTTCCCAAGGACACCGAAACTGCTAGTTATGTCTATAGTCTTAAGTTTCCTGATGGATTTTGCCTCCTTAGGACCTCTGTAGAATTTAGGTTCTGTGGATTCAGGTACATAAGAGGCTTGCTAAAGCCAGGTGTATGAAAACTGATTTTTTGTGACTACCTAAATCCCAGCTACATACCTGCTAGATACCTGTAGAAGCAATCTGGATCTTAAGTCTAATTTTTACAAATTACTTAGGCATTTAAGAACTAAACTTTCATTAAGTCTTCAGCTTCTAAGTGACTTTCACTACACGTCTGCATTCAAGACCATGAACTATAACTTAGTGGCAATGTTAGTTCAGAAAGTCATCTATGATTAACTAACATGACCCAGAAATTATTTTTTAAAGATATCCTTGAGAGTACAATCCTTGCACAGAGTGCTAATACTGTCAGTCAGTTTAAACACCAAAAACAGTAAAAAGGGAAAATAAACTGAAGATACCTAAATTGACAAAGAGCTGTACTGACTTAAATTTCTTTTCTTCTATTAAAATGTCAGCCAAAGAGACAGAGCAGAGTTTACCTTCCCTAGAGGACAACGAATTATGGGTACTAACAACTTCTGTGAAGAGATTCATTCAGTTTGCCTTGTCTTGAGATGACAAGTGCCTAGTAGGCTTCCAGTACTTAGTAGTATTAGCAAATCCAAAGCCAATGAATTAGTGCAAAAGTAGGCAAAGATGTGGGTGCATCAGCAAATATGCAAGCTGAAGGTCACATGTAGAGAAGGAAAAGCAAATTTCTTGGTCTTTGCATTAATGACATACAAAACAAATGACATTCACGCAAGATTATGTTTGCCCCATTAAAATCAGAAACCCAAGAAAAGTGAAGAGGTTCGAAGAGAGTGTTGATTGTTTTTTTTCTGAAATCGTGCTTATTTTATACTGTTTACATCATAAACAACAGCCAGACCCCAGGGTGAAAAACCAGTGTTTGCCTGGAACATATAGAAAAGCCTGAGTTTGTTTTGTACTGGGTTCCAAAATTAAAGCTATGTTTTGTTCTGTTTGTTTAATATACAATGACTTAAAGAACTATTATAAAATAAAACAAACTTATCGGCCAACAACATGTTTGGAATTGTCAAAGCATTGCAAGGGACTAAAATGTGTGGTTAAATGTCCCAGATTGCTTCAGCATTCAATCTTAAATTATATTTTCCATGTGTGTTTGGATCCAAATGGCAGAACAGGACATTAATCCAATGGAAAGGAGGCCAAGACAACTAGGGACTCATTCTGTTGCAGCCTTCATCTGCCTTTGCAGCTGTTGAGATTCTAATGTCTTCTTCTGCTTTTTTTGCCATTGAAGACTTGTAGACTCATGGCTGGGGTCTGGGCAGGATTATTGTAGTGGCAACCTTCAGTTGCCATGTCACAGCATCATCAAAGGATACACATGGCTTTTCAGGAGGGAAAGCATTGTGCCACTGTCCCCACCACATTCTGCTGGTGCTGCTGCTGCTTGGTCCATGATGCTTATTCATCAGAGTTACCTCTGCTTACTTCGTAGCTAACCTTCCCTGAAGGTCATTCCTCTATCCACCACCTGTGAAGGCTCTTGGTAGCAGTACAGTTCTGCCACCTGAAAACTGTGTGGAAGCTGATGTGGTGTCAGAGATGTTCTTGGAATTCCACCAACCCTTGATGAGGTGAGGAAAGGCATCAAGCAGATGAAGAATAAAAAGGCATTTGGAGTAGATGGATTGTCCACTGAAATCTTCAAGCAGAGGGGAGAGGAGCTCACATTACAGCTTCATGCCCTTGTCTTAAGGATTTGGAATAATGAGGAAATCTTAGATGTCTTCAGGGACTCTGACAATGGAATGTAATTTCTGACTGTGGAAATTACAGAGGGATCATCTTGCTGTCCACCACAGGAAAGATCATTGGGAGAACCTTCCCAAACCATCTCCTTCCACTTGCTAAAGAGCTCCTTCTGGAATCTCACTGTGGATTTACATCATGAAGAGGCATAACTGATATAATCACAGCTCTCCAACTATAGAAGAAATGATGGGAACAACATAAACCTCTCCACATGGCCTTCTACATAGCAAACACCACAAGCATCAAAGCAATGATCATCCAACTTTATTAGGCCAGCCATGTCATCTGGATGTCCAACTTCAGATTCCTGAAGCAAGTTTTTATTCTTCCAGCTCAATCAAGGCATATGCTCAAGAGGAGGGGTGAGAAAGCACTTCAAGGACAACTTGAAAAAATACATTGTCAGCATCAACTCATAGGAGACTATCACCCAGGACCTTCCCAAATGGAGGAGGAGTCTGCTGCAAGGTTCTCAGTACTTTGAAACCTTATGATGACAAGAGGAGATGGAAAGGCAGGAGCAGCAGAAACAGTGTGTCACAGAATGAACCAAGAATCTGGAGCCACCCACCCCACATGGAAATGTGCACAAGTTGCAACAGAGTCTGCCAGTTGGCCTCATTAGCCAGCCATCTCTGGACCCACAGATAAGACAATCATGAGAGACAATCATCCTCTGCCATGAGGGACTGCCAAAGAAGGATCCAATAAACAGGATGTGAATGTATAAAATTCCTATTTAAAACTTTATTTTCCATCAATCAGTTTTAAGTTCATAAAATTAAAATATAAAGCATTTTAAAAGATTCCAAAAAAAACCTTCTTAGCACTTTCCAGTAATTAATTAATTAGAGTAAACATTGTTTTAAATATTAAAACTAGCCAGGTAAATAGTAGAAAATGGACATGAAAGAAACTAGTCTTTTTTATACCACATAAAGATCTGGCCCTAAGTATGGTTTCCATAAGTCAGAGGCTTGCCCAAGTCTTGGCCAAAGGAAATATTTGAAACATGTGAATAGTAAACCATCTATAAACTGTAAATGAGACAGTTTAGCTTAGGGAAACATTATTTTCATTTAGCTGTTTGTGTAAAATGGCATTTTATTGTCAGATTTATGCTGTAAGATATCTCAGTTTTACCAGAAGAAATGATCACAGCTGAGATGTGCATCTGCATGTTGCATAAGACCTTTGTAAAACTGTATGCCCACACCTTGTGTTTTAGCATTTTAAGGACGCTAAAAAGGTTTAAATTAAAACACATAAGACTATAGTGAACAGTTGTAAAATCCAAAAGTGAATTTCAAGCAGTGTATATATTAACTAATTTAAAAGCTAGCTAAGCAAGTAGCCATACAGTAAGCATACATGTGGTCTCTACTCCTACCAGTACCTTTAGTGCTATAATTTTGAAGTAACCTATACAGTTACGGAATTACTGCTATACTATAATGGCACTAGTGCAGCCATACTTTGAGCCCCCCTATAATTTTCATTAACCAGGTCCTGGCACAATACTTTATTATATGCTAAATAACAGTACCAATTGTACAGATGTAAAACACTTCATTTTGATTATCTGATTTACAAGGTAATTTGAAGCCTGTATGGAAAAAATATATGTATTCTGATCTTAGCTGTCAAAAACAGTGAGCTCTTATCTTCTGTGTAATTGTGAATCAAAGTTTGCTTGATTTATTCATAGCAGCTAAGCAGTGCATGTCTAATCTGCTGTGCACTATGCTGAAAATTTACCCTGAGGGTCTGATAGGCAAGTTACCCCTGTGAGACTATACAAACAGCCACAAGCTGATTTAAGTTTTAAGTTACAATGAAGCCCACATCCAAACATAAAGCAAATTGATACTAATAACTTAACTGTCCACATCAATGCTAGCTTTAGCTTTTGTAGAAAGAAGGCTGCCCCAAGCTTATTGTCTGTTTTTACTTTCTTCACTTTAGACAGTGTAAGACCAGTGAGGGGAAAATGGTTTTTAGTTTTGCAGAACAATTCACTGAAGTTAGCCTTAGAGGGATATTATAGGAAATACATCAGGAAAGCCTAGGACAACCTTTCTTTCTTTCTCACATCCTCCCTCATATCCTGTAACAAAAACCCCACACATGATACTCTAGGGAACTTGCTATAAGCTAAATAAAACCAGGAAATATCTGTAAAAAGTGATTTAAGGATTGAAATGGGGCACAATAATAAAGGTCAACACAAGGAAACTGAGACTAATATATGCCTGCTCTTCTGCAACATAAGAAAGATTATTTTAATTGAACGACCCTAGGATGAGTGTTCTGTATGTACCAAATCCTATAGTCCTTGAAGTAAATGATAAAAAATAGGAGCACAATCAATAGAGCTACAGAGAGGAGATAAGGCCTCTGAAATATTCTCAGGTCTAATGTGTCTGAGTCATTTGGGGAAAAAATCTACTGGAAAAACAAAACAAAATATCTGCTTAAATATAGATACAAGCAAAACAATACTGGGTGAAAGGAAAACAGTATTTTAAAATGCCTAAGTCAGCATTACATGTATTTTAATGATTTATGTATTTCTCTTAATCTCTGTCTATTCTAGGGTTTTGGGTTGTACTCGTGTTGGTCTAAGGACACAGGCAGGCAAGGTTTTTTGAGTAGATGTGATATCTTTTATTAAATCAACTGAGTAGTTGGAAAAAAGTTCTTAGCAAGCTTTGGGGTACAATCACCCTTCTTCAGGCATAGGGAGTCTCTGCTGTTCTGAGACTCCAAGGAATGAGACAAGCTAAAAGTGTGGCAGGACGTCAGTGAGAATGTAAATAGGTGGAAATTTGAAAGACAAAAGTTAAAGCAGAGAAAGGAGGAGGAAGAAAGTGGGAGTGGAGGCCAAAGCAAGACTCTACATCTCAAAACATCTAAAAAATTATATGATTTGATATACATAAGCAAACCTACCACTTGTGCCACATTTCACCACAGTAAACAAGCACCTATGTTGTTTCAAGCACAGTCTAAGTCCTTGCATTCTCTTAGCACAGCCTTTTGCAATCTTTTGCCATTGTAGGCTGCTGCTTTCAGGCCTACTGCCTTTGGGCTATATACCCTACACCTCCTTAGTAGATGTTATGAAGGGAATAACTATAAAAAGACAGGTGCTAGGACCCTGAGGATGCCTCCTCTGCTGCAGCTGAGAGAGAAACTGAATGTGACTGGCTATAAGACCCTGGGGGTGCCTCTGCTGTTGTGGCTGGAGTGTGCTGCAGATTCTCTGAGCCACCATGGGCTGGATCCAGTCTCCTCCCAAGCTAGATCCTTGCTGACCTGTGCCTTAGCAGCTATCATGAACCCATCTTGTGATAGCTGAGGAGCCAAACAATCTAAACCTCTCCAGCACAACATCCACTACTAATCTCTGAAGGCTTGATTTTCAGGAGCACTTGCAGCTCCCATTGTGTACATTTGAAATTGTAGGTGCTCTACAATTCTGACAATCTGGTGCTTAGGCCCCTGGCAGATGTTGCACTTAAAATGAGATTAACCTGTTAATTGCACCATAATTAATAACCCTGCCACATGTTCAGGAAATTAATGGTGAAACCAAACAGGAAACCAGCCACTAAAATATTCTACCCAATATATGCAGAAGTTTTTCAGATGTTTTTCATTGTGCCTTAACCTGAAAATGTGGCTGGAGAGCCTTGCCATGCAACCCAATGTCAGCTCCTTGGCAGGGTTTGGTTGACAGCTGCCCCCATGTCAGCAGGCTGACGGCTGCACAGTGCAGCCCTGCATCAGGATGCACCTTGTGGATGCATAAGTGGACTGCGTTGTCAGGCTGTAGGAGCTGTGGGGTTCACCTCAACCTCTCATGGTGCTTGACTTATCTTGCAAGCGCCATGTCCTGCTCCACAGTTCTCAATAGAATTTTATTAATATTCTCTATGTTGCTAAAATTTCACCCTTTTCTGCATGATAACATGGAGTGATGATCTATATCTAATCCATGGGGTTTTTTTGTTTCTTGGAAATGTTATAGATTTACTCTTGTTCTAGACAGGCATTTGGATTCTATTTTGGATTTTAATAAATGACACCTTTCTGGTTCAGATACTTGTTTTGCCTGTGTACAGGATCACCAGGAGCAGGGGGCCTCTTGAGTTCTATTTATTGGCTGGATAGGATGCCAAAACATCACTCCATTGCTTGTTTCCTAAATCTCCAAAACCCATTAGTTGTATACTAGCTCTTAATGCTGACAAGTTGCATGAAAAGTTTATGTACTGTTCACCATATGTGCTGCAACTTCATGTCTTGCTGTCAATGGTTGTATTATTTTCCATCTTTATCTCAAGTGTTGTGCTCAGTGACTAGGTCGGAAAGTGATAATTACTTCCCCATTGCAGACACAGACTGATTTACATATTTGTCAAGGGGAAACTGGATAGCTCGGAGCTTATCACAGAAACATTTGAATATTTATAACCTGAAATCTACAGAAGCTAAAATTAAGACATGGATGTCTTGGTCTTAATTATTGTACTAAAGCATGATTTTACCCAAAGTCAGTGAGGTGTTTTTAATCAGATCAGTGCATTAAGAAATTTAATAGGGTGTCTCCTGTCCCCCCTTTTATACCCATCTTAAAATCAGTATTTAAGCACAGGTAATTTGATTTTTAGCTTGTGGCTGCTGATAATGCAGAAGTAGCTTTTTTTTTCTTTTCTCTATAAGGGAGAACTCATACTGTTTATGCTCCAAGGTGGTTTTGAACTGTGGAAAGATACCCCTTAATTCAAATCCTGTCAAGGAAAAAAGTGTCTTTACAGGACCACCTACATAGTTGCTGTATAGATGACTGGCACCAATACCTTCTCAAGGAAGAAAGTGACCCCTTCAACCTCCTTGCATTTTAAACACATTTCAATCCATGTTTAAATTCCCAATTTCTTCCCTATTTTTGAGACAGAAAGAAAGAACTTCGCGATCTCCAGGAATTTCTGTGCAAGATTGAGTCCCTCAGGCCATAAGACAGCTTGCCCAGTGTTCCCCACTTAGCCAGTGGGGGACTCTCAGAATGTGTCAGGGTTTCTCCTCTCACCCAAATGAATTACTAGAGATTTCATGGGCAGGTCTGGGTAACTGAGTCTGCAGGTCCTGTGCATCTATGCAGGGACTCATATAGGCTTACCCCACTTATTGAAATACTACCCTGGAGCTCTTGGGGCTAGCCTTCATAAGTGGGGAACCACAGCTTCCCCATTTGTATGGCACCCTAAAATTGCCTAAGGTGCTTCTCTTTAAGCAGGGAAAGCTGGGCAGGTGCTTCAGGACTTTGAGGGGGCCCTCAAGCCACTAGACCAATTTCCCAGGGTGGCTGGAGACATTGGGTGGCTTAAGCTGTCCACACTTTTCTTAGAGCTAATAGAGGTCTACTGAAAATAAAACAGCAGAATTTATTACTACCTTTTGTCACACCACTGACTTGCCTCTGATGTGATGAGGCAAAGGTTAGGGACATCTATTTGCTCACCACTTGTGCTGCCATCAAAATTGTATGGCAGCCCAAATGTGACATTAGGCAAAGTATGTTCCAATCCTCAGTTACCAGTGGAGATGCTTAAATAAGATATTAAAAAATGAATGAGCTGATAGCTCTGAAAACACTAACCAGGCAAGTGGTGTGTCTCCTTTGCATCTGGAAGGTGAGGCAATTCTTGTTTCTAAGTCACCCTTAGAAGTCATCCTTGCAGAGTCAAAACATGCATGCAATAGCTTAAGTAGGAGAAAGAGAAAGGATGAAGGGGCAGTATGAATTCTAGAGACATGTGCAGAAGGGGCCACGATTGGATTATTTAGTAAGGCTAAGCTTTATTTTATGTAAAAGTTCCTTTTTTTCAATTACATGGATAATGTTTTTGGATTCTTCCTTTTAAAGAGAAGCAAGCAAAATTGTTAAACATACATATATATTTTATAGACTTACCTGGAAGTAGCTTCATTAATTACTTTTGAAATTGGTTTCCTGAAGCAAAAATTCAGATACATTGGTAAACAATTTCTTAATGTTTTCCAGTGTTTGTATATCGTTTTCTCATATGAAATGTGGAGATTTGATCTGTACTAGATTTGAATGCAATGGGAGTTTTGTAAGATTCAGAACTGCAGAATTGGTTTCAATGTGAAGGATGTGATTCAGCTGGATTTTATATTGGGTTAACCTAAATAAGGCTGTAGAAATGAAACCTCTCATTCTCAATGTCATCCCGGAGAACAAAGGCAATCTCCAATCAGCTGTACTCTGCTATCACTCCATATAAATTGATGACATTACACTTTAAGATCTGTTCTGAAAACCAGCATCTTAAAATATTACTTGAAGCAAGAGCAAAAAGCAGTATATAAAGTGGACCCCGATAGCATATTTTCCTTTGGGCATTTTGATGGGGAGCTTTTTTCCCCTGAACTTTAAAGCAGCATTAAATCTATTAATTAAAGGAATGTCAAATAATATTTTAATGTCTTAATGAATGTTCTTCCAAATTAAAAAAGTAACAATGAAGCAAGTATACACAATGCTCCAGGAAGAGTGAAAGCAATTGAGATTTTGGGCTAATCTTTCCATCCTGAGATGGCAGTATTGGGAAGAACTCAGTCTTAAAACAAAAGGCCCAGTTCCAAGTCCTCTTTAAGGCAGTATAAGTATAAGTAGGCTTTTCTCTCCGAATATGCTCACAAGAGATCTACTGTCAGGGTTACAAGTAGCATGTAGAGAGTCAAAGCTTGACCCTAGAGGGTCATAACTCAGGAAATCAGAAACAGTCAAGATTAAGGAAGTGAAGGTCTCAGTTAGAATCAGGAGCAGATGGCTAAGGCCTGTAAGGGCTAAGGGGGTAAGCAGTCACCCTAGGTAACAAGTGTGCAGGGAGGAAGCATAGAGACTGGTGTTCTCAAACAGGAGGCTATAATCCAGAATGCAGTCACTAGTCAGGTGGTGTGGACCAGGCAGCTATAACTGTACAGAACCAGGATACAGATGATCAAAGTAAACCAGGTGTCAGACAAGGGTCTGAAAGCAAAGGGGTCAAAAACCCAGCAAAGTAGCCTGAAAGTACAGAGGTGTTGGCTTGCATCTGGAGCAAGAAGGCAGGAACAAGGATGAAATGGGAAACCAACATCCTGGAAACAGGGAACCAGGAACAAACCAGAAGGACCTTAGGACTGGGACACTAACAAGGTACAATTAGGCAGAGAGGTGCCAGTCATATTGAATAGCCTGTTGAGCTCTGAAAAATCTGCTATTTATAAACTTGGAGCCATGCCTATTGCCTATACAGGCAACTGGGACCAGCTAGGGATAAGGGTCATGTTATAAAACCAGTGGCAGCCAGGCCCTTCAGGTAACCTGGGCCAGCTGGAGGCAGTTTAGCTGGCTTCTGCTGCATATTGCAAAAGTTCATTACAGGTTTAATAGTGCTATAATTATATGGCTTACTTTTTCTGCAGTCATGTTGCTCTCTTCCATGCTTCCACAAAAGCCTATCTAAGATTGTAACCCATTTAACTCATCTACTTGACATTCTGGCACACAGTACATACATTGCACCTCCTTGAGCCTTTACACTTACGATTGTTAGAGTTGGCTTAATTTATGTATTTTGGTGAATCTATTAAATAAGCAAGTAGGGGAAATATAACTCTAAAAGGAAATTTTTAAAAAGTTATGAATAACTGGAAAAAGGGGAATTGAAAGAAACAAACAAAGAAAGAAGATTTTCAAAGTGACAAAAATGTGCACGAAAGAAATTTATAGTCACCCACAATGTCTTTTTGTTGCCATTTTCAGTCCTAATAAGATGTAAGTGTATAAGTGTATGGCTCATATTAGCAGTAGCCACATTATTCACATACACTTTAATGAGCTTTATCTCACAGTAACACACATCTTATTACATATTTATATACTGCTCATCCCAAAAGATGGCAATATTCAAGACAAAAACAGAAATGCAAGCTGTACTTTATTTTTTGTGACACCTATTCACAACAGCAGAACTTGTTGTTTGGAATGCTATTTTGAGCCAATCTGTATGAAAAAAGATCTTGCTAGTGTGGCATGGTTGCCTATCTTTACCCAGTTCCTCGAGCTTAGAGAATTGCCAAAGCCATTGGTGGGGCAAACCTACCAATCAGAGACCAGCAGGGAAGAAGTCCACCCTGCCCCTACATTGGGGTGAGGTGAGGAGCAGACCTAATTGAAAACTGCACTCCACCTTCCCCTGATTGGCCAGTCTTCAATCTTTGGGCTGACCCCCAAAAGGGTATATAAGGAGCTGCATGCACAGCACACGGGAAACAAGGGAATGAGAAGAAAGAAGAAGCTGAGGAAGAGCTACCCAGGGGGCACGTCCAGTTACCCTGAAGAGCCTGAAGGCTTTCCCATTGGATGGGAGTGGCAGGCGGCCGTGTCCCCAACCCCTCACTGCTAGATAACATGGCGAGCTGGTGCAGGCATTGCTGCATGGATAATCCAAAAGGGACTGGGACCTTGGGAGCTGCTCGAGGTGGCTCCGGTCTCCAACACTGGCATGAGGCCAAACAGTGCAGACATCACTGCATGGAGGGTCCAAGAGAGACTGGGACCTTGGGAGTCACTCAAGGCAGCTCAAGTCTCCAACCCTGGCACAAGGCCGGCACCGGTCCAGATGCCGCTGGACGGTGAGTTATTGTTGGGCTGAGGGCCCTGGGAGGGGGCAGGCCACATTCCCCACTGCTAGGTGCAAGGGCCGGTGGGCAGCATAGGCTCCACAGTGCAGCAGGCCTGTACTGGAGCCCCAGCCCTGGGCATGCACGATACAGCCCAGGCCCACAACCTGCTGAGAAGGCTGAGCCACACACCCCACACAGGGACTGAGACAGAGCACCCGCTGCAGGAGATGCTTGCCTAGCTGGGGACAAAACACCAGGAACCCTTGCTCACTGGGAAGTTCTCAGGAAAGGGGTTCCCCACCAGGGAGGGACACAGTGGATAGCCCCATCAGAGGGGGTTTATGCTAGAGAGAAAGAGACTCCTCTAGAGGAAGTGGGGTATTTGGGATTACCACATCTTATATTTTGGAATATTTATTAATTGCTTGTTTTGTCTTTGCTATTCTAGAGAGCTTATTAACTGTTTTTTGTGCTTTACATTTTGAGGGTGCTTACCCATCAGTTGGGACATACCCTCTGAGGATCCATGGGTGAGGTTTCTCCTGTGGGTTTTGGGGACTGCTATACTTACCTGTTCTGTTATTTGTTGACTTGAAATGTATTATATGTAAATATTTATCTTTATCACCTATCCAGTTTATTCTATCCCTTCCCTTTTTATTCTGCATCTGAATAAACCATATATATAGTTAAATTATTGTGTCCTGGTCTTCTTCTATAGAGGCACCATAGAAGGGGAAGCTGCAGTTTCCATCTCCATCACATATGCCCTGCTGATCATCCCCTTCTATTGAAAAAGGGGGGTACACACTCCAGTACACCCAGGTGACATTAGGAATAAGTTATCCTTTTAGGATTCATTAACCTCAAGGTAAAATAACCAGCCAAAGTTTTGTTGTTACTTTATTATTGCCCTGGATAAGGGCAAAACATACTGAAATTGAACTTTAATATCCTTGTAATAATAGTAATACTAGTAATGCTAATAATATATATTTTTAAATGTGGATTATGCTAGGATGGGAAATTTCAGAATGTTTCCTGTTTTGTCCCATCTTAGTTAGGAAAATGAAGATACTTTTTCTGTATGAATGAAAAAAATAATCCTAGTTCTAATTTTCCATTTGATATGACTTCAGTTAACAGTTTTAAAATAAGCTATTGTATGGTATTGATTGGAGGGGTGTTGTTTTACTTGCATGCTATTTTAAGTGATAGCTTGGCAAAACATATATTATTCATTAAGAAAGCCAACTTTCAGATAAATGTATTGGCACAGACCATCTTGCCCATCCTACCTTTGAACATGTACACTACCCTGATCTAATCATGTGCTACATTGCTTTTGGAATGCATCACCACCACTGGCCACAGCTGCTTAACAAGCATAACCTCCCCAAAAGTCCCAAAAGCAAATGATTTATCAGGTGGACCTGCCTGAGCTGTCATTCAAATAATTTGTTCCTCCAACCTACTAGCTTTAAAATATCAGTCTTTATAACAGATTTCTCATAGTTCTTTTGGGAAATGTCAACTCTCATAAAGTTTTAAAAAATATATAAATAGTTCTCTTACTTTTATATACCTCCTTTCCTTCTTTTTTACAAAATAAAACAATAGACTCTACTTATTTAACTGGTTATGTTCTTTTATTTGGTCCCAGACATGGAGGTTTGTAAAAAATGAAGGAATTCAACAGCTTCTAGAGCAATGAATTTAATAAACCGTAACCTGAAAGAGGATTTATTAACAATAGGATAAGGAAACTTCTTCTAATCAGGATGATGATGGAAGAAAGCTATTACAATCTAAGAATTGTTTAAGTAACCTCACTCCCATTGTAATGGTTTCTAGATTTCTAGATTCTTCTGCCAGTTTAGATGTAATGTTATACTTAGATCATACTAAGGGCACTTAAAACTCAAGCATCCTCATGTTAGAGCTTATTAACTCTTGCTAAGTTAGGTTCTCTGCCCTGGTTCTCCAGCCCTCTAGTGGTAAGTCAGAGGCTGTGCATGCAAGAAATGATATTAACCCTTAACATGCAACGGCTTGCAGCACATCGATTAACATTCTTCAGATTTGTGTACCTTCACTCTTACTCAACATACAAGCTAAAGGCATTAGCTGATGAATTAGTTCTTAGTGCACAGGTGAACAAAATAAAATTATCATTCAAACTGCTACCCTTCTTGCCTGTTTAACCAGAAAGGGCAAAGAGAGAATGGTCACCAAGACTGTACTATGTATATTGTTGTTACTTATGCTGTATCCTTTCTTCGGTCAGTTTCTAGGGTCAATAATTCTTCACTTCTAATTAGTATAAAATTCATGTCAGCAAATGAAAAAGTGTCTCTTTCTCATTACACTTAAACCCCCTTAAAAGAAAACAGGCTGTGTGAAGCAGTCTTTAAATAGGTGTCAGTGTAATTTATGCATACTGAAAGGCCCCTCTGTGGTGCCAAAGCAGCATAAGGTGCAGCTTCTGTAAATGAAAATCAGGCCCAAGATGCCTTCAGCTCTCAGAGCATATTCAAGTGGACTCGCCTGTAAAATCTGTCTGTGTTCATTTTTACTTGTTCTCCACTTCACTAAGAGTCTATTTTGATAGGACCAGAAAACACTTCTCCAGTTTTGACTTCTTGGCAGGGGCTAGCTAATGAAACTATATTGCCTTCTGATGCCATTCTAATACTTCTCTCTTTTTCTTTGAAATGTCCTATTCTAGCTGTAAAGAAAGAGGTGCACCTCTTCTACAGGTTTCTGTGTAGAAAGCTCCACTGATACACAGTTAACTCAACTCTCCACACTGTGATGCTCTCAGCTATTTTCACCAGTTTGAAATTCCTTGATGTATGGTTTTTTTGATGAAAAGCAACTGCTTCCAAAGGTCACCACTTCTCCCTGGGCCATCCCTTTCCTCTGATGTGCACAAAACTTCTCATGTTGCACTTCAAGAAACTGTGCAGCAATCAAACCAAGTTTTGTGTGATTTTCCTGAATGTGTGATAAGCATGGTCCTATTTGTTATATATAATATTTTAAGTGAAAGTATCGTAAAATTAACAGTGTAAAATATTTATATTGTCCAGATTAAACGGAATATTTAACATCAGTGGGGTTTTTTTTAGGTCAAATTCTGGATGTGTTAGAAAAAAGGAATCTGAGCAACAAGACAGTTGTGTACTTCACATCAGACCAGGGGGCCCACCTTGAAGAAGTATCTAATACTGGAGAAGTTCATGGAGGATATAATGGAATGTATAAAGGTGAGCATTAAGTGCATCTGTGTGTGTCAGAAATTACTTATTTATACTATATTTTGAGTCCAAAATTCTAAATACTTTTGCCTTCTGAATGTTAGGCTTCTAGGATAGGGACAAAAATTACTCCTAAACTGGTATAAGTGATAAGGAAACCAGTTTTAAGTCTGTAATGCAACAGAAGTTCAGTGTACATCAACTGCTTTTAAAATGGCCGAAACTGGTTTAAAATAAACCTGGATGGATATAGTATCAGACTTAAGTGATAAATAGGTTTATTGAACTTCTGTCCCAGATTCCTTTCAAATTCAAGTTAACTCACAGCCCCCCAGCATCCCAGGATGCTTTGCACCATCTCTGCAAACCCCCCTCTCTCTCCCTCCCCTCAAGGGTGGACAGGCTAGCCTTGGCCCAGCTGGTCTGCTTAAGGTGATCAGGAAGCCTTGCTTTAGCACTTCTTGGCTTCTGGTCTGGGCCACTGCAGGCATGTGGCTGCCTTTCCAGAATCAAAAGTGAATGTGTTGACTTGTTTATTTGATTCAATCTATGCAGTTTAGACTAACCTGCAAAGATTGAATTGATTTAGCCTTGGGTTTTTTGACTGTCTGTACTTAGCTCTAGGGTCCATAATAATAAATCATATTAGGTATAGGTCACAGAGTGGGGCTTGCGAGTGGCCGTGACCTTGCTAGCGCCCCCTGCCGTGTCAATTAAGGTGATCCAGCACCCTTTTCTCGCCCGCCACGTCTTTGTTCTTATGAGTTCAGTAAGGGAGGCTGCCTACTTTCACCTTGACACCGTGCTGGTTTTACTTCCGTTCCAAGTGGGGTGCTCCAACACCCCCAGCCTTATGTGCAATGCGTGCCTCCAACCTCCCCTTTAGCACAGCCCAAGCCACACAGCTGTTCCTGGATGTTAATCTGTCCTTGCCCTCTGGTGCCCTCTCTGGCATCCCTTGGGCTTGTCCTGCCCTAGTGCCCCTCTCTGGCACCCCTGGGCCTGTCACCCACCTGGCGCCCCTGGGGCTCATCATGCCCCGGCTCCTGTCTCCGATCCTCCTGGGCCTATCACGCCACTGGCACTGCTTTACTGGTGCCCCTGGGCTGGTCATGCACCTGTTGCCCCTTCAGCGCTTCTGGGCCAGTTAAACAACCTGCACCCTGTTATCGGTGCCTCTGGGCCGGTGCTACAGCCTGCACCCTGCTACCGGCGCCTCTGGGCTTGCCGTGCTCAGGCCTCGCCCCACTGGGCCTGTCTTGCGGTTTTCCCCCTGTTTCTCGTCCTCTCTGGAGCCTCTCACCCCCCCGGTGCCTTTGCTGTGCTTCCCGCGCTTCTCGCCCCCCCCGGGGCCTTTGCCGCACCTCCCGCACTTCTCGCCCCCCCGGGGCCTGTGCGCCCTTTCGCGGCTGGGGCTACAACCCCCACACACTGAGCGCCACTCCAGTACTCAAAATGCTGTGCCCACTGTGGCACTGCTCACTGTGCCCCCACTGGGCACTGGGAACCCCCAAGCCACTGGGGAGCCCCCGTGAGGCCTCCTCGCACCCCTATAGACTCACCCGGTCCTCCGGTATATTGGTAACCAAACCCAAAGCCAAACGGCTGTAACATAAACACAATAAGCCTCCAGGCTTGTAACTCAACTCAACAAACTATATGCCAGCCAGCTATAACC
>NW_017728906.1:72745892-72773978 GCF_001723895.1 Crocodylus porosus | reverse complement strand
CCCCTGCCCCTGCCCCTGCCAGAGGGGAACTGCTACTCTGGCTCTGGCCTGGGCTGTTTATAAAGGCCCGGCCCTGCCCACTTCCAGCCACATGACCTGCCTGGTTGCCCCAGCAACTGGCACCTGGGCTGCCCTGGTGATTGGCAGCTCTCTATTTCCTTTTAGACACGGGGCACCCAAGTGCCCCCATGACAGTATATAAATATAAATGGCTTGACTGGAAAAAAAAATTAACATCTTCAGCTCCACTGGATTTCTGGTTATATAGCACTTCAACAAACACTTGTAAATTGACTAGACGTCCAGGAAAAGAAGTCAGTACAACAACCTGAAATGCATGTTGTGAGATAATAGAAGAAAGAGGAGGCATCAGGAAGGAGTCCCGTAAATCATTAGTGGCTCTAAGCAGGAGCTAAAGATGAGTGAACAGATTAAGCCAAATAGGGAGAGGGGAGGGGAGGGACAAGGACAAATTCCAAAGTGGCATCTATGGAAAGTGGAAGAAGAGAAGGACACAAAACCAGATCACAGCAGGGACATAAAAAGCAAAAGAGGATGTCCTTGTTTCAAAAGGAAACACAATATGACTGATCTTTTTCACACTGAAAATATTGACACAATCACTGCATGCCTCTAGTTGAAGAAATCCTGTTGATGCTTGAAACCATTGGTACATTTGCATTATTGTGATAGGATCTACTATATATGAGATCTCATCACTGAAACTTTTTTTAATAGGATATGGTATATGTTGTAGCAATAAAAACTTAACAAGTGATCATTGAGGTATGGGGGTGGGAGGTTCACTCTCTCTTTTCATATATTCCTGGCATAATATCCCTTGCTGAGCCATTTGACTTCAACCAATAAAAATAAATAAATGTAGTACATACATTTCAGCTAAAAGGTTATATTATTATGAAGGACAAACTAATTCTGGATAAGAGGAAAATGAGAAGGGGAAAAACATGGAAGAAACACAGGAGGAGGAAGATTTCCTTATTATTTTCCAAAACTCCTAAAAGAGTTGGTCATATTCAGGAAACAGAGGGAAGAGATTTTAGAATATAAATTGGAAGAGAAACTGCAAAAGAGGAGCAGTGAGAAAACTGTTAATAGTTCTGTTTGCTTTTGAAGTTGTTACTGATACCAGTAACTGGTCTTCATTTACCCCATAAGAACAGTGGGTGTACAGCTGCTCTGAAAATCAGACTTGTAATGTTTTCAGTAAGCTTCATTTCCATCAAAAAAAAGAGATAAAAAATTAGTTTTTACTTGGACAAAATTGAGTCTTGCTGTTTTTTCTGGGTTTTTTTCAAAATCTTGCCTTATTTTTCAACCCATCCTACTTTGCAACCCCCACCCCTCCTAAAAAATGAAGAAAAAAAAGACAAAAAAGGGAACTTGAATATAAGCCTGTAACCTTGCAAGTTATAACTTTATAGATAAGGTATCACATTGCATGTGGATCTGATTTCAGAAAAGCAGAATAATGACATTAATTCTCAGCCATTAGATAAGACTTTACATATTCAAAGACCATAGTAGTACATATTTGTAGCTGCAGACATAGCCTGAAGTATTTTGGAACCTCTAAAAAGGTTAGAATTATAGACTGTCAGAGATAAATTATGAGAAAAAAGATGAATTAATTGGGAAATGTATCTATCTTTAGAACTATCATGTAATGGCATATTTTCCAGCCATTTTATGTGTAGTATTTTATTTATACTTCTTAAACAACAGTCACAAATTTGAAACAGATCTTAGTTTAATCAATACAGATTTGATGGATAGAATCAACAAAAAACACAGGATGCTTGAACACGTGATGAAAATTGGCCACTTTTGTGGTTTAATTGCATCACGCTGTACACGTGCAGGGATTTTTTATGATTTAAATGAGTTTGCTACATTGCAAACTAAACCACATCTGCATGTAGTTTAGTTTGCAATGTAGCTATTTGTAATTTTTCTGTCTTTTAACAGCTCACTCCCCCGCTCAGGAGAGGCAAGCTGAAGGCAGAAACAGTGAGGGGCCTGATCCTTTTTTTCTTTTTCGCAGAGCCTGCCCACATCTCCCTGAGCCAGGGAGTGAACTGCCAAGCTGAGTGGCCCCTGAGCTGTGGAGAAACCCAGTCCTTCCTTCTCCAGGGGTGGTGGCTCTTGGGGTCACCCAGGCAGGTTACTGGCAGGTGCTTGCTGCCCCAGCTCATGCTCAGAGAACAGCTGGATCAGGCTGGGTGCTGTGAAGCCTGCCCACATCTCCCATGGCTGGGGTCAAGCTGCAGGCAGGTCCTGAGCTGTGAGGACCCTGGGCCTTCCCTCTATTGTGGCAGTCCCCCCTGGCCAGCACTTGCCCATTAGCAACCCACTCAGGTGGCCCACCATGGAGGAAAGGACCTACCCCCTGCAGCTGAGGGTCTGTTCAGCTTGTCCGCCAGCTGTGAGAGACATAGGCATGCTCTGCAGGGGGAAAAAAAAGGATTGGGCCTCTCACTGTAATGGTGATGGAAGCCACTAAATTGAAACAGTGGGTTTTTAATCCTCACAGTTAAAAACCCACCATTTCAATTTAGGGGACTAAAGCCCCGGCACATGTACAAATGGCCAAAATGGACACTTTTTCTTTCAAAATGAATTATCATGTGAATTACAGATGTGCCATGAGGTAAGCTGATAAATACACCAGCCCTGGCTAGTAGCAATGGCAGCAGCTCAGCCAAGCCCCGGAGTTGGGGCTGGAGGTGCCATGCCCCACCACTACCAGGCCAGGCTGTGCCCAGAGAACCCTTGTCCAGGGCTGGAGCAAGGGCAATTGGTGGGGAAGGGGGGGCAGGGGGCTGAGGTTGCAATGGGGGTCCAGTCATGGGGGGCAGAGGCAGGAGGGGCAGGCAGCACCTACAACTCCAGCCCCAGCCCTGAGTCGGGCACGGACCTGGAGCAGCTGCCTGCCCCCCACCTCTAATTTGATTCCAAGATGAGGCATTTCCCCCTACGGATATAATGTGTGTGTGTAATGGGGAGCCCCTCATCTTGGAAGGGCACTTGTGAAAATGAACACTGATATACATAATCTATTACTTTTATGTAAAGACCCACGTTGTCATAATCCATCATATACATGCAAATTGGTGTGCAAGTCCTGTGTAAATTTGGATGGCTGACTTTATGAACATCAGCCTTGCTAAAATACCAGGCACTTGATAAAGTATGTGTAGAAAATTCTCAGGACAAGAAAGCTATCCATCTTGCCCTTCTGCATGTACATATATATTGGAATTTAGAGTCTCTGATGATTATCTTACTGAAAGGATATACTATGTATCATAGCTCAATATTCTGTATTTCAATATATGAAAATGTAACTATGAATTGAACCACTTAACCTTCTTATCAGATGTAGCAATTCACTCAGCAATAAATGGTTCTGCCCTCAGTCAAAACCTCTGAATCGAACTTCACAATTTGAACCCACTTATTTGTTGATACACAGCCAAAACAATAGCAATAATAAAATTTATGAGCTGTTTGGCTGGAGTGACTGGCACTACTCACTAAATTACAACAAGATGACATCACTTGTCTTATGTTTTGAAAGTTCATGTTCTGATTATGGTCTAATATCTGAAAAGATTAGTACCAGGAAAAATTGCAGGCCAGATTTGACAAAGTAATTAAGCAGTTAATTGTTAACCTAAATAACTTTGTGTCACCTGCAGATTCTGCTGTTTCACTACTGAGTCTCCTTGCCACATGTTTAGTAAATATATTAATCAGTGTTGAACTTAATACTTTGAGGCATCTTGCAGTTAACATTATGACATGAGGAAAATTGATCAATTATTTCTTCTTGGTTTCCTTCTTTGGGTCACTTTTTAATCCATTACTATGCTTACTTAAGTTTTTTTTATATGCATCTTGTGAAAGATCTTATCAAAGATCTTTTTAAAATCTAACTTTTGTTAATCTCTATGTCTTCAGAATAGTGGGACAGTAGGCATTTTTCTTAGGAACTCAGCAGAGTTCTTCCTTGAGTTCCTTAAAAATTTTTGGATGTTTGCTATGATGCTAATCAGGCCCAGTTTCATATATTGCTTTAAATTATCACTTTATTCCAGCACCATTTCTGTTCTGTATCCAACTCCTTTGACTACTCCATCTTTATTACCTTTACATTGGACCCATCAATATTTGAAATTTATTGATTCTGGCATGCTTAAAAATCTATTAGGTTTTATTTTTTTCTATACCGTATTTCAATTAGTTCTTCAAATTCCATATTACCTTTCATGATGTCCTTAATACAGATTGCTTGCCTTAAATCAGGGCTATCCAATTGGTAGCTTATAGGCTACATGTGGGCTGGAAGGGATACATTTGCAGGCCCCAGGCTCCTGCCTGGCTGCCGCTCCCATCCCCATCACTCTGGGTGCAACAGCAGCCAAAGTCCTGGGCTCCTTCTCCCTCTTCCAGCTTTCACTGCCTGCTCCCACCTCAGGGACTTCATTGCCCCAACATCTTGGCAACACTTCCTCCACTATGGCTAAGATGTGTTTCTCCCTCTAAGGTGTTCCTCTGCTTGAAGTCATTGCCACCTGGTTATTTAACTACTATGCAGCACTTGGTGTTAACATTAGCAGAAGCCATACCATCTACTGTAAATTATGGTGACAGGAGAACCTGACCTAATTCCATGATAGGCTAGACTGGGCTCTTTAACCCTGCTTGGCAGCCAGTCTAGGACTGCAGCCTCCAACAGATGGACAAATAGATAACCCCCTTTGCTCTGGCAGCTCCTGCAGCCAAATTGGTTCCAAACATACTGGCATCTGCCTTTTCTTTGGATTAAATCATTAAGGCCAAGAGTAAAACACTAGTGTGTGAGCAACTCAGTGTTCCCATATACACTGCCAAGGATTTTGTACCCTGGAGAGGTCAATCCAACTTTGCTTTATCTTTCAAGTGGGGGGCTCAGCCTGAAATGCAGCTCTTATTAGTTATAAATCCAGGTCATTTGGTGAAAAGCAGAATACTACAGATTGTCTCTGCCAGTTGGAGTGATTATTATGTCTCATTGCCCACCTGTAGCAGTGCAGCCCTTAGCCAGTAAGGCTGTGTCCAGATGAAACAAGGAGCATATATATGTGCATGACACTTTAAATTGGGTTAAATGCTTTTGAACTGCTTTAATATTGTCGGTGTTTGCACTTGTCGGTGGCATATTGCACAGTAATTCCAACTACTGTAGCAAATGTGGTGATGTAATGAGCCCTAAATGACTTGGGGTGCAGCAAACTAAAACTCCTGCCAGGAGTTTTAATTTTGCTGCCCTTCAGCTGTGGAGCAAAGCACTGGTCTCCATGCAGCTCAGGGGCTCTGCAGGAAGCTCGTGCAGGTAGCCTGGCAGCAGCCCAAGAAGGCAGGCTCTGCCCAAGAAAAGCAGCAAGCCTGATCATTTTTTTCTTTTTCCCCTGAAGCCTGCCTGCCTGCTTCAGTTGTGCAGGGGCTCAGTGCTTTCCTCCGTGGCTGTGGTGTCCCCAGGACTGCCCAAGCCCGATGTCTGAGGGCGGGTGCCACCTGGGAGGGGGCTGCTGCTGCCGTGGAGGGAAGCACCAGCCCACCCTGCAGCCCACCAGCAGCTTGCCCTCCCCCCCCCGCCACTGGAGAGGCAGGTAAGTTTGCCTGTATGCGTGACACGGAGGTTTAAAAAGCCCCAAATTGAAACAGTGTTTCTAAATGCCCACTGCTTCAATTTAGGGCCCCCGTTTTGTCTATACACGCCCTAAGGTGCTAATCTGCCATCGTCTGCCTACACCAATGGGTGCTTGGAGCTAAGAGCAAACTCAAAAAGCAAATTGCATCACTGCACCAGACCAAAAAAAAAAGAGAAGATCAATACTTCACATTTCAACATGGAATGTCAGAACCATGTGTACTAATGTGACTGATGGTCTCATGAGTATCTCTGATTCTTGTGAGATAGCAGCGATAGATATGGAACTGAACTGGTTGAACATTGACATTGCAGCACCACAAGAAAAATGCCTGGCCTTGGATGGCTTCTTAAGAGAACAATATCGTATGTTCCTCTGGCAAGAGAGAGCTTCTGAAAATACACATGAACATGGGATAGGCTCTGGTGTTAGAAATCATCTTCCCAAAATGATTGAGAATCAAGCAAATAGTTCAGAGAGGATTCTCACATTTCCTGGCTAGTGTTATCAGTAAGATTCCAAACACTGAGAACTTATATGTCCAGGTGGACTTCAGTGCCAAAGATGGTGCTGATAGTGGATCCTGACCAATTTGCCTGGCCTCATGTAACACAGGAAACATAAATAATAATGGACAAAGGCTATAGTGTTTTGCTCCTATTATTCAAGGGAAAGCAGTGCCACTGACACAGCTCTTAACTTTATTGAGAGTCGGTCTGTACTTGAAGAGCTTGATGATATTCCAACTGTTGAGGACTTAAGTACGGCCATAGAAAATCTGGTTATGGCAAGTCCCTAGGAAAAGATGCCATTCCTGTGGAAGTGGTCAAGTGTGGAACATCTGTGCTTCTTCCCCACCTATACAAGCTTCTTATTCACTGCTGTAGAGTAGGGACAGTACCACAAGATATACAAGATGCAAATATAGTCATGCTATACAAGAATAAAGTCAACTGCAGTGACTGCAATAACTATTGTGGCATTTTGCTACTATGGTCAGGTATGCATGGGTGTGCAGTGCAACATCAGGGGAGCACAGGCACATGGTGTAGTGGAGGGGGGGATATTCCTGCACGGTTTAGAAGGTGGAGCAGGATCTCCATGGTGTATGGGTTGTGGAGTCTGTGACTTGAATCTCAGCCCCTTAGAAGATGTCCAGATGTGCTTTAAATTATGCTCCAGTATAGTGTCTTACTAGGAAAAGATTTCCATACTTTGCTTCAAATACTGTTTCTATTTAAACCCTCTAATTTACCTTATCCATCCTGGATTCATTTTTCTGTTTCAAGCTATCAGTGTGTTGTGAGACACTGTTTTCTTACCTGACACCAATGCTATACCTGGCATTACTTTTCATCTTTGATTTACATTCTCATTTTGTTAACATTTCCTTTCAATGTCACTGTCTCGCTAGAATGAATGAATCTAATTACATTGTGGTCACTATTACTTCATGGTTCAGCTACAGTTACTTCTTTATTTAACTTCTGTATCTTACTAATGGCTAAATTGGGAATGCGCCTCTCTTCCTGAACACTCTAAAAATGGCTGTTCCCAGGAGTAGTTAAGCACTGAGAAATTGTTTCCCTCAACTTTATTTCATTATAACATTTTGGCATTTACATGGAAATAGTTGGAATTCCTTGATGTTATCTTGTTTAATTTTTCAGCATCTCAAATATCAGTGCCAGGGAACCTGGTTTTCTCTGTTAAAAAAAATCCCCAATTTTCAGCTTAAAAAAGTAACCCAAAATCCACATTTTTCTGTAATCAAAATTAATCATCACTGTATATATAAATATCTATGAATTACTGGTGTTTCATTTTAATCACAGAAAAATGTGGCTTTTAAGTTACTTTTTCTAACCTGAAAACTGGGGATTTTTTTTTGATCAGAGAAAACCAGGATCCCTGAATATCACTCTTGATTGCCTTGCATTTCTTGGTTTTGGTTGTGTAGGTCCCTTCTCATTTACCAGTCCTCTGTGTTTTTCCAGATTTTTCAGATAAACACATAGAGATATAGAAGATTTTTTTGAACCCTTTAAATATTAGAGCCTGAGCAATATGTTCCAATGTATCTGTGAACCTTTTAGCACAAGAAGCCGTGTCCTGACTGGGACATTTGGGTGCTATTGTACTCCTACTAAAATTTGGGTTGAATTGTGGATTTAGTAAAACATTCAGACTAAATCTCCAACCCATTTGAACAGTACTCAACTTTGAAGTTCCATAAGCCTTGAGGTTCTCCTGAAGCTATGATTCCTCTTTTGATTTTAATTATTGAGCCTTTTGGAAGTATGTACACTAATCTATGAGAGTGTCTGCATAAAATGCTAAATGCACAGTAGACTAATTCTACTGTGCATTAGTGTGTCACAGAAAAAGCTGTGTGAATGAGCTAGTGTGCAGTAGAATTAGTCACCTTAGCATCACTGTAAAGGTGTGCACCGGTGCTACTGTGCAGCAGTGCCAGTTACTGCACATTGAGTTAATACCTGTTATTACAGATACTAAACTTAATGCACTATAACTACAGTGCATCAGTGCACATGTAGACATGCTCAGTGTTTAGGAATTCAGAGCAATTTAAGTTATCTTCCATTCTAGACCGATGTAGCTAAGTGTCTGCAATGTGCACTGTATTCCAAAAATTAGGAGCAGAACATAAGAAGTTGGAGAAGACATTCATAGCTGCAATATTTGTCAACAGCCACTGAATAATGCAAACAATGTCTCAATCATTCATGTTTAGTAGAACTTATTTGTGTAAGTAGCCATTTGAGGCTCAGCAGTATGACAGTTAGTGTGTGTTGTTGCTTCAAAATGTGCACTAATAATACTGAAATCAGTGAAATCAGTAAACATTTGCCTGTAGACTTCACCCACTGTCTCTAAGATATTCTAAGATGTTCTAAAATGAACAGATAACCATGCAATCCCAAAAAGAATACAAAATAATGCAAGCAATTAATTGTTCTGATTTGGAAGAGGATCTGAGGCATGTGTCACCTATAATGTTTTTTGTATGAGAACCAGGACTGTTTGAGATGAAAATAAAAAATCAACTTTACCAAATACTGAACATAGCTTAAATCGAGGGGTTACCAGATGGTCTTGCCATTAAAAATGAATTGCTCTACAATATTTTCATGAGGTACAGAAATAGCAACCAATTTTGATAATAGATGTTCATAACTAAGAGTCCACTACAGGTGGGTAAAGTCATTCATTTCTTTTTATTCTCCCTACAGCCAAAAGAATAAAGACTGGCACAGGCCTCTTTCTGTCTTGTGTAGGAAGGAAAGATTGTTTAGCCTTGTTAGACTCCAAGTGAAAGAGCACTTTTAAATAATTTTTGGGATCGGAGAATGATGAAAACTAAGACGGGTTATATTAATAGAATTTCAGAACTTCATTTTGTACAGCATCTTCCGTATCAACTATATTCTAAGAATTAAATGATAGCAGGTGGTGTGAAGCAGAGATTTAGGCAAGATATGCTTTCAGATGAGATGTGAAATGAAGGAAGATGAAAATTTGGAATCTCTGTTTGAGTGATCACCGAGCATTGCATCTGTACTTTGCCTGTTCCTGCAGTTTTTTTCTGCAAGTAAAGAGAAGATAAGCCATTGTTAAATATAAAGCTAGTACAACACGGACAGCTGCAGACAGCTAAGCATGCAAATAAAGTCTAGGCTCTATTAGTTTGCTTTTAAAAATATTTTATAGACTTTTAAGAGAATAAAAATAATATCTTTCTGTGTGGTTGTATATTGTTACTACTCACTGGCTGCTGCCCTTCTTTGGCTAATTCCCAGCCCTAAGGATTAAAAAATGAGTTGGGCCCAAAATATCATAAAGGTTCCTTTAAATAATGAACTTTGGAGGATTTTATATTCTTTTTGGTTTGAATCTTTAAGGCACACTTCCTTTTCAAGTTCAAGTTTTTCTTTCCAAGCACAAGGGCTAGAAGCTTTCCTTTTAAGAACTGAACACTGAGATTCTAGTGCAGCTTCTTAGTTCAAGCATCTAGAGTTTTAAGAAAATGCTATCATGAGATTCATAATCATGCTGTAAGAGCTGGCAGATCTGCTGATGTTATCATCTTCCCCAGAAGATGAAAAAGATACAGCTATTTATAGCAGCATAGAGGCTGTATTGGCTTTGAAGTTCCCCACTTGGCCTGCATTCTGGCTTACTAATCTGTTCTTGACTTTCACAAGGATAGAAACTGCTTCAGGAAACCCTGGAAGCAAAAAGCGATGGGGGAGGCAAAGCAGAATGAACAGGAAGCCCTTCACAGGGCAAAAACTGAAATGCCTTCCTTAGACCTTCTAGCTCTTTTTCTTTTAGGCATCCTCTGTATATAAAGACAGGCAGAGCCCTTTCTTGTGGGCAGGGGTGGATCCAGGAGGGGTGCAGAACTGAACTTGTTACCCCCTATAATTCCTGATTAACCCAAAAGTTTAAAATCAACAGCCTGGCAGTGGCAGTTGCATTTCTATTCACACAGCAGTGAGGAAGTCAATTGACTTTATTAAAATCTGCATGATTCATTAATGCAGGTTCCATTTTTGCGGGGGGGGGAGGGCTTTGATATTAAACTGAAAAACATAGCCTAAGTCCCTACTGTGTTAGTAAAGCTTTTAGTCTCTTTTTAACTTCAGGAAAAATGGTGTTGTATTATGCAATGATGCACTACACCATCCACATCCATTTTCAAATTCCTAGATCCACCCACTCTGGTGGATACTGGTAGTATTTCTCAGTATCATCTCCATCATTTCACAATGCCTTGGAAGTAACTTTATCTTCTCCTTCCCACTAATGTGCTTCATACCAGGGCCATGTTTCTTCAAGTTCCTACTCCCCGAGAAGTGTTTCTTTCCAAATGTTCTGTTTTCTTCCTCTCACTGGGCATGTCTACATGAGACATTTACTGCAGATCTGCCTAATTAGCCCCACAACAAAGTCTTAGCATCTACATGTGCAGTACTATTGGGAAGGAGTAAACAAATTAATTCCACTGTAGATTAGTACTTGTTAACAAATGTACAATCCTGTGGAAGAATTGTTTACTCTGCAACAGTGCATGTGTAGGTGCTGATGGGATTAGCTGGGGTATGAGGGTGCTTCAGTGCAGGGCTGCCTGCTGGCTGGCCTTGCACTGGAGCATCCTTGTGTCCCAGCCAGCCCCTCTGCAGCATATTGAACCTGGTTGGAGCAGCCCTGGGCTGGCAGGATGACCCACTGGGTCCCCTGTTGCCCTTAAAAATGTTTTTTAAAACCTAGTGGTCTGAGAATTGACACAACACTCAGTTGATGAATAGCAGAAAGGCTTGCTTTAATAACTACAGGAGTTTTGTAACTATACCAAGTTACAAAACTAAATGACAGAAAAAGACTCTTTTCCAGTATAAAATGAGCTATTACTCCTAGTATTATCTTAGCTGCAAAGAGATCTTTACCCAATGAAGGCAGGAAGCAGTTCTTGTACAGCCTCACAGCGTGGCTCCTTTGCTTATCAGCTGGGTGGCAGGATGGCTTCTTGGTCTTCCCTGGACTGCACACATCTTGCCAGCAGTTCTGTTTTGCTTTCTACTATTTAATTGTATAGCTTCAAAGCATTTTTCCTTGATAGTTGTCCGATTAAAGTCCAAACAAAACAGGGAGGAAAAGGTTGACCATTATATGACAATTGTTAAATTGCCGGGCTCCTGTTTTTGGATTTGTCTAGGTGTGGAGGCTGTGTGTCTTTGCAGCCCCTGCAATTATAGGTCAATTACAGATGATGGGTCTTCAGTGGTCAAACAGGATGTTTAGAGGCATTGGTTACCAGACGAGTCTTTGGGTATTTGTTTATCAATGGGGCAAATTTGTGATAGCTTGTACTGGTGATGTTCTATTTACAAAACTCAAGACATACATTGAATGATTAATACATTTGTAACAACTTAGACATTGGATGCCTTTTTTAAGAAATGTGACCATGTCATGTGAACACGACATCTTTCCAGGACCTTTTACAGGTTCCTTTTGAGATGCATATTTAGTCTTTTGTCTTCTTTAGTTACTAGTTCACCTGAAATCCTGCTCCACTGGGCTTTAAACTAAGCCCGCCGGGAGATGGGGGGACTACTGCCACTGCTGGCCCACTGAGCAACCCTTGCAAAGCCAGCAGACCAAGGCATTTAAGGGAATCCACTCCTGCCCCAGCCCTGGAACAAACTGTAGGCAAGGCAAGCGTCCCCAAAGGGGACACAAATGCCAGGAGCTTGGGGAATAAACAGGAGGAACTTGTCCTCCTGCTAAACACAAATAACTATAATGGCATAGGGATAATGGAGACCTGGTGGGACTCCACCCATGACTGGGCCACAGGTATAGACAGCTATACCCTGTACAGGAGAGACTGAGAAGACAAAAGGAGCGGGGGTGTAGCTCTCTATGTCAAGGAAAGCTACGCGTCCCTGCAAGCTGACATTGGAACCCACGGTGGACTACTTGAGACCCCCTGGGTTAAAATCTATGGGGAGCATGGCAGGGGATACTATGCTGGGAGTCTACTATAGAAACCGTACCCAGGGTCAAGACCTTGACCAGGAGTTTGCCCAGGAATTGGCTGAGGCCGTGCACTCCCAGTGTATGGTTGTCATGGGAGACTTCAACTACCCAGACATCTCGTGGGAGGAGCACGTGGCCAAATCTGAGCGGTCACAAAGCTTTTTCTCAGGCATGGCTGACCTCTATCTGACTCTGAAAATCTATGGGCCGATGAGAGGTAAAGCACTGCTCAACCTTGTACTGGCAACCGGGGATGACCTAATCAGTGACCCAATGATCGAAGGGAAGCTGGGTGACAGTGACCATGAGCTGATCACCTTCACCATCTGCCGTAAAGCTGGCAAGTCAGTCAGTAATACAGAAGTCCTGAACTTCAGGAAAGCTGATTTCAACAAGTTAAAGAGGCTTGTCAGTGAGGCCCTAAAGGGCCACAACCCAAAGGGAAGGGGAGCTCAGCATGAGTGGCTGCTCATCAAGGGAACAATCCTGGATGTGCAAGCAAAGTCTCAGAGGAAAGGCAGCAAAAGGGCTCAGCAGCCCCCTTGGCTCTCCAGGGAACTGGCGGACCTCCTGCATCTTAAAAGGAAGACCTACAAAGGATGGAGGACTGGAACCACCACCGAGGAGGAATACTATGCTCTGGTCCAGATCTGCAGAGAACAAACCAGGAAAGCCAAGGCTTCAGTGGAACTCCAGCTAGCTACAAATATCAAGGACAATAAAAAGTCCTTGTTAGATATGTGGGGAGCCAGAGAAAAAGCAAGGGCAACACTGGACCCCTGCTAAACCAGATGGGACAACTGACAACTGTTACCCATGAAAAAGCAAACTTGCTAAATGGGTTCTTTGCACCAGTTTTTCACCAGTCCCATGAGACGCCTCTGCCCACAGTGGGTCAGGAAGGCCTGGGTAAGGGAGATTCCTTGCCCTCCATTGAAGCTGACTTTGTGAAGGAACACCTTGACAAGCTGGATACCTTCAAGTCAGCCGGCCCTGATGGTTTACACCCAAGGGTACTCAAGGAGCTGGCTAGCATCATAGCTCAGCTTCTGGCATGGATCTTCAAGAACTCCTGGCACTCTGGTGAAGTGCCTGAAGATTGGAAGAAGGTCAATGTGGTGCCTATCTTCAAGAAAGGGAGGAAAGTGGATCCGGCAAACTACAGGCCCATCAGCTTGACCTATATCCTGGGGTAGGTCTTGGGAAAGATTATCAAAGAGGCCATCCTTAACAGACTAGCTCATGGCAATATCTTGAGGGATACCCAGCATGGGTTTGTTGTGGGTAGGTGTTGCTTGACTGTGAATGTTTGTTCACCAGAGCGCCTCAAGGGATGATGAGATTGAACAGTTATAAACTACTGGAAGACTGTTTCAGGCTGGACATAAGAAAGAATTTCTTTATTGTCTGAGCCCCCAAGGTCTGGAATAGCCTGCCATTGGAGGTGGTTTATGCACCTACATTGAACATCTTCAAGAGAAAATTGGATGCTTATCTTGCTGGGATCTTATGACCCCAGCTGACTTCCTGCCCCTGGGGCAGGGGGCTGGACTCAATGTTCTTCCGAGGTCCCTTCCAGCCCTAATGTCTATGAAGTCTATGAAATGCATATGTAGTTTCCTTGCCTTTACTGGCTCAACTTTTTTTCTTTGGCTTTCTTAGATACACACATCATGAGCATGTCAGGTCTCTGACAATACTTTTAACCATCACTTATTTTTTAGGCTTAGGTGTGGTAGGTTGAGGCCTGTTATCATGACTGTTATTATCTTATGGCATGGGTCTGGCATCCGGTACTGCAAGCACTCCACTGTCTCAATGCCTAATGGGTTGCAAGGCATTAGCAGAGTTTGATACTCTTGTGGCAGTCTTGTTACCACAACTCAGTTTTGCCCCAAGCATTGTCTTGCATTCTTGTGCAAGAGACACTGCCCAAGCTTTCACAGTTTTCATATGCAGGAAGCACCCCTTCCAGCTGGGGCTGCTCCAACCTGGCTCAACATGTTGCAGTCCTGGGTGCGCATGTAAATGTGGCACCTGGAGCAATAAACCTTGTGAGATATGCACTGGAGTGTATTGCTTCCAATTAATTGCATGGGTAGACATATCCATTGTATACTAGGAATCTGGACTCTTCACTACATTGCCACGTATGTTGGCATGCTAATTTTGTAGGCTGTTTCTGTATGTGACACTCATTTTCCTTTGGTTAAAGAAAAGTAGAGTCCTATGTCCTTGTTCCATCCTTTTAATTTTCCACACTTTATTTATCTTTCCAGAGAAAATCAGAACAGAGGTTCTCACTAGATCATGTGAAGAGGAAAATTGATTCGCTGAAGGGCAAGAATACAGCTCTTAATGGGACAGTTTTCTTTAGAGATTTTTGAATGTTTTAGTCTTATGACCTCTAATCTTGGGCTGCCAGTTGTGTTCAGAGAGGAATAGATGATCCTCAGGAAGTGACTGTGTAAATCTAGGATAAAAATGTGTCTCCTTCTCTATTAAAGAGGATTATCATGAAAGATTAACTGCTTCTATGCATTCACTCTCTACATCTGAGCAAAGATCCTTTAGTAAAGATCCCAAACTATATAAAACATGGCGATCCCTGATTATGATTAATCCAATACTGTAGTTACCTCATTGGGCAAATGTTATGGTCTTTTCATGGAAAATTATGCATCCCAGGAACATTGATGTAGCAGAAAGTTGGAGCCCAAATTCAGAATATATTATTAACTTATTACCAAAATGGGTAAGTTTAAGCTTGATTTGAGGACTATGACATTTAAACTAGTATATACACTTCCCTTCCCTCTTCCCTACCCCTCCTCCCACCCCCACTGTATCTAAAATATAGAACCTTTATTTATAAATCTAACTTTTGGATATCTGTAAAGTTATTGTGAGAGCATGAGTTGATCTGCTCTATTTGTTTCAAGTAAACACCTACCATTTGCCTCCACGAAATAACTCATGATACTCAACATGGTACTTAGGAGTTTTGCTACTGACATAATGAAAACAGAACCAAACTATTCCATAATAAAGGGCAGGATATGTTTTTAACTGATTTAAATAGAATGTATTTTTAAAACATTCTGGAGCACTGTGCATCTCCACAGTACCACATAAGTAGTTAATTATATATTTGTGATACCTTTTCATATAGAGTTGTCAGTGACATTATATTAAATACTGTTATCACTAGAATAAACACACGCTTTGTTTTCACGTCAATAGAAAGATCTGCAACAGTGGGACAGTGATGGGTGGCATAGAATCAAAAAGGAGGAACAGTATATTTGTAATAAGTTTGTTGAATATACTTAGTCTGATACTTGAATGTTGACTGTATATTAATTATTGTTGGTTTAAAAAAAAAGATACCTGGGACATCCAAAAACTACTGAAATTACTATAATATTTTCCTTCCTGATGCATTTAATTTCAGGATCAAATAATATAGATAAAATAGACATTTTTCTATGTGCTGAACTATTCTGTACTGATTGTAATGAAATATCACACGTTTTATAAGGGTTTATTCCTCATCCATCAAAAAGAGGGTGCCTAAAGAAGAAATGATTTTCTGTAGAAGAAACATTTTCATTCTTTCAGGCGGAAAGTCCACAAACTGGGAAGGAGGTATCCGTGTGCCTGGTCTTCTCCACTGGCCTGGGGTGATACCGCATGGTGCCCATATTGATGAGCCAACAAGTAACATGGATATATTCCCAACAGTCGTTAACCTTGCAGGGGCACATGTGCCTACAGACAGGTAGTGCATATTGTCTCTCTTGTTCATGGGCATTTTCATAGTTATTTTCTGCTTTTTGGCACCTTTATTCTAATTTGGTTGGGATATATGTGAGAAAAGACTGAATTTCAAATGTCATGACTTTGCCTCTGTCTACAATAGTAAAATATTTCTTTTTCATAACATCATTATGAAATGTTTATGGAAATGTATGTCTTTTTTGAACAAGTCCATATTAGTTGGATTTAAAATGGAAACAGAGTGGGACTCTATTTTCCTTTACCTATCTAAGAGGTAGTTTCTTAGCTGTCTTTCTGGCATTTGCCGGGGCTAAACTATGAAAGGGGCTGCTTCCTCTACCTGAGTCTAATACCTGCTGGTCATGGGTTTCCAACCTCCAAAATGTTAATGGTTTAGAGATCAGTGCACGTCTACAACAATACCTAACCGGGTTATAGCCTATTGTGTATGCCTAGTCTATGCATGCATGCTTGTGTGTCTACCCTGCCAAGGAAGTAGCTGTGTGTAAGTAGCACTTTTGGCCTTGCCTAAAAACCTGCCATTTAGACAAGCAAAGGGACATACGATTCCACCCTTACCTTTCTTTGCACTCTATCTCTCCTTTTTGCCAAGTATAGTTTCATTCCCCCCTACAACCCTCCATCACCTAAGTCAACAAGAGTTTTGTCCCTCTGCATCTGTCTCCTAATCTGTTAAATGAAAACAGTGGGTTCAGACTTTCATTCAAAAGAGTTTTGAAAATGATGGTAAACAAAAACTAAGATTTATTAATCAACTCAGATCTGAGCTTAAGTTCTAGATCATTCTCCTGTTATCTGCTTCTAACCCTCATTTCTCTCTCTTTCTCAGAAAAAAAGATATTTTGGTATATCATAGAAAACAATAAGTAATTCAGTAAGAAAAAAAATCTCTGTCTTGTAGTCTCATAGAACAAGACCAAGGGGACATTCAATTAATTTATATCAACTGGTAAAAAAAAAAAAAAAAGAACAGATAAAAGGAAATAGTACTTTGTGCAGAGTATTGTAAGTATGTGAAAGTTACTACTAAGAAAAACATTTTGATCTAAATTATATAAGAGTAAAACATTGACTTTCATGGTGTTATTCTAGATTTTGCACTGGCATAACTGAGACAAAATTTAGTCCTGAGGGAAATCATTTAGACAAGCAATTCAGTGGATTTTAAGTAGAACAGCCTGAAAATTTTTCAAAAGAACATTTTCCTGTCAGAGAATACAGTTTTGTGGACATTGAAATGTTTCATGGGAGCATCTCTAGCTGATCACTGCTCCCAGTGTTGCTATTATGTGGTAAAGTGACATCATATTATTTTATATACTAAAGCATGGCCTATGGAAGACCATAAGAACAAGGGAATAAATAAATCAGAAAGGAGTCTATATCCCCAAGCAGATCCATAGCCAAGAAACAAATATGCTTATAGATATATCTGTATATAGACATACAAAACTCTTGAGTTGTAGAGGGGAACAACCTTGTGCTCCCAATTAACCTCCCCAGCAGAGAGTGCCAGGAACGGTAATGCAATGATTAGCGGTTTGATGTTTTTCACAGAATCTTCCAAGGGATGTCATCCATTGGTGGATGTGTCCATTTTTCTATCTCCGCCTCTGCTACCACTCAGTGAGTGCATCTACACAAGACACTGTGCAGTAAAGCTTCACCATGTACACATGTGCATCAATTACTACACCGTGTATTAGTCTAATACTAATGCTAGTAGATACAGGTACTAGAAAAACAGCACATTAACTAATGTGCCATAACACACATGTAGACGCTGACCACAAGAAAATTGCTCCCAATCAGCCTAGGCAGCAGGGGGCTACAGGAGTCAGGGAGAGCTGTCCTGGTTCATCATGACACTGCCTGCCAGCCATGTGGAGGTTGGGATGTGTCCTGATCTCCACGGGGCAGGGAGGCAGCACCCAGAATCTGGGACAACTCCTCCCATCCCACTCAGGGCCAGCCCAGTCTCCTCCCCTGTCTGTAATGGAGCTGCCTGCTGAGCTGGGACTGCTCCCCTCCTTTCCCTACTTCCCCCCTGCCTTCCAGAGCCCCTATGCCCCCTGCCTTCCTGGGGCTGGCATGTGGTGAAGCCTGGAGCTCCCCCTGGCTGTTGCAGGGAGGCAGAACAGGGCAGAGCAGCCCTAGACTCAGCCTGTCCTGTTGGGCTCAATTTGTTCCCAATGGGGGCACCGTGAGATGTGCACTGGGAAGTGCTTTTAAGTGCTCATTTGTTGCATGTGTAGATGTCCCAGTGCCAGGGATTTAAACTTTTGGAGGCCTGAGGACAGGTTTCAGTTTTAGGCCCCTGTCCTTTACTAGGCAGCCATACTGTTTGCCTCCCACTTTAGGGTGACTGTGATAAATACAGAAGGGAATTGGAGAATTTACTGTAACAAAGCAAAATCATGTCTCATTCTGAAGTCAAAGTTCATTCTTTTCCAAGTGAGTTCCTTTATTTTTTCCTTCCACTTGTTAAAATTGCAGTTTCCTTTTCCCCCCATTCTCTCTGTCCTTAGGTCATCCTTATGGTTCCATCATACTTACCTAAATATCTCTGGAATTATATCTATATAAATACTGTCCCTCCAAATATTGTGAGTTAAAAAATCCTGAGCAAAGATGTCATTTGATGTCTCTAACTTTTAGAACAGATAAAATTTCCTTTGATGCCTTTGACAACTTAGGTTTTGCTGAACATAGATCTTGAGTGATTTCTGCATTTCATAATTTAATTTTTATTTTTAGTTTAATTTTTTTCTGAAGAGAGAAAAAAATAAATCATTAAAACATTTTTCTATTTGTATAAAATAGCCTTGGGATCATTAGCTGGCTAAATAAGGTGTTGTTAAAGATATGTGAATAAAAAGTAAAATACCTTGGAGTAAAACAGATCTACCAGATCCTGTAACATCCCTGGGATTTAAAGTCCTCTAATGTTTTCCTTGTTTAAAGTGTAAAAGGGCATTGCCACTTCTATGGTACTTTAACAATTTCTAATTCAAAGCTCTGAAATCTTTTGATGCCCTAAATATTCTAAACTGTGGGCACATCTACACATAGCCATATGGTGGCATTGTTACTGTGCCATCATTTAGTAATTCCTTTTGAAAGTACAAAATTATGGCTCTGTAATAGTCTGTAAGGCTCTGTGCTGGCCACATACAGTTATTTTTAGTTGTTACATCGTCATAGCAGCGAGCTAAAATGAGAGAGTGTTGCTATGGCGACGTAACTGCAGCATCACCGTTTTTGCCCATCAACCCTACATTGCCATAGCATGTTTCTACAGTGACATAGTGTCACATGTAGATGTGCCCTGCATGTTTTATTGTCACTTCTCTTGGTTAGGAGAGGAGGATTTTATTGTGTCATAGCCCAGTCACTATTCTGAACCTGTCTTTTGATTTGTTATTAATATGAATACATAGCTCCAAAGCTGTTTTGTCCATTCCTAAATTTAGTTATCCCCTGTAAGGAGGATCACCACTAAAGCTGTAGAAAAATACCAGCCTGGCAGCAAGTGTTTATTTGGGGCATGTAAAATCAAAAGTGTATTTGCTTAGATAAAATCAATATACCTCTTCTTCTGTACCCACTCCCAGAGGCCCTAAACAGTCTGGGACTTCCATGGGGAGTCCCTCATGTTGGACAATCATAGAATCAATGAGTCAGAAGGGACCTGGACAGATCATCGAGTCCGCCCCCCTGCCAAGGGCAGGAAGCAGCACTGGGGGTGGCAGGGGTCATAAGACCCCAGCCAGGTCCCTTTCCAGTCTCCTCTTGAAGATTTCCAGGGAAGGTGAGAGCACCACCTCTCTGGGAAGCCGATTCCAGGTTCTGGCCACCCTTACTGTGAAGTAATTCTTCTTAATATCTAACCTAAACCTATCCTCCCTCAGCTTGTGGCCATTGTTCCTGGTGACTCCAAGGGGAGCCCTGGTGAACAGACTTCCCCCAAGTCCCTGCTGCTGGCCCCTGATAAGATTGTAATATTGGTTCTACACTGCCATGTGGGGTCAGGACAGGATACGGAATCATTCTGTGGTCAGATCTAGCAGACAGGGCTAAGCCAGCACACCAGATTCTAGATTATGATTTCTCAGACAGTTTTCTGGTTGAAGCTGCAACATGCATTTAATAGTTATAATTTTATAAATGGCATTAGGATAGGTTCTATCCCAGGACAGGACAGGGACCCATTATAGAACCTAGAGTTTTTCCCTTTTCTGTGCAACATCCATCTTACAGTGCCACCCTCCTCCTGGCTTGCCATCTCCTTTCCAGCTCTAGTTATTTTTCTCTCCTGGTTAACCAGTGGGACACCTTCAGGAAGAAGGCTGAAGAATGGGCTGCATAATGCCTTATCCATAGCCTGAAGGTTAGAACATTTTGTTGAGAAGTTGAACTCTCAGGTTTAAACCACCTCCAGGCATGAACACCACATGCCCCCAGAGCCTGGGCGGGGGGGGCGCACAGTGAGCTCTCACAGGTGGTGGCAGCACTGTCAGCGGTGGGAGCATGGCAGCGGCAAGCCGTGAGCTCCTACAGGCAGCCACAGTGCTGTCAGGGGGTGGGGTGGTGAGTGCCAACCAGGAGTTGGAGACCACCCACAGATGCCATCCACAATTGGGGACCACCCGCAAATGCCACTGGTGGTGTCAGCGGCGAGGACAGGGGGATGCCAAGCAGTGATCACCCGCAGGTGCCGCTGGCAGTGTCGGCATCACCTTTTTCCAGGGGGTGCACTGCCAAGCTCAGGGGGTGCATGTGCACCCACATACACCCCTATGCATCACCAGTGCCTCCAGGCACAGGACCTAGAGTCTAGGTGTTCTGGTTACTAGATGAATGCTCTCAATGTTAAACTATTTAGCTAAAAGGTGGAAGAGCTTTGAAAAGACAAAATTGCCCGTGACTTGAAATTCCAGCATTTTCCCCCTGCCCATTGGTTAGGATGAAGGGTGTACTCATCATGTACTCTTGGAAATCTTTCATATCTGCCTCTGGCTTATCTGTATAGTTTTCCAACTAGTATCTGTTTCACATTTTTTACAAGCATTATTTACAATATTTGGGAAAGAGATTTATATGATAATTAAATATAACTTGAATGATTAAAAGTTTTAACTTTCAAAAATTGTTTTTACAGGATGTCTTTCAAAATGCTTTAAAGTATAACAACCTAGCTGGCATGAATAAATCTCTAAAAACTGTTGTAAAAATTGTAATTCACACCATGTCAAAACTGTAACTTGTGATTTTTTTTTTCCTGTCAGTTAATTTTAACTAACTGATGCCTTAATTAATGGAAACATCCAGCTTTGCTGATTATGTAACTCCATTTCCTTCTAAATAGATTGGTGTCTTCAAAGAATCACCAAAAATGTCCAGCAGCCATTAGAAACTTTGTACATATAGTAAATATGAAGCCAATATATATTCAGGAAACTATTTATTTAAAATTTGGTATGACTGAATCTGTGTTTACTTCCATTATGTGTAATATCCTTAGCTAGAGCCTTAAAGTTTTTGTTGTTGTCTTCAGTGAATGTTCTCAGCCATAACTGGCAGAGCAGAGTCTATGAATGCAATGGAAATTTAATGTACTGTACTTGAGCTATCACATGAGCTATCATAGCAAAGCTGTGTTCAAGCTGCTGTAGTAGATCTATGTGTTTCTGTACCTGGCAGCTCCTGCTACAATAATTTCCTTATATGGACTTCATTGCTTCCCAAACCAAAAATAGAGAGAACAGGGTATGGAAGCTAATCATTCTTAAAAGGCAGCATTCAAAATTAATGACCCTTTAAACAATGCAGACAATCAAGGGAGAAAAGTACCCAAAGGTTTTGCTCCAAATTTGTCAATTTGTTGTGGCCCCTTAAGACATAAAAGGAAGGCTTGCTCTAACTTTCATGTAGAGTGGAGTTTGTGTTTATTAAGAAATGGAAATGTATAGTTATAGCTGCTTCCCAGGCAGGGAAGGTTTGAGTTATTTATCCTGACTTTGAAATGTTTTCTTATTCAGAATTATTGATGGACATGATCTGATGCCCTTGCTTCAAGGCAAAATTATCCAATCCAAGCATGAATTTCTGTTCCATTACTGTAATGCATATTTAAATGCAGTACGCTGGCATCCAAGAAACAGTAAGTAAATTTGCCTGTTCACACTTTAAATATTTCATATAATTTTTATTGCAACTTGAAAAGGATCAGGAAAAAGCCTTAGGCTATGATTACAAATAAATTTCTTAAAGTACCAGTAGCTATGTATCTGTTCTTTTTATAGCCTTCTTTGATCTGGGAAACACACCCATCCATAGAGCCAGTGTATTATTTGACATTAATTTGATGCTATACAACAAAATTGTAGATCAGTACAGTGCTGAGACTTATATTATTTCAACACATCTTTTCATTTTTTTTGTTTGGGTCAGAGTCTCTATTACATGTTACATTTTTTTTAAGTCATGGCCAGGTATTAAATAGGAATGTTTGCTGACTAGGTGCCTGGGTTTTATGCCAACTTGGCATTTTCATGGAAAGTAGCAAAGTAAAAATAGGCACCAGTGAGATGATGTTCCATATTCCAAATGAATCATTACAATCTTACATGAGACTTTTTCATGCTTTTATGAACACTCTAATTTTGTTCTGAAAACCACAGAACAAAACATTGCCCACTGATTTGTTCCATTTAATCTAATAGCCTAATGTTCATGGTGGCACCTATCAGACAACATCAACATATTCTGTCCTATAAAAATTCCTGCGCTGAAAGTGGCTGTTCATATACTTGTTCCATTTTAACTGATACAGTGGCATATCACAAAGAGGTTACAGAACACTGACATGAGAGAAACTTTTAGGGTGGTCATCACCATGTACTTGCTGTCAAATGCCATGCTGTTAAGCTTATGTTTTTTTATTCTGTGGGGAGTAAAGGATTAAGTCAGTGATTGACAAAGTTCAAAAGTTTGGACCTTTGGTATGACTAATCATCCAGACATTCAGAGCCATAGCCAGTGCCAGAGGTATACCTAGACACGGTTGCATTTCTGCTCCCTGGACAGCACAGGATAGCATCCCTGGGCAGCACAAAGTGGCTGGTTTGACAGCTCAGCAGCTGCAATTTTTGTGACCCTGCCCCAACTTGGCACCATGGATGGTGCCCTATTCTACAACCCCTGCCTTAACTATGCTACTATCCAGCGCTTTCCATTAGACTGGATAATAGGATGGTAAAGAGGTTTTAAGATCTTACATGACTAAATAAGAATTTCTGAGACTAATGTGAGCAATTTTCCATTTGAGAAATAGCATATGACCATGTCACTAAAGAGTATTGTGTTGCACAATGCTTCAGTCTAAGGATATGATTATTTGTGCACTGCACTCCTTATACAGGATAAGGTACAACTGTGTTACATGGGAAGTATAGAGAGGGAATTCCCAGAAAACCCATGCATTCAAAGGTTTATATCACTCATTACCACTCCTCACTGGCTATAGTTACCGTGCAGTCATTTAGTACTTGCATACCTACGTATTAAACAACTGTGCAGTAACCAGAGCTACTGGGCAGTAGTGTCCTGGCATGGCTTTCAAGTGACACTGACTGCATTGTAGCTTGTTACTACTGTGCAGTAGGCCCATGTGAAATTTCACTGGCTATTTTGTTTCAACACTGTTTTGACTCTTTTGAGCTTGAAACAGCAAAATTGAAATGAAACAAAGGGCTTTGAGACAGCTTCAAAACAAAATGACTCCAGTCAAAACATTTTTAAAGTTTCAAAATGTTTTGAATCAGCCAGCCAGGTGGTGGGAGACCAGGGAGAACCAGGGGTGCGCTCCCAATTGGCTGCTGGGCTGTGCTCTAGTTGGCTCTACCAGCCCAGTGGCAGAAGGTGGGCAGAGCCAGTACACTGCTCTGCCTCTCACCACTGGGCTTAGTTGCAGTGCTGGGTTCAAGCGCTGCGATCAGGCTGAGAAAGGGATCTTAGTCTGACTCGCTTTCACTCCCCAGTGCTGTGATTGGGCTGGGGAACTCAGCCCAGCTGAATTCCCTTCCCCAGCTGAGTTCCTTCCCCCAGCTGGGCTGGACTGAGTTCCCTTCCCCAGTCCAATCACAGCCCAATCAAAACATTGAAACAGCAGTGAAACCATTTCAACGAAATGGAATAGAACAGTGCTTTTGAAATGAAACAAAACTTGAAATGATTCAGTGTTTCCTCGAATACTGCTGTTTTGCACAGCCCTACTCTGCAGTAATGTCACATCATGGTTTGTGCCACACAACGCTACTTTGTAGTAAGGAGCTACTGCACAGAAAGTGTCTCATGTAGATGCGGCCCTTGTAGGGTGTACTTACTCCTCTGGAGCAGCTAGCTGTTTTTCATAGCCTTCATAGGACAGAAGAGGTGGATGATGATGGGTAGAGTACAGGCCTTCTTCTCTGACCTCTGTGGGGGCTTAGCAGTTCCACAACTTAACTTACCAGAATGCAGGAAATCCAGCTTAGGCTACCATTCTCTCTGCATCCTCTCTCTAACCTGCACAGTAGAAAAGGCCAGTCACAATCTTTTTGTAATGCAATGCTTTGTATTCAGTGGTACTGACTGCATTTTTTGTCAGGTAGCCTTTATCTCTGCTGCTTTTAGTATAAGTCTCTGGAGAGTGTTCAGTTGTCATTTCTGCCATTCGTCTCTAAGCCCAGGTCTTCATAAATGCCTTTTCTGTGGAGACAATAAAACTGTATTGCTAAAGATATTTGATCAAGATACTCAAAGGTGTTCCACATTGCTTATCTCACTGCAACAATATGTTACTGTTGTAGAAAGAGATACTCCATAGCTATGTGCTCTTGTTTGCATATGATGCTATCAGGATTGCTAAAGGCATTTGCATAGCAAAATGTGTCTTGTATTATTGTTATTTTCCTCACTCCTGATTTCTCAGTTTCTCTCTATAGTACCCTGCTGTAAGAAGCATCTGATATGTTCAAAATTCATTATATTGCTCATTAACTGTTGCTCTTTAATGTCCCTCATCAAACTTAACTAACTTTTCTGAGCAGCAATTTCAGACACAATTCTTAGTTTTCTTATTACTTTTGCATGGTATTCTTAATACATATATATGAATACAACAACAATAGAACTATGTTTTATATTTTCATGAGTGCTGATTAATCCAATCATTTAACTGAAAACAGATTGAAACTTTTTACCCTTTTACAAGGTAATAAAAACAATGACATATTGTGGCAAAAGTTTACTCACTGGACTTCAACATTCATTAAAGAATGGGAATCAGTTCATATGCAACTGGTTCATTAAGAAAGGCTAGAAAACAAAAAAATAATGTATTAAACTTGGGTACCTCAATTTATTTACCTTGCCTTTCTAATTGTCTGTGCTTACCAAAATGTAGATGCTTTACTGTGCAGTAGTATAGTTTACTGTGCAGTAAGCATGTGCGTCTACAACTGTACAAGCTTACTGCGCAGTAAACCTTGCTAATAGTGAGTAAAGTTGCTACCTGCAAATGCAAGTAGAAAATTTACTTGCAATAACCAGGGATCCTGATTTTCTCTGATTTAAAAAAAAAAAAAAGAAAATCCCCAATTTTTGGATTAAAAAAAGTAATGCATAAAATTCCATGATTAAAATAAAACACCACAAATTTGTGTGTGTATATGTGTATTTTGGCTTACCTTTGGGTTACCTTTACACATTCACTCCAATGAAACACCACTCATATATGGGTGGTGTTTTAATCATGGGAAAAATGTGGATTTTGGGCTACTTTTTTAAATCCAAAATTGGGGATTTTTTTTCCAGAAAAAACCAGGATCCCTGGCAATTTAGCTGTGCAGTAGCATTCATGTAGACACCTGATTGGCAGTAAATCTGCTCCCAATTAGCCAGCCACCAGGGTGGAAGATTTCTCCCTGCCCCCAGGATCTGCCTGCTGCTGGGGCAGGCTCTACAACCAAAGCCTGGGGGGTGACTATCTCCTCCTGCCCCAGCAGCAGAGAGCTCCAAGCTTCCCACTCCAAGAGTGTGACTAGGGAGTGGAGGCTGGGAGATCCTTATGTCCCAGCCCCTGCTTTGCCATTGTGATTGGGAAGCAGGGGGATGGGAGATCTTTATAACTGTGAGACTCAGAGGAGACTCATGAGATCTTTATGACTCAGGCTATGGGATAAGAATCTCCCAGTACTGGCCCTGCTGTTGTCGAGCTGGCACAGGGAGCGCTATGCTGGTGGGAGTGGAGACCCTGTTCCCTCCCCAGCTCTATGCTCACATAGCTGAGCAAGGAACAGACTCCCCAGCCTGTTCCCTACCCACCACTGTGCTCATGGAGCTGAGCAGAAAACAGACTCTACAGCTCCACCCTGCAATTGTGGAGTAGGGACTGGGAACTGTCTCAGTCAGGGGCAGGTCCCAGCCCTGTGACCCGATCAGGTGACTGAGGCATGGGGCTTGGAAAAAGCTGCAGGACTGGGGCAGTAAGCTGCAGTGAACTAGCTGCTAGCTGCCCTCTGGTGAGTCGGGGCAAGGAGCTGGGACCTGCCCCTCCCATGCAGCTTTTTCCAAGCCACATGCCCCTGACTAGGGAGCTGTGGCCAGGAGCTCCCTGCTGCCAGGGCAGGGGGACATTGTCCCCACCCCAGAAGCAGGCAGCCCTCCAGGGGCAGGGTGCAGTGTCCCAGCCCTGCCAGGAGACGGATGTCTCCTGGCCTGATGTTCCCTCCTAGAGATAAAAAAGGGCATGGTTAAGTAATCTGGATCTTTCAGTGTTATGAAGACCTAGGGGAGCTTCCATTATACCAATCAATATTTTTATTCCCAAGGATTGATCCAGAGGAGCAAAAGAAAGATAAGGAGAGGAGCTTAGCTAAAATTGGAGAATATTAAGAGCTGATGGGTACAATAATGTAGGACCCAAATAGAGCATCTGGTGATTTGTCCAGTGGAGAGGCAGTCCATCATATGGGGAATTCCAGTAAGTTTCTAAACTCATTGCATACCAGCTGCTCTTCAGAAAGTCTCTACCTTCTTTTAACTTACTGCAATATGTTTCTTAACTCATACCCTTGGTTTATATTAAAATTCTTATACTGAACCACCTACTGTAGTATCCAATTGTTTATTATTAGCTACGAGCAATGAGAATAGCATCTGGCATGTGTGGTTCTCTTCTTTATCCCTTCCCCTCCCCAGGGGGCAAATTTTCTTTGGCTATTTTTAAACTTTTGTTTTGATTGTGAATTTTTATTTTGATATGACTAAGGCATTTAAGAAGTCTCTTGAAGTGTTTGTAGCCTTTGGGAATCAGCGTGAGGAGAATGCCATTTCCACTCAGCACCTGTCAAGATGGATCAGATTTGCACTGAGACATGTTAAGCTTTAACTGAAAATATGAAGATTCTCTTTAGTACAATCACAGCAGTATTGATGGCCATAATGTTTCTATCTTAGCAATGTAGGGTTGCTATGCATTTTATTCACACATTTTCACCAGACCACTATCTAAACCTGGCATCTAAGTCCGATGCTCACTTAGGAGACAGATCCTACCATTCTTGTCCAATTAGAACTTGTCAGCTAAGATGGAGGATGGGATCCACCTCCAAGGAAGAATATTCTGAACTGGTCCGGACCTGTAGGGAGCTAACTAGGAAAGCCAAGGCTATAAATGAACTCCAACTAGCTTCGAGTATCAAGGACAATGAAAAGTCCTTTTCAGATATGTGGGGAGCCAGATGAAAAGCAAGGGCAACACTAGACCCCTGCTAAACCAGATGGGACAACTGACAACTGATGCACAGGAGAAAGCCAACCTATTAAATGGGTACTTTGATTCGGTCTTTCATCAGTCCCATGGGAAACCTATGCCCACTATGGGACAGGGAGGTGTGGGTGAGGGACCTCCCCTGCCCTCCATTAATGCTGACCTTGTGAAGGAACACCTTGAGAG
>NW_017728906.1:72732788-72744677 GCF_001723895.1 Crocodylus porosus | reverse complement strand
GGATGCTTATCTTGCTGGGCTCCTATGACCCCAGCTGACTTCCTGCCCTTCGGGCAGGGGGCTGGACTTGATGATCTCCCGAGGTCCCTTCCAGCTCTAATGTCTATGAAATCTATGAATCTCCCCTTCTTGGGGCTTGTAGTATTAACAAGACTCTGAGAAATGGGTGTATGCAAAAAAGAATTTGCAGGTTATTTAAGAGTTTTGCCCTTCCCACATTCACACTTACTGCTAACTGTTTCTAATGTTCACTAGGACTGCCAAGGTTTAATGGGAGAAAATGAGGTAGTTGGGGAAGACCTTGGTGCTTTTTGAACTTGACTCTGAATATTGAGTACCACAAAGAGACATTTGTGTTGTTACCCTTCTTGAAGTGGTCAGCCTACCTTCAGAGTCCTGTGACTAAGAAATGGAAAACAAAGTCAGACATTTCCTTGATACAATTCTATTTCATAGCCCCGCCCCCCTCCACCCTACAAAGTAGGCCTTAGTCTCCCTGTGCCCCTGGAGTAGGCTAGCTGGAAGAGTAGCTCCTTTTCAGCTACTCTCTATGATGAAGCAAAATCTGTTCAGCTTCTTATAGTCCCTTCATCTTTCTACCAGCTGAGGATAGATGAGGAACATTTATTCCTTCACCCAATGAAGCAATAAGATTCATTGTAGAAGCATGAACTCTTCTTACCTTAAAGTAATTTTATTTGTACCCAGAACCTGGTATTTTTTAGCTGATGCTTTGCCCCAAAGAAGTGCCAGGATTTTTTTCAGGGCCATTCTCCAAATGATCCTTTTGTCTCTTGCTTCCTTGCAGCCTTCTCTTTGGTTTAATTAAGCCTGCATATCTGAGAGGAAATAGAAAAAAACACATGGAAAGACAATCTTCTGTCACTGTGTTTGCTGTTGTACCCCTCAAAGACCTTTGGGCAATATCGAGATCCTGTGGATTCTTCATATCCTGGAATAATGGTTTCCCTATTTTTTAGGTATTGATAAAGAAACTCTTGATTGCTCCATTAGTTAGCTGCTCCCTGATGCCAGGCTCCCTGAAAGGAGATGGCTAAAAAGAAAATGAATATCCTGTTGAAAAGCTTCAGGGAAGTGCTATATTTGCCCAAGTGAGGCTGTCCAGGAGCTGCCTAGCTTCAAGTAACATATTAAAGCAACACCTTTGAAAAACTGTAGTTTTTGGTATGTAACCTTTCTTTTTCATAATTAGGCATTACCTTAATTGGTCAGGATTTTAAATCATTAAACATTTACATTTTAAGCATTATCAATGACAGGGTGCCTTCTGCTTTTACTTTCTCTTTCAAAAACTAAGAAATGTAAAGTCTTATGCAATGTTCTGGTCACTGTGTATGTCAAATTATTCTTCAGCCTGTAACTCTGATCATAATCTATTGTTCTGCTGGTGTTACCAGTCTGGCATTTCTGTAAGTATTCAAGCTAAAATTTAACATAAAGGAATACAGTGAAAAAATATCAAGAGCTGCAGCTCTGGAACTTTACTGGCATATGAATCAGTGCTATTAAAAATGCATTGCTATGACAACTTAATTATAAGGAGAGCATTCATCAGATAAAGAGTGTATCTTTGGTTGTATGGAAGTGTTGCATCCTTCAAACTCCTCTCATTGTGGGCAAAATCTCCATTCTGTAAGGGGTAATATATTGCAAAGCCTTTGCAGTAAATACTTATGTGCCTTGTAAACATTCTGGGATACAATGCAACATAGTACATATCATAAAGAAATAATAATCCTAATAATATTTTAGTACTATTAATAAAAATACAGATAAATGTCAAGGTGACTGTACTAACAGCAGTTTACCTTTTCTGTGACAAATCTGCATTCAGTAATACAGTACAATGAAAACTATTAGTTTTATATAATGACAGGGAAAGGGAAGAAACATAGTATTTTGTTTTACTGAAAGTGTTTACTGATTTATCTAGGGTGAAATAGAGCAACTTCTTCTTTACTAGACTATAAATTAAATCAGTGTTTTTATTGCCTCTTTTGCCCTTTCACAATTATTTTGCTTCCAGGTAGCAAAATTGTGAATATTGATAAGATTTTCTTAAAAGCCTTGCCATGGCAAATTAAACTGAAATGCAATATTCAATAAAATCAAAACAGTGAATCCTGCAAATATAAATCAATTCTAGAAAGAGGCACAAGATTCACTGAAAAATATTAATCTGCGTAGACACATAGAAAAAACAAACTGATGTCAAACTCCTGCACTGCTCTCTGTCTCAGCCAAAGAGAAAAAGGAAAAACAGTCAAGTTATCTTCTTAAAAAGCATAAATGAAAGCATTAAAACTCTCATTATACATTTACTCTTTGTGTATGTTAGCCACGGATTGATAATACTGTTTCCCATTATATTTTTTCTTCTCGTGTCATGTGTTTAATTCTCTTTTCTGTGGCCATTAATTTTTACCATGTACTGCTGCTTTTTCTCACTAAGAATGTGTCTCAATATATTGGTTAAGGTTTTTTTGTACCCATTTCATATGCATAGTGAATAGTAAGTACATGAGGCAGAAAAAGTCCAACTTCACTTCTTTTCGGTCTCAATATTACTCATGATACAAAAATAAAAAGTAATTAAAATCTTATTTAAAGGAAAAAAGTCAAGGTTGCCACAATTTGGATGGCTCATTAGAGACATTTTTAAAGGTGGCTGATCTTCAGAGGATGGCTACTCAGCAAATCTGACTTTCCTTTAAGGTGTAACTACTACAGCTGCCAAACAGAGGAATCCAGAATCACTTGTGACTTTTCAAAACTTTGGCCAAAACCTCTAAGTGATGTATATACTGTAAAGATATTTATGATGGAAAGCCATCACGCCATTTTCTTTTAAATGTTGAAACTACATTGTGTTATTTTCTTTAAAATGTTTAAAACCCACTAGAGATAGATGTAAAGTGCTATTCAGTGTATAGCACATTCAATTTAAAAGACACTGAACAAATGGTATTAGTAAACGAAAGCATTCCTTTTGAAATAATCTCTAATATACTCTGCTTTTGAATAAGCATACATGCAGACATTTCCAGGACCTGATCTATTATCATGTGGTTTATTTTAAGCCATGTGATTATAGATCGGGTCCCATTTGTGCAGACATTCACCGGTGCTGGGAGCCCACTGAGAATGTGATCTAAGTAAATTGCATTAGGAAAGGTGTGGGCAGGATTGGCTGGGGCATATGGGTTCATGGGGCGAAGAGGTTGACAGGTCCATGGTTGAGATTGCCCATCCAAGGAGCCAGGGGTTAAAAATACCTGGTCAGAGTGGGGCAGGGGGCAGGAAAAACACATCCCTGGGGCTGGGGCTGGGGCTGGGGCTTCTCAGCCCCAGGGCTGCTCTCTGAACATGAATACACTTTCAGTAGTTGGGTCTAACCCTTTCCCAACATAATTTAATGCATCTCCTGAAATGAACTAAGATTGGGCAGGTCAGAATTTAGATCGACCTAACCCTCATTAAATTCACCTAACATATCCTAAGGGATATAGGTAGTGGAAGCCTTATAGATATAACTAATAAAAGAATAGAAATATATCCTCCCTTTTTTCAAATTACAAAATCTGAGAAATTTCAAATAGTACTTCTTGTGAATTTTGACAACAACTGCAGTAAATCAAAATTGCTTCCATCAGTGTCATTAAGACCCAGGTCGTTCTGTGTCTGTATGGCAGTCAGTGCCAAAACCTGGAGTCCACATCCAATCTTTTCTGCATAGGATTCCAAAAGATACATCTATTTATCTAGAGTATGAGAGTGAAAGATTTGACAGTTTGCAGATTCCAAACAAGAATATATAGGATTAATTTGCAGGGCATATTAAAATATCAGAGATATTTTGTCAAGTTTTGAAATGAATTTAAAACAAAACCTGCTCTCAGGAGTCATTTTAAATCAATATAGATGACTGGTCAGGGCAGAATTTGGCCTTTTATGTGACATAGTAGAAAAATCAGATTTATTTCTGAAAATAAAAATGTGCATAGAAATGATAGTCTGCAGCTTTCCCACGTCCCCAAGACTAACATGAAATAGTACATTATAATTTTTATTTTAATTGATAAGGTCATAAATTATTCATAGCATTGTACTTTAATTTTACATTTAGTTAAAATTCACCATTAAAAGAAAATGTAAAATAAATAAATAAATTTAAAGAGTGCCAAACTTTTGGAAAAAATATCCTGAGAGCAGCAAGCAAGACTGTAAGTCCTGATATTGAAAAGTGACTGGCTGCAGATGTGCAAGCATTTGCAGTTTGTGGTGCCACAAGCCTCTTTGCGGCGCCACAAAGTGCACACTGCGAATATTAAAATGCTAAAATAAAACGTGCACCCAACCAGTATACACTGGCACACAGAGGCTGGGCCATCCAGATCAATGCCAGGGCTACCAGCCAGGCCTCTATACTGCCTGATCTGTACCAATGCTGCTCCAGGCTGCAAGTTAAGACTGCTGGGCCTTGCCTCCAGCTCTCTGGCTGAAGAGCCAGGAGGAGAGGAAATTTGCCAGTAACAAAGGGCATGTGCAGGGTTGTGTGCTTCAACAGTTTGTGCCACTGCAAGCACATGCTGCTGTATGTCTGGACACAGCCACTGCATTTAAAACAGCTGCGTAACCCCATGGACTCCATCTGAAACTGCTGTTTCATTTGCAAATGTATGCGTCTGAAAGTAGGTAAGACTGGCGTGTCAGTAACAGTTGTAGAAACACTAATTACTGTAGGAGAGATGCATTTGGAGCAAAAAGAATTAGGACTACCTTTCTACATGAAAATCATCCTAAGTATTTTTAGATACCTTTCAGTTATAACCATCCACACAAATCAGCAAAATGAATCAGTTTTGCTGCTGTTGTTTAGAGCACGGATGAAGTCAATATAAGCCTCTGTTGTGGCCTTATGAATTGGTTTGCTCACTTTCTTTTATAGAAGAAATAATACTGATGTGAGGATGATTTGTTCATTCTGTTCTTAGCCATACGGTGAATGAGTGCTACAGTAATTCAATACGTAGAATGTCAAATCCGTTTGTCATACTTGCTTATAACACAATAGACCCACTCACCTGTGCCTTCTTTCTGCTATTATTTCCATCCTCTTCCTTGTTCTGTGAAGAACTTTTTCATATTAACAGTGTTCCATTTAGCTTTACTGACATGAACAGAGGAATTAAAGAACACTATTTACACAGTTCATAAAGACTCACATTGCTTTTGATAACTTCAGCAGTTATACAATGGGAATCATCTTTATTACTTACAAATAAGTCAAAACAGTCAGTCCAGGAAGTGACCATTTCCTTTAACACTGCACAGTTCAAAAGAAAATAGTATAATATTGTAAGATTATAATTGTTGCCAGAGAAACCATTCTTTTTACTGGTACTATGAGAATGTACTCTTTTAATGCATCCTTTTAGCATACAACCTTAGATATTCAAAAAGCCAAAGAGATGGTATGTAAACCAGAGACAACACCAAAATAGCAAGCAAAAGTTTCTTCAATTTATTTTAAAATCTGTGATTTCAGATTAAAACAAGTATATCCTTGCCATTTTGGTAAATATGATTAAGGAACCCTCTTGTCTCATAAAGCCATCCTACCAGTCAAAAAAGTATAGTGAATAGCCCCTTATATACACATTATATACACAGATTTTTGTCTGTGATCACATACCAGTCCTTTTTCTTCATATAAAAATAGTAACTAAAGCATACCAGTCTCTTGGATTCAAGATATTGTGACCTAAATTAGTAATGTTCTTACTGAACAGAGAAAGCTTGACAGGTTTCACTGATAATATAAAAGGAAAGACATTTTAAAAGATGCTAATTCAGTACTATTTAAACTTCAGCATGAATGGCTTGCTGTCAGAGGCTGTACCATGCATTTACAACAGTGAAAAAGGGTCTTGAGTACTTTATCCAAATAGATTTCACAGCTATAACTTGGACAGAAAAAGGATATGAGAGAGTGCAATGTTCCATTTTATAATAAATGTTCCATGTAGAAGGTTAGTAGCTGACGCAACAAAGTAAATAATAAATATAAAAGAGTAGATAAAAATGTGCTTCAGCTTTCAAAATTGGATTTCTCCTCACAAAAATAACATAAAAACTGGGTCTTCAAAGTATCTCCAGAGCACTGCACTTCCAAAAATATCTTCAATTCAGTGCTGGATTTGAGCCTGTAGCTTCCTGCATGTTATATTCGGAACATAGCACCAATTCATTCTAATTTAAAAATTGGATTTAAATGACATATTCCAACTTAGGCAATGTTCTTCCAGAAACTAATTGCACAGCCTACACACAATATAAAATATGCCAGATCACCTGGTTCCCTCCTTTCCCCAGCAAACTAAACAAAATGCTAGCTTCTCAAAGAAATTCCCTAAAAACATGATTGACTACAATAGAGAAATATCATTGCATCAGTAAATAACCTGCAGGAAAGAGCAGATCTGTGCTGGTAGGTAGTGTTGGTGGAAAGGGATAAGTGTAGTAGGGCTCTGCTGAAACAACATAAAAAGATTTTTTCCTGACCATCAGCCAGGACAAATATTTAAAAGCATCTGAAGGTCCAGAAAGCATTTGTAATCACATGCATTGAAAATTTCGATGCAAGTATTTCCAACAGCATCATGGCTTTTGGTCACACCTTACTGCACGAATGTAACTTCGTTTATTATGTTTTTCCAAGATGTATGTTAATTGTGCTAAACGGCAACAGTTTCCCTAAGAAAGAAACACATTTGTCTTTTGTCTTGATCTCCCTAAACAAAAAATGTAAGAAAAGTTGTCTAAAAATTAAAATGCAAAGAGAAAAGAGGAAAAACCTTCATCAAAAAAAGTGTTTGCTTCAAACATTTCTATCAACTTTTAGTGGAGAGATGCAGGGTCCACGAGCTAGGATATATAATTTCCCTGCAAACAGGTTATGATAGATAACATGAAAATATTTTACCAGACACAGTTCTTTAAAATAATTTGTGTAGTGTAAATCAGTTGTGCAATTTGCTGGGATATTCAAGCTGTAATTATGTAATTCTTTGACACATTCCAAAATAAATTTCTCTTTCACTGACTCTATAAACATATCAGTTTATCTGGATTCTGATGCAAATACATATTTGGAATTCACTTTCCATGAACATGTTAAAATATGTGCTTAAAATCCGAAGTTTAAGGAACTAGTTGTTTTCATGGCCCTTATTCTGTCAAAATGGCATTTGGGATCTTGAATAGAATGGTAGTGTGGCCAAAATGATTGCATATTGATTTTACACACACACACACACACACACACGTGTGTGTAACCAATATGCAATATTTTAGTTGACTTTCTTGTTTCTGAGCCTTTAAGTTGCAACATTTTGAAATTTTTCTCTGCAATGCAAGGTCTAAAAACATACTTTGTTTTAACACAAATTTGATTGTCTCCTAATCACATGTAACCAGGAGCTGGGATTTCAAAAAGAAAAAAAACCCAGCAACAACCATGAGACTCCTGGTATTACTACAAACATTGGCCACATTACCATTCTATTTAAGATCCCAAATGCCATTTTGACAGAATATGGGCCATGAAAAAAACTAGTTGCTTAAACTCTGGATTTTAAGCAAATATTTTAACATGTTCATTGAAAGTGAATTCCAAACATACATTTGCATCAGGACACCCAGATACACTGATCTACTTATGGACTCAAAGAAAATGATATTTGTGTGTGTGTGTGTGTGTGTGTGTGTGTGTGTGTGTGCACATGCGCGCATGCATATTAAATTAGAATATTTTTTAAAAATCATGATTTTTCTGAGATTGAAGTCATGGGTTTTGAAGACTTAGAGTTGGTGATTAGTGAAGTGGAGAAAGCCCTGAACCAGTTTAATTTTCCAAATACCTAAGAACATATTTCTAACCCTTACTAGCTGTCTTTGGAGCTACTTTTCATTTGCAAGTTGAGATGTTTCTGCTGCTGCATACAGCTGATGCTGTATTAAGTTAATGAGGCACAATTCCCGTTGAGCTCAATGGGAATTTGCTTGCATAGGGACTTCAAGTTGAAGCTCATTTTGTTATCCAAACCCTCTTCAGAGTTCTCATATCCACTAGGCTGTTTTTGTTAAGTTTTTCCTTGACGTCTAGAAGTAGCACTTTCATATGATTACCATTTCTACAGTTTTTGAGATGATTCTCAATCTTTTTTCCTTCTCTTCTGGTCTTCCTATATCCTGAGCAAAATAAAAAATAACTCAATAATACATTTGCATAGGCGACCAGACAGTGTCAATTAATCATGTGCTAAAGCTACTAAAAGAACAGTATGATGCACAAACACAAGGTTAACACATACAGGAAGAAAAATAGAAAATGATCCTAAGTTAGACATCATCACATAAACAGAAGTATTTTGAGCCTAGATCTGATAAACTAAACGAGGTGGAAATTCTGGAAAATAAATTGGAAGTTAAGAAATATAACTAAACACAGAAAGCCTCTCTTGAGAATATATCTTGAATATGAGACTATAAGCTTGTTAAGTGGCTTGTTTCTCCCTGATCCATCTTTCATGGTTTATATTTCCTACCTATATTCTTTGAACAGCTTCTGTTAGATGAGCTTTTCTTCAGTTCTGGCACACCGAGAGGAATCTTAAAATATATATTTAGTTGATTAAATAATACATACATGTTAATTGGTATATTGAGACCACACTCTCTTAAAAACCAAGAATCTCTTTACTCTGTTTAGGAACTTCCTACGGCAAAACTTCTCCCCTAAAAGTCCCCAGAAGCACTTTTTTCCCCATTTACATTTCTTCTGTCACTACTTTGATGGGAGCAGGGGGAGGTGCGGGGGGAGGGGGGAAGGGAAGGGGATGGGACTGGGCTTACTTAGTCTGGAGAAGCAAAGATTGAGGAAGGGATTTAACAAAAACCTTCAACTACCTAGAGGGGGGTTCAAAAGAGGATGCAGCTGGACTGTTCTCAGTGGTGGCAGATGACAAAGCAAGGTGCAACGGTCTCACGTAGCAGCAAGAGAAGTTTAGATTAGATACTAGTAAAAACGTTCTCACTAGGCGGGTGGTGAAGCGCTGGAAGAGGTTACCCAGAGAGGTTTTTAAGGCCCAATTCGAGAAAGCCCTGGGTGGAATGATCTAGTTGGGGCTGGTTCTGCTTTGAGCAGGGGGTTGGACTGCTTTGAGCAGGGGGTTGGCTGGTTCTGCTTTGAGCAGGTCCCTCCCAACCCTAATTTTGTATGATTTTATGCCTCTTTAGAAACCAGTAGAAGAGAGGAAATTCAGTACAGTCACATTGCCCTGGACTGTTAAACAATTGTTTCTCTTCATGTTAATCAAGTTAGCTTTATTAGGGGTAGAATGAGCAATTCCTGTCTGGGATTTATGTGCTAGGTACTTAAAGAGGACTTTGGCCACTTTCAGGATGGAAGGTATTATTTTAAAATGTCATGCTATTATGTATCATTTTCCCTATTTGTTTAAGCTATGTACCTGCTTGTCTTTTTAACCTAAGCGTTTTGGATTTTAATCTCTTCCTACTTTGAACTGGGAACATAGTGTGTACAGTATTTGAGCCAGTAGATTTTATTGCTTATTTCCTTTTTAGTTTCCAAACTAAATAATTTACATTACAAGGTCTCAGATGCAGGTTTAAAGTTAAGAGCTTCAGTTAAAGAGAATGTTGCTGCCAGTTCTGTAATAAAAAAGTGTGGTAATAAATTTGTAGTCTTAGGAGCTAACAGTGATTCAGAGCATGTAGAGCAGATTCTGAAAACACTGTATATTAGCAGCTCTGACCAAAGTTAGTGGTAGTTGCTTATGTTCAGCTACTTGAATCAGATGTCACAGAGTTATATGCCAGTGGTGGCTAGAGTTACTTGGTTTGGGAGTGACATCCAGTCCTTCACTGAAGTTCAAGAGTCGGAGAGCGAGCTGTCGTTTGGCCACTGTGGGTATATTCCTTTAAGATAAAGAAGATTTTGTAGCATACGCGTTTGAGTCAGCGGACAGCTACATGGAAGCAGATAAAAAATTAAGCAAAAGAGTTTGCTAATAGGCCAATATTGAATTAATCAGTAAGGGCCACTTGTCTTGCTATATAAAATTACTTGGCAGTTTTACTTATGTAGTAAATGTGCATGCTATATAAAGGTGCTAAGAGTTTGAACTCAATGCTGTGACTGAAGTTTTGTGGTAATGACCTTGCATCTCCTGCAAAACAAATCAAAAACAAAACAACGAAAGAATTCTATCCTAACAAGTCCAAAGTTAGAGGCAACCAAATGAGAAAGAAAAAAGTAGTAAGTGCATGCAGCTGAAGATCAGATTGTTCTTAGGTTGGTGATTTGGTAATTTCTATTTTTCAAAAAATTCAAGTAGAAAACATAAAAAAAAAAAAAAAAAGCTTCTGGAGTCATGTTGACAGTTTACATAGTTATATTGGCCTAAACTCTGCTACCACTTTTATTTGGGTATATGTCAGTAAATTGTTGTACATATCAGTTGGAGGAAATAGCTGACATGATCTGTGAATTTCCTAATGTTTTGCTAATGTATTAACTGAAAAAGCAGCTAACAAAAATAGCATGAATTTGGCATTTTGCAGGTCTAATATTCCAAAGATTTTGCATTTTGAGGACTGACCTGAGAGGTTGATTGTAGTCCAAAAATAAATCCAAAACAGGGATAACTCAATTTTGGGACAGCTGAACACCACTAAGCGATGTTAAAGCACATTTAAATTAGTATGTGTTAGATGATACTATTTAAGATGCAACCTATTTTCCTTCTATGGACACAACCACAGAAAATAACACCCATCAGTCTATAAACACTTTTTTCCCCCTTCTATTATTTTTTATCTGCATTTGTATTTAATTAGAACCATGATTGTACGGCTCCCTCTTCATGTCACAGGTATTGCAGTTAGTTGGTTAATTATGCAGTTCACTTGAGACCAGCTACATATGCAAAGTATCTTAGAATCATAGAAATCATGGAAAATGAGGGTTGGAAGGGATCTCAGGAGGTCATCTAGTCCAGCCCCACGCTCAAAGCAGGACCATCCCCAACTAGATCATTCCACCGAAGGCTTTGTCAAGCCAGGTCTTAAAAGCCTGCAAAGATTCTACCACCTCTCTAGGTAACTTGTTCCAGTGCTTCACCACCCTTCTTGTGAGGTTTTTTTTCCTCATATCCAACCTATAGCTCCCTTCCTGGACCTGAGACCATTGCTCCTTTTTCTTCTCATCGGTCACACTGAGAACAGCCAAGCTCCATCCTCTTCGGAACTATACTTCAGGCAGTTGAAGGCTGCTATTAAATCCCACCTCAATCTTGTCTTTTACAGACTAAATAAACCCAGTGTCCTCAGCCTCTCTTTGTAAGTCATATTCCCCAGCTTCTGAACCATTTTTGTTGCTGTCCCACTGCACTCTCTCCAACTTGTCAATATCCTTTCGATAGAGGGGGTCCAAAACTGAACACACTACTCCAGATGCTGCCTCACCAGTGCAGAATAGAGTGCAATAATTACTTCCCTCAATCTGCTGGCAACACTTCTATTAATGAAACCCGCTATGCTGTTAGCCTCCTTTGAAACAAGGGCACACTGCTGGCTCATACCCAGCTTATTGTTCACTGTAAACCCCAGGTTCTTGTCTGCAGAGGTGTTTCATAGATTTCATAGATTTCATAGACATTAGGGCTGGAAGGGACCTTGGGAGATCATCGAGTCCAGCCCCCTGCCCAAAAGGCAGGAAGTCAGCTGGGGTCATAGGATCCCAGCAAGATAAGCATCCAATTTGCTCCTGAAGGTGTTCAATGT
>NW_017728906.1:72689861-72732777 GCF_001723895.1 Crocodylus porosus | reverse complement strand
GGGAAGCAGCAGACTTCCCGGGCTAAGGGGTCGGGGCGGCAGATTGCCCCCTCAGTCCCCCGCAGGATGTTGCTTAGCCCATCAGTCCCCAGGCTGCAACAGTGCATGCAATTCTTCTGTCCTAAGTGCAGGACTTCGCACTTGTCTTAGTTGAACCTCATGAGCTTACTTTTGGCCCAATCCTCCAATTTTGTCTAGGTCATTCTGAATCCTAGCTCTACCCTCCAGTGCATCTACTAAATCCCGCAGCTCAGTGTCATCCACAAACTTGCTGAGGGTGCAATTCATCCCATCTTCCAGATCGTTAATGAAGATATTGAACAAGTACTTATCACATAATAAGAAGCTTGAAGTAGCTAAAGGTGGTCCTCAGAAATGTGTAGTAACTCTACAGCTGGTTGCTATTGAGCTTTAATTTGCATATATAGCAGGGTCTCCCCTAAGCTGGGAGCCCCATCAGCTGTGGGCTGTCATCCACAGGGGTGCACCCTTGCCAGTCTTGCAACTTCTGGGGATTCTTAGCCTCAGTAGCTGCAGACTCTGGGTCCCAGAAGCAGCTGGGACCCAAAGTTCCAAAGTCCCATAGCTGCAAATGCTGGGTTCCCTCAGCACACCTCCCCAGCGCCAGGACCCATCTGGATCTGAGCAGCCACAGGGGGGCACTATGATTTCCCAGCCCAGGGGTTTGTGAAACCCTGGAGTGGGAAGATTGCAGCTTCAGTGATCTCTCCCACCCTGGGGATGCATGAAACCCCTGGGGCAGAGGGATTCCAGCTGTGGTGATCTCCCTGCCTTGGGGGGGTGTGAAATCCTTAGATCTAATGCATGATAAGATCTAAGGTGTGATCCCAGAATTGTAGCTCTTACCATGCCACACATGCATGGCAGGAGATGTGGCTGTGTAACCCATGAATTCAGTCCTATCACATCTTTACCTACATGTGTAGGGGAGGTCCAATGGTCACATTTTGCTATCAGATACGTGTGTGACTTCAGTGAGGATTATATGCCTGTATCTGCTGGCAGAATTTGGTCTGTTAGCTTTTAAAATTACTTCTAAAGCCACAGGTGACTGTGAGTGAGGGAGTTCCAAAAAGCTAATCACCACTGCCACAGCAAGGTGGGGCAAGCAAGGTGACCACCCCAGGCACCAAAGCAAAGGGGTGCCACCAGGTGCTGCCTAACTGGGACAGGGAGCAGGATAGAGCCGTGAGTGGCTTGTTTGGGGGGAAGGTGCAGGAATGGGGGGTGGCTTTCATCCCTGAGTGCATTCCCAAGCAAGCAACGGGGTGGGGGTATGTGCCTCCCACATCAGTGCATAGGGCGAGGGCAGGATACCCCTGCAGGCTTTACCCTGGGCACCAAACTTCCATGCCATGGTACTACTAACCACTCCTGGAAATCTTGCCAGAAATTACTTCACTGCTGTCTTAGGCCTCTGGTATAATACAGGAGACCCTTGCCATTCGCGTGGGAAACATTCTAGAGATCCCCACAAATGGGGCAATTTGTGAATACTGTACTGTACTGATAATAGGCTAGGAGAAACAGGCTGGAGACAGTAATTCCAATATTGTCTAGCATTCTGTTCCCTGCTCTAATAAACCCTTAGCGGATACTTTTACATTCAGTACGTTGCAGTATCACCAGAGCACAGTAACAAAGTATCATTACACTGCATGGGGAGAAAGCATGGGTTCATGTGGCGCACTGAATATTCAAAACCACAAATCGCAAATCCACGAATAGCGAGGGTTTCCTGTATATACAGAAAGGCATGTTTGAAATGTCATTTGATTTACCAGGTACATCATGGTATTCCATCTGGATTTCAGGGGAATATTAGGAAAACAGAACTGAACAAAAAAAGTTCTAATCCACCTGGACTAGAATAGCATTTCATTGTTCCTATCACGCCTAAATTCTTTTCAAGCAGGACTTGAACTGAAAATAATGTTAACTTGAATTGGATTCTGGGTCTTGGTATTTACCTTTTTTTTTAAGTGTATGTGGGACGTTGGCATTATAAATGGTTTCATCTTTTGACTTTTATTTTATCTACCGAAATATTTTAGGACTCCATTTAACAAGGATTTTAAATTTGCCAATGCTTTTAATTATAGCAATGACACATTGGATTTTGGCAAACAACTAACTAGGACAAAGCTCTAAGAAAAAGTACTTGAATATTTAGCTGCAAGAAACCTGAATTTGAAAAAAAAGAAAAAGGCTAAGCATGGCTGCAGCAAGGAATCATTTTTTAAAATAATATACTCTTTTCAAAAGCATTTAACTTAAATAAAAGTGGCAATAGAAAAAGTGCAAAATCAACTTTGTAGTCCAGCTCAATATGCCCCATTTATAATCTTTTTTTCAAGCTTAAGCTCTTTAATAATGAACTTATATAAAGTATATAATATCTGATTAGAAGACTATAAAAGATAATTTGGCTACTGTGTCAAATTTTGATCTGAAACTAGCAAATGAAGTAATAACAAAAAAGGAAAAAAAAACAGGTAGCATCCTCACTTCACTCATTTTCTAGCTAATAAAGACATCTTTCCAAAAAAATATTTCCCAAATAATAATCCATGAAAATCTTTATTTCAAGATAGGCTGAACCTTTTTTTATTTTATCCCGATAAAGCCATGTTTTCGTTTGCCTAAATTTAGGGTTCCTACCATGCCTCTGAGCTATTCTTTCTCCTTTATTGCTAAAATGGATGATGAACCAGATACACCAGTGAATAAGCAATATTTGCTTTATGCCTCCCCATAGTATCCTGGCTTGCTAAAAAGGTACTTTTCTCAGGCTGCTGGTGGTAACCTGTTATCCAAATGTAAACCCAGTGGGTTTAGGGAAAAAAAAGCCCAAGAAATCCTAGTAGACCAATATAATTCTAATCAAGCAGAAAATCAAACAGATTTCAGAGGGGAAATATTCTCTGTGAAGAAAGAGAATGTCTCATGGCTAGTGTTTTTTGTTTGCAGAAGAATGCTCTACTGGGAAAGTAGTCACGTAATAGACATAGGATTAAAATACTACATAGTGGCATTTCAGGTGTTTCTGAAAATTTGATCTTAAATTTCAAGAAGTGGCTTGAGCTGTGGGCAGGCTAGAAAAAATAAACAACAACAAAAAAGGACATCTCAGCCCTGAATAGCATGGGATGATGGGCTTTAGGAGATTTCCTTTTGTTAGTTGCTGCTGTTACTTTCACAAATCATGAAGCTCTAAAGACTCTTTGGCAAAGCACCATGGTATAATTAAGTGAAAGGGGCTGCATATGCAAAGCCACTATTTAAAAATTGGACATAAACCTGGTTTTAAAGAAAACAAACCCCATCTGTCTATATTTCTGGACATTTTTTGAGTGCTATCATCCCTGATAACTACAGTAAGGAGACATATGTAAAATTTATATCTCATAATGAAGTGCCAGAAGTACTTCCAGTAGGAGGTACAACATGTGATTGTAAAGAACCTCCATCTGCAAGCTGTTATTTAGTCTAATTATTTATATTTACTGATTTAAATAAATTATTAAGGTCCTATTTCTGTATGAGCAGATACTTGTATAATATGGAGACCCATATGCATGACAGACACTTACCTAATATGGAGATCTATGTCATCTTGAAGGCAGAGGCAGTTTTTGTTTTACTTGCATATACAATGTTTTGCATCCTGGTGCTCTGATCCATGGCTTTGGCTTCTAAATAGTACAATAAATATGAATGATTAGTAAATTTAAACTGGTACGTAAATACCCCTTTTCAAGCCCACTCTGGGAACTAATGTATCTAACTACCCAGTCTCTCAGCCAAAACCAGAGGAATAAGTGAAATTAATGGAAAGTAATGTTCATTGACTGACTACTACAGATAGAAAGTGTGTCCAGCCAGTTTTTAAATGCTCACAGAGGGGATATTTAGACTAGTTTGTGGACTCAATTTACCTCAAGTTAATTAATTGAAAAATTAATTTGGGTTAACATCCAGTAAAAAAAATCTATCATCACATAGTATTTAAGGCCAAAATGGGACCTTAGGTCACTTTATAGGTCAGGTAATTAGATTCATAAAGATATATTAAGAGAAATGCTTCAGTTAGACTAATGAATTTCAGTTTTCAGGTGACTAAACTATGTCACAAGTAAATAATGGTAGACCAAGATGCCACCCAGTGTCCAAGTCCCCTAACATTTGAGCAAGGCATGATGACCAGGCAAAAAGACAACACTACATCAAAGCACTGGTCCATCCCATCCAGTATCCTATCTCTAGCTTTGGACCAGCTCTGGATATGGAAATGCAAACCATCTACCGGAGGGTGAAAGGATCTGGGTACTGCTTTATAATACAATAATTGTCTGTATTCATGATCTAGCCCAATGGTAAGTAGAAGCTAAACCACAGTACCTTAACAATTTTTTTGAAAGGGTTATGCTGCTACAGTTTAGCTTCCAATTAATGTTGATAAAGAACTGACAAGCAGTTTCCACAAAGCAGATGATACACAGAAAAGCTCTTTGCCCTTTTACACCACAGAACTGGATATACTACTCCAGGTGAGGCCTCACAAGTGTCAATTAGCACAGAAGAGTCAATTATCTTGATTTGTAAGTGACACTTCTATTAATACATCCCAGTGTGCTGTTGGCTTTTTCTTGTGACAAGTGCACACTGTTGGCTCATCTTGCACTGTAAGCTCCAGGTCTGCTATACAGCAACCTAGCCAGTCATTCCTCAGTCTGCATTTCTGCATGCTGTTATTTCATGCAGTTATTTGCATTTGTCCTTGTTGAATTTGAACTATTTGATTGTGGACCATTTCTTCCATGTATTCAGGTCATTCTGAATTCTAGCCCCACCCTCCGGAGTGTCTCAGCTCCATCCAATTTGTTGTCTTCTGCAAATTTGCTAAGCATGTACTCAATCCCATCACCCAAATCATAATGAAGGTGTTAAGAAATACCAGCTTCAGGAGGTTAAGGTATTTCACATCCACTGCTCCCCCATCATCTATAAAGCCTGTCACCTTATCATACATCTTCAAGACCAAGTGACTACTGAGTCAGTGTTTTGAAGATCTGAATTTTGCATCTAAATACCTAAATACATGTGTAAGGTGAGCCCTACATCACTTTTTAAACTACCTACATCCATCTGATTTGTTCTCTTCCAGCATTAGCAGAAAAGACTTCACTTTTTTTTTTAAATATGATGTGAGATCCATAAGGTAATAGCTGGGCCCATTGCCTTTGTGTGCTGGCATGTCATCAGCAGGATCCTTCTCTTCTGTCTGGGACTCTCCTCCCTATTTAAAATATCATATTAAGCATTCTACTACCCCCATGAAAAGTGAAATCAATATACTCTTGCAGAAAATTCTAATTACCCTAGCACAGCTATATAATAACTTTACCTTACTGACACTTTCACATGCAAGGTTCATAACATTCTTACATATCAGTATTCTTACACTATTAACAGCTACACATGTAGAATTGTGAAAGCCCACTTACTTTTCACAGCTAGGGAATTAGTAGTTTACACTGCCATCTTCTTTCCAGACTGTGAGTGGAGAGTGTTCAAGATATTGATAGAAGTTTGTCCAAGAGATTAATGTTCAAGTAGGCTATTCTGTTTTCATTTAATATTTGTTACTATGTCTCCTACCTGCAGGATCAAAAGTTGGTAACAGGCACTGTTAAACAGTTTTGAGTTTATTATCTGTAGTATAATTATAATAATTAGAATTGAATTTTTTTTTGAAATTTGAAAGAACAATTTATCACTTAAGACACTTCCCTCAGACTTGGAAAAATAGATTTAGTTTCCTGCCTGCCACAAATTTCCTGTATGGCAGCAGCAAAGTCATGTAGGTTTTATCTATGCTGCAGGTCACAGCATAGTGTAGACACATCCATGCTAGTTTGAACGTAAAAGCCATCTAGCCATAGCATCACGGCCTCCTCACAGTCTACTTTACCCCAATTCTTAGTTGGTCCACTGAAGCAGCTTGAGATGTGTGACTTAATGAGGCTCTAGGAGCATATGTTGACCTCACTTCAAGCAATAAAGCATGTAAGCACAGACTTCCATGTTTTGGATCCTCCTTGAACTGGAGCCATGTAAACCCCAAGGGGTGAAATCCTTCTCCCAATAAAGTCAAGGGAAGTTTTGGCACTCACTTCAGTGAGGCTAGTGTTGCACCCATAGTATGGAAATAGAACTTAATGTAGGTAAGAGCATAGGGTGAAAGGAGACATAGTAAATAAATGATATAAACTGTGAAACAAATTACTTACAGTGCAATATTTGGTAAAAATTCAGCAGAAATTAATGAAAAAGAAGATATGTATTCCAGGTAGTTGCAAAATAAAAAAACAAAAACAAATGGAAGTGTGTGCCAATAAAATGTGAGATCTTTGCCTTCCTTACTAAGGAAAACAAATGACAGTAAAACAAAAGATACAAAGATACAATAGAAAATCCCAGCTATCAGTGCACAGCATTAAAAATACATTTCAGGGAATAATCATGTAACAGCAGGGGGATGAACAAGATGGGTTTTTTACGTTTCTAATATCTACAATGATTTTATTCTTACTTGCTCTACATTTTTACAAAGAAAAGTGTATTAAGAAATGAAAAGATGGATGTTATGGACATTACATAAGCAAAAGTACACCAGGTATCTGTAACTTAGCACAGAATGGGCTTCAGATACATTGGTGGCTTCAGGCACTATGTTTTTTTTATGACACTAGTGACTGAATTTTAGTAGTGGGTGAATAATCCTTAAACTACAGATATTCATTAAAAAGTTGCGGTTGCATGAAAAAATGATTTTTTTTTCTCAGACAGCGCTTGCAACCCTCTTTTCCTGTTTTCTAATCTCCTCGTTTAAAGATACAGTGTTTGTGGACAGTGGATCAGAAATTTAACTTCCTGTCAAAGAACACTCAATCTGTGGTTACTTAAGGAATACTCACTATCTAAATTGCTATGCAAGTACATTGCTTAGTATTTATTTCCAGTTGTCTACAGAGTTCAGTGAAAGGTAAACTACAGGATGCTGAAATGACAGGTAGTTTGGGTGCCTTTCAGTTCTGGATAACATCATGTTCCAAAACCAGTTCCAGGTCTTAGACACACAAGAAAGTTCACCAAAAAAATACCCCTCAGAAATTAATTACTCATCTCTGTGGAGTCAAGCAAACTTCCACAAATTACCCAAGTTTTTCCAAGATGCCATTTTTATGGTATATAAATTCCTCAAAAGATACCCTTAAAAAGCAAAGGGTCTCATTGTTTGAGTAATAGATTGTGTTACAAACACAATAGATTGTGTTGCAAATTAAATACACTTGAGACACAAAAGGGCACTAAGAAGCTAGTTATCTGGAGAATGGAACTGTCCCTTATTTCTGTAAGGTATTATTAGTAGTAAGGACTGAAATATAATAATTTTCAGACAAGTTTATGCTGGGAGAACTATTATTTACAGGTTAGAGATCCTAGTAGCATGTCACATCTGGTCATCTCACACTACACTATCAGACACTGAAAGCAGTTATGCAAGACGCTTAAAAAGTTAGTAAAGCACTGCTATGTATCCATGCACAGCAGCTACTGTGCAGTAAAATAAATGAATGCATGGCTTTCTACCACCTGTAAAAACACATAGTAGATTCATCACACAGTAGTTAATATGCAGTAGTGCACATGTAGACAGCTGACAGGGAACACACTGCTCCCAGTCAGCCCAGGCAGCAACGGGTGGGAAAACTGTTCCCTCCCGCAGGTAAGATGCCTGCTTCCCAGCCCACACTCTGGCTGATCAGAGCCAGGCCTAGGAAATTGTCTCTTGCCCCAGCAGCAGCCTGCTGCCAGGCCCTCACCCCAATCTCAGAGCAGGGGCTCAGCAGCAGGCAGGTGTCAGGGTGGGGGATGATGTCCCAGCCTCTGCTCTCATTTCAGAACTCGGAAGCTGCCCAGAGCAGGACTGGAGGGCTGGAAACCCCAGAGGTGGGAAAGCTCCTTGCCTACCCCACCCCCACCTCCTGAAGCTCAGGCCTCCCCTGGTGCCCCCTGCCATCCCAGAGCTAGCACCCAGAGAAGCCTGGCACTCCCCCTGACTGCTGTAGCAGAGCAGAGCAGTGCAGGAGTAGCAAATTTGCTCCTGACAGGCACACGTGTAGATGTGCTCCCAGGGAAAGCTTACTGTGGAGTATTTTATTGCAGTATTTTACTGTGCAGTAAGTTTTCAGTACATATATAGTACAGTATATTAATCGTACATGTATAGTACATCCCACTGTCTGTCAGACCATGTGGTAAGAAGCATGTTGGTGACAACTGCATCCTTGACAGTAACTTGAATTTAAAAATAGCTGCTATTTGGCACCTTTTATCAAGATTTGAAGACCATGAAAATATTTTTTTCATATTGTCAGGAAGAATGGTATAGATGTCTCCTTCTTTTAAGGTGTTGTTATGGTGATAAATGGTGCCCTTCCCAAGGCATACCAATGTCAGAGATAGATTGCTGGGTTTTCTTGAAAGGAAAAAGATTCAGAAGATTGCAATTCTGGCGTTGTCAGATGGTGTCTAACACTAACTAACACACACACACACACACACACACACACACACACACTTAAAATTACCACAGGTGTATTGGCACATGATATTAGTTTTGAATATATATAAATTACACTATCTTATTTCAATTCCTTCATGTTTCTTTCTTTGCTTTCCTGAGGCTCATCTCATCTTTCCCTTTCTTCTTTGGCCTGTTTTTATTTCTCTTTCATTCATCTGCCTGTTTCTTCCTCTCTACGATTATATTTATATTTTTTCCTAAATAAGCCTACTTTCCTCTTTAAATGATCCTTACGTCACGTTCATGTCCTTCTATGTTTACAATTTATGCAAGCATGTTTTGATATTGACATCTGTGGGGTTTTTCCAGCATTTTCTCTTTTTTTCTGAGTCTCAATGATCCATTTTCCCCTTTCTATCCCTCTTGCATCTTCTCTTTCCTACCTACAATGTTTGCTGCCTGTTTTTGTGCCTCTTTCTTTGTTTCTGTTTTCCCACTTTATCTCCATCAAAAAGCATTTCTTCTGGTTCACTGGCTCAAACATCTTTTAGTCACTCATCATTGGTTCTTGCTGAAGCCCATTATGACCTGTAGCAATATCCTTTTCCAGTTTTATTCTTCTTCATTTTGTTTCCCTGTCTTTCCCATATATACAACCATCTTTTTTATTCCTTTCCTGCCTTTCTTTGTTTTTTTCCCTCATTGCTCATCTAGGCCCCTGCTTCTCCATGTATAGCACCCAATGTTCCCAAATTTGCTCTTCCTAGCTTAGCTGCACAAGTGAACCAAAACAGCTGGAGGAAACAGAGCAGACATCAGTACAGTTTACCTAAGCTGCCTCATTATGTATTTTAATTTGCTATGTTGATCGTCATGGCAGAACAGCTTGTGTGACACACTTTGGGCACATTATTTAGTAAGTGTGAAATTACATAACTGCCAAGGGGAGGAGATCATCTCTAGCTTAAGCAGATATCGTAAAACAACTTATACCAAGCTCAAGAAAAAGAATTGACCAAATCAACTGATATATACTTCTGCTAACAATATATTATATGACAAGCATGACAAACAGTCTTACAGAACTTTATTGGATCTGCTTTGGGATACTAGAGACAGAATTGTCATTATGCTCTCAGGTAGAACTATTTATGCTTTATGGCACTGAGTGCTTCATTCTCTACTGTCATTTTCCCATCTACTCCAAGTAAGTGTTCCATCTATAGAAAAAATCAAAATAAATGTTATTAATTTTACCTCGTTCCTACTCATATTTAAAACAAACAAACAAAAACCTTCCCAGTTACTTGGGCCCTGTTCAAATGAAATGCACAAACCTCTCAAATAGAGAAGAGCTACTGTTTGAAACAGATCTTTATATAGAAGAACTCTGGTTTGTGAAATAACGAGATTATTTTAGGTTTCTTTTTGTGCTGCTGGCAATTCATTTACCATCCTAGGGTATCTTTACATGTCCTATGGGGTGGGTGAGGCATTTTAAGTAGAGCGCCTTTTGGGAGCTGCTGAAATTAAAGCGCCCACAGCATCTTGTGTATTCAGCATCCCACACTTCAAAATGGCAGTGAGTGTGTTTTAACTAAAGCTTATTTGATGAGCTTTAGTTAAAATGCCCCCACCACCATTTTAAAGCATGGGGATGTTGAATGCACAAGATGCGGAGGCTGCTGGAACGTGCTAATTAGCTTGCTTCAACAGACTCAATTAGTCAAGTCTTCTCCTACGTGTGTTAATTAGCATGTATTGGAGCAGGCATTGGGCATGTGTGTAGGTGCCCCTAGTGCTTTTGGCAGGCAAGGTTCTTTGAGTAGATGTGATATATTTTATTAAATCAACTGAGTAGTTGGAAAAAAGTTCTTAGCAAGCTTTCAGGCGAGACTCCAAGAAATGAGAGAAGCTAAAAGTGTGGCAGGATGTCAATGAGAATTTAAATAGGTAGAAATTAGAAAGACAAAAGGTAAAGCAGAGAGGTAAAGCAGAGAGGGGAGGGGAAAGAAAGTGCAGGGGAGAAAGGCTGAAGGGAGACATCACAGTGATAGAATACAAGGTGGAAAAGAGGCTGTCAGTGAAAAAGAAAATAGTAGGAGATCAGGAAAACAGGAATGAGAGAAGCTCAAAGTGTGAGAGGATGTAGTGAAAATATAAATAGGTAGAAAGCAAGGGAGGGAGGTAGAAGAAAGCAGGGGGGAAAAGACCAAAGGGAAACATTACAGAGGAAATAATACAGGGTAAGAAAGAGGCTGTCACTGAAGAAGTAAATAGTAGGAAATCAGGGAGACAAAGGGCAGAAAAATAGGGGAGGGGAGGGAAGAAAAGGTGGTTTTGTTAACCCGTCTGTAAAATGGAAACAATGTGCTTTATTTATTTATTTATTCTAAGAGCCTCCAGTCAAGTTCCTGTACTCCTGTTCTGGTACTTTAGTTTCCAAAGTAGTGAGTATCTAGCAGCTCTCTTTGGGACTATACTAGCCAAAAGTTTGTTTCACTTCATCTGAGTACTGTTAAGCTTATGCATTAATGTTTCTGAAGCCATTTAGCACTTGGCATGATGGCTAGAGTGTAAAAGCTTGAAAATGTGACATGAGTATAACATAAAGGCCCAACTGCCAGAGGCAAATATAAAGACCTCAAGATATTTTTCCTCTTAAATCCTCTCTGAAGTACTGCAGCCTAGCCACTCATTCTCCAGTCTGTATTTGTACATGCAGTTATTCCATCCCAAGTGCAGGAATTCAACTGAGATGGAATATGTGTTAGCCAACTCCAGGATTTTTTTTAAGGCTGGCTGACCCGGGGTTTCTAATACTGCAAATTGAGAAATGCATTGGTTTCTTACAAACATTCCAAATTCACTTATAGAACTGCAATTCCTCTGGTAAAAAATGCTAAGCTTATGAGTATTCACAATGCTTCCTTAGACTAAAATGGCATTTGTAGTAGAATTTTCTACTGCATTGGACAATGTAGGAGTTACTTCAGTAGAAGTTTTATGGTAGAAAGAATATTTCTGCACTTCCCCTATCAATAGGAGCCACAGCACTACTCTTAGTCTTCCCAGCATGCATTACCTTCTTTCTCTCTCCCTTTCCGAGAGTCACTTGGGCTGCAGTCCACTGCTTCAGCTAAGTGCAGAGCAAATCCAGCTCCCTCTCAAGTTTGAATCCAGCAAAGCTCATCCTTTCTCCACAGCCCTGTGCATGGTACAAGGCTCCAGGGAGATACGGGGGAGGCTGAGACAGCTATGTCCCCCATGCAGGACTCAGGCCCTCAGACCCTGGAGACTCAGAACCAGATGCAAACCCCAAGACTCAGACATAGACGCAAAAACCCAAGACTCCAAGATGCAGACCTAGACCTGAAATTCCAAAACCAAGAACACAGGCCCAAATACCCCCAGACTCAGACCTTGGCAAGACCCCACTCCCTGTGTAGGAGCCAATTCTGGTGTTTCAGGTCAGGAAAGGTGAACAATCTAGTTCCAGCTGGAAAGTTCTGGGCTTGGAAGGCATGACCAGCTGCCCTGAAGCCAACAGGTAACAGACCCAAGAAGGTTAGGGGGGCATGGCCAGTGAACCTGGGGTCATTCTGGAGCTAGAGACACACCTGATGAGACCCTGACTTAGTTGGAGGGGAGATTTATTCATCCAGACCCACTTCCAAGAGTCCTGATTTACACACTTGTTCCCAGACCCTTGCCTACCCAGTGACATCCCCACCTGTAGACACCAAGACCCCAGAGTCTCAGCTAAAGATGATAGCTGAACCTGGCTGTCCTCTCACCAAGGAAACCTAGGAGCCGTTCTGCATTGTGCACGGCCACAAGGAGGTGCATCAGCAGATTGCCACAGGGATGAGAGCATGTGCCCATGGTTGTGACTGGGAGCAGGGCTGATGCAAAACCTGATGAATGAAAACATGCAAGGAGACCATGTCTTTCTATGAATAGAATGGAGAGCATGGAGGCAGAGATGTTCAAGGACAGGCCACCAAACAGCCACTGAGTGGATCAGAGATCCCCAAGAGAAACAACAGCACAGCAAGGAGGGGATGATCTGGTAGCTGCCTATATGTGACAAGAATGTACCACTGTTTGACAACAACCCTTCCAAAGGGTCTGCAGACCCCACAAAGCAGCACCAGGACAGTGCTAGTGAGAACAGAGTTGCTGAATTCAAGGGACTGACCACAGCACACCATCTCACCATGGAAGAATGTCAAGGGAACAAAACCTGGAGTCAGGGCCTGGGACTCCAATGTCCTCTCATCACCATGTTCAAGACCTACAAAGGAGCTATCCCTTCCTCCAAGACAGTAGTCCTGCTCACCAGGACTGCTCCAAACCCAGCTGGGAGAGGGAACTGCCAAATGAAGTGTTGGGGTGTATGCCAATCCACGAGCATGGCTGAGGGTGCCACAGGTGAGGTTCCTGGAAAGGAAAGGGGATTATGGGTCATAGGTGAAGACATCAGGGTCCCTCAGTGAACTATGAAGTACCAACTGCCCTGCTCTGAAGTCATGAAGAGACAGCTGATGGCACACATGACAGTCATGCAGGAACTGCTGAGGCAGCAGTTGAACTGCTCCTGCCTACGGTCTAGGTGCCCTGTGTAGGGTTTCATGAGGCAAGAGAGGAAAGGGTCAGCCAGGTCTCCAAGGATTGGGGGATGACTCTGCCCATCTCAGTACTGGGGGCCTCTACGTCATACTGGTCATTGCCTATCAACTGTGGAAGGGTGGAGTTGCAGAATACCTTGGCATCATGGGCACTACCAACCAGCTGGCAAAGATTTGAGTGAGGCAGCTACAGGAGTCGACAATGACCTACAGCATAACAGTGAAGAAGCCCTAGTCATTTATGGACCCAAGCTGACTTGAGGCAGGCAGAACATGATAATGTGGTTGCTATTGATGACTCCCATGCAGTTAGGGAAGCCCAACCCATGGAAACCAGAAATGACCTGGTGCCATAATCCAGTTCATTAGCATGTCCTGGGTGACATGGAAAACATCCTAGACTTCTGCTCTGTCCTGGTTTTACCCACACCAAAATGGTTGGCGATGAAGTGAAAGCTTTCAGGATGGCAAATTTCCATATGGCGATGGCAGCACCCTTCTCTGGAGTCAGGGTGACCATATGTTGATGTCCTGCTGCTCAGTGTGGAGTGCCAGCTGGGTGACAATGTCCATGAAGGTGGCCCAGCACTAGGGGTGTGCAAAACAGGCTGTATTTGATTTGGATTTGGATTCGACCCAAATTGGGGGAAAGTGATTCAATTAATTGATTCAGATCACTGTCCCAATTCAGTTTGGCCATATCTGGATCTGAAGATTTGATACTTAGCGATTTGGCCATAGACACAGCTTTAAATGTTTTTTTACATACCTTGAGGTACCAGGTGTGGCTTAAGAATGCTGAAACAGTGGGGCAGTGGAGCGTCCCACCAGAGTGCAGGGGGTCCCCAGTGTGCTCTGCAGCAGACCCAGAAGTGGAGCAGAAGTGCTTCTGCTCCACTTCTGGGTCTGCCACCGAGGGCACCGGGGACTCCCCTATGCTCACATGGGATGCTCCATCTGCCCCACCATCTCAGCATTCATGAGCTGCCTGGTACCCTGAGGTATGTAGAAAAAACATTTAAAGTTGTGTCTATGTCCAAATCATCAAATCTCCCCAAATCTTTCTGAATTGATTTGGAGGGTTCTGATTCAGTTCGCAGATATTAAAGGGTCTCCTAATTTGATTCAGATTCAGAGATTCAGCTGCCAAATTAGGCTGAATCTCTGACTAATTGAATCAATGACTGAAGCTTTGCATAGCCCTACCCAGCACATGTGAAAGTTCTGCAGTCACTACTCATTGTACCAGGTGCAAAGGATGATCTATTCCCACCAGTTACTGCTCTTGTCATGGGCCCCAGAGTGCTGGTAGATGGTGAAGAGGTGCTACTGAGCAACTTTCAGAATGTAGACAAATGCAGGGTGCTGCACCTTGGGAGAAGGAATCTACAGCATACACACAGGCTGGGGAGTTCCCTTCTTGAAAGCACAGAGGTGGAAAGGGATCTTGGAGTCATTATTGACTCCAAGATGAACATGAGCTGCCAATGCCAGACTGCAGCCAGCAGGGCCAGCCATATGTTGTCATGCACCCAAAGGTGCATCTCAAGCCGGTCCAGAGAGATGATACTTCCCCTCTGTGTGACTTTGGTCAGGCCGCAGTTGGAGTACTTCATCCAGTACTGGGTGCCGCACTTCAAAAGGGATGTGGCCAGCCTGGAGAGGGTTCAGAGGAGGACCACCCATTTAGTGAGAGGGCAGCAGGACAGGCCCTATGAGGAGAGACTGAGGGACCTGAACCTATTCAGCGTCAGCAAGAGGAGGCTGCCTACAAACTCATCAGGGGAGATCAACAGCGAATAGGTAGAGCCCTTGTCTCCCCAGAACCACCTGGGGTGACAAGGAACAATGGTAATAAGCTGATGGAGAATAGGTTTAGGTTAGAGATCAGAAGGCAATATTTTATAGTTAGGATGTCAAAATCTGGAACCAGCTTCCCAGGGAAATGGTCCTCGCCCCTACCTTGGGCAAATTCAAGAGGAAGTTGGATGATCTAGCCGAGACCTGTCTGGGGTCTTGTGAACCCAGCATTCATTCCTGCCTGCGGCAGGGGGTCAGGCTAGATGATCTATTCAGGTCCCTCCTGACCCTAGCTACTATGAAACTTTCAATCCATGGTATCCCATATTAGTTAGCCAGGTGGAAGTCATCAACCCTCTTGGGGGCAGGGTGGCTGCATAGTCTGGTACTATATGGGACTTTGGGCTCCTAATCCCTGCACAAAGATGGAGTGTGAAGTGTTCCTGAGCCTCTGATGAAATGTGTGTAGGTCTGTCACCCTAGGGATCCATAGCAGGCTGCAGGAGTGGAAACTGTTGCACATGCAATTGACCAGAGAGGGGGCAGGATCCAGATCTCTTTTCTTGACATCTCCAAGTAGGGATAGAGGGAGGAGTTACTGTGAATGGGAGTTCTCCTGAGTGGGCATGGTCTTCTGTGGTGGCCAATGAGTCAGAGCTACTGTGTGTACTTGGTATTCTTCAGCAGCCTGGGGAGCCAGCCAAGCAGTCTGGGATGTGTGTACTGGGTCTGCCAGCTGTGGGCCAATGCCAGTGCAGACTGTTGGTTGACACACTTGTCTGCCACAAATGCTGAATTCTTGTACAGTGCTTTGACCAGCAGGGGGTCCAGCCACTCAAACTAAACCACTCAGGTTCAATTGGTTGATCTGAGTGATTGTATTCACCCTCAATCTGATGCAAATTGAAAAGATGGACATCTTATCTTTACATCAATGGGATTGCTATGGAAACATGCACATTAAAAAGGATTAGATATTTCTAAGTAAAAACACAGAATGATACAACCTTATGTCCTATTATTTCTTTTTGTTCCTTCCATCTGGTGTACTCACCCATCTCCTGTTTTATACTTAGATTACCAGCTCTTTGAAGCAGGGGGCTTATTTTTTGCTGAATATTTACACAGCACTAAGTACAATGTTTTCGTCATCTCTGACACACTATTGTAATACAAATGAATAATTATAATAAATTAGATTCACTCCAAACAAGACATGAATTCAACAAATTCTAGTTTGGGACCAGAAAATAGACTTGAACAGGTTAACCCCAAGACAAAGAGTTATTATCATCTAACTCTCAGGACACAGTTCAACTGTGCAACTCTTCAAAAAAATTATACACACACACCATATCTTTGAATACTTGAACCATGCTGTGGTGGTGGAATATCTGCATATCACCCATAACATTCCTTTAAATGACAAATATGAAGCAACTTTTCCCCCAAAGTTCAACGGATAGGAATATATGACATATGCAATATTCATGATAACAACAGAATTTTTTATCCATAATTTCACAGCTGGGATTTGTTTTGGAGGAATTTTCACAGGGCTTTATTTGAAAAAATGTAAATGCTCTGCCTTACCAAAGAAAATGTGTCTTTTTATAATGCTGGAGGTCATTGTAAATTATCTCCTGGCAGCCCAGCTTTGGTGATAGCTGAAGAGCAAAAACATGTTGAAAAGGTAAAGTTTTTTCTCAGTAAGACTTTTTAAAACTAGTGTTTCAACTCACCAGAGACAATAATTTCTACTGTGCGCATTCACATTGATCCCTCAGCTTATTCACAGTTGGGCTCTTGTGTAAAAACATCCGTTTTCACCTTGTACTGCACAGAAAAATAAAATCTGTTGTTGAAAACTAGTACTTCTTAAAATATGCTGACTGAAAGCATATTAATATGCTTAATGCAGAACCTCTGGATTGCAATAAGAAGCAGGTGACATTATGAATATTCTGTGTGAAATTAAGGTACAACCTGGGGTTCATGTATAACTAATTCATGCAGGTTGCAGCCCTAAAATAATTTACTTGTCCCAGTCTGATTTTCTCTTGCTTTAAGGAGAAAATAAATCCCAGCAACCTATGAAAGAATGTAGTTTGTATTCACATGGTTAGCTACATGAGCTGGAAAGCTGAGGGATTGAATCAAGGCAAGCCCTGATGCACTCCCATCTGCCTTCCCCCATCTCTTCTTTTGGCAGGAGGTAAGCAGAAAAAATGGTGGTTCCTTCTACATGTAACTTGTTATTGCAAAAGAGTAAGAACTGGCTTCTTCTGTTTCACAGAGACAAGGCCATGATCAAGTTCCCAGTTCTGGCTTAAGTAAGAATGTTTATGTGAATAACAGGAGCTCAGAGGCTAGGGCTTGGAGGCTAGGAGCTCAGAGGTTAGGGACAGAAATTACACATAAACTTGTATAGGTGATCAGGGACTTGTTCAAGTCCATAACACAGCAAAACTTCAGCACTCATAAACCACTTTCAAAAAGGTCAAAGCTAGTTTAAGATAAACCTGGATGGATGCAGTATTGGACTTAATTGATTTAGGTTAAATAGGTTTATTGAACTTCTGTCCCAGATCCTCTCCAGATTCAAGTGAACTCACAGTCCCTCAGGCTTTGTACCTCCCCTGCAACCCTCCCACCCCCTGCGTGGGCAGGCTAGCCTTGAAGGCCCAACCTGTCTGCTCCAGTTGAGTAGCGAGCGCGCTCTATTGCCTCCCCCGACTTCTAGCCTGAGCCGCTGCAGGCATGTGAATGTCTGTTCACTTGCTTATCAGTTCTATCTTATCAGTTTAGACTAACCTGCAAAGATTGAGTCAATTCAGGCTCAAGCTTTTTGACTGTCTGTACTTAGCCAGATAGGCTGCTGTACCTGTGGAGCGTACCATAAAACTGAATGTGATTCTGGCTAGGTATGGACATTGCACTTTTACTAGTGTAAGTGATTGGAAAATGGATTATACCCATAATAGAACAGAAGTTTGGCACATATAGACTGGTTTTAAAATGGCAGAACCTAGTCTAAGATTTGCCCCACCACCATCAAAGGGCATATGTGCATTCTGTTCACTACCAATCTAAACTGCATTGCTTACAGGAAACCCATAATTTAGATTGACTCTGCCTTGGGCTTTTTGAATGTCTATAGCTAGCCTCTGTGAGGATAAGAAGGAATCTTAGTATGGAAGTCTTCCTTGGGACAAAGAATAAGTTTACATTAAATTCTCTGCTTGTCATTTATTAGTAGGCTATTATGTTGGGTGACTCTGTATCTGTGAATACAGTAACATAATTCATAATCAAATTATTCTAAAAATACGGAAGCAAATCAAGACCATAGCAACAACAATTTGAAGACATTCTCTTCCTGAAATCAGTTGTGATTATTGCTTGGTACTTTGTGAAAGTACTTTAGAGAATGGTATGAGTTAGAATGGGAAAACTTGTGATGGTTACACTCCAAACATAAAGGCAAAGAAAAAAATATCTGTGAAGAATCAGGAAGTCCACGTCCTCAGAGATATTTAAGTGCCTGAAGTCAAGGACAGACAGACAACCTTCTTGCTTTACACAGAAAAAATAGTGTTTTGAATTTCTCCTTCTTTTGAAAGGAATTTAAGTATTTTGAACCTGTAGCAAAGAAAATAGCAGACACAAATTTATCTTCACAAAAATAAGTAGGAAGACAGTAGGAAAATATAAAATCAAGGATATCACATAACTATAACTTGTTTTGATTTTAGTGGCTGCATATCTGACAGTAGGATCTAGCCTTCTGTGACTTAAGAATATTACTACCAAGACATTTCCCCTCCCCGCACATGCAACCCTAACCCCACTGCTAGACAGAAGGCAGAGCAGAGTGGCTATAAACTAGAGAATGAGTTTATAAAGTGCCACCTGCCTACTACCTAACTTCAGACTAGAGACAGAGCTAAGTACCTGTGCAGGGCGCGAGTCAGGTTGTGGCTATAGCCCCGGTGGGCTCTATCCCCTGATGTTAGTTTGTGAGAGGGAGAGGTAGACTTGTAAAGGTTCCAGAAAATTTTATTTGATCTCTTACTTATGCACCACCGGTATGGATGTGGCTGCGCAGGCGGTTACACTTGGATCTGTCCCAGTTCGGGTGAGGGACGAAAGAACGGAAAACAGAATGATGAATCCGAGACCGTAAACGACGATGAATGAACGGTTGATATATGAGATACTGAACGGTTGATATACGAGATACTCGAGTGCACAAATGATTGCCTATGGTTCTGGAGGCAGGAGAAGCCGTGGGAAGTTGGCCAGGCCTACCCACTGAGCAGTGAACGCTCTGGCTTCTCTCTGGGCGGAAACTCAACCCTAGCTTTTATAGGCCAGATGACAAGCGCAATTTCAAGCCCCCGATTGGTCACATTTTCGCCCTAAAATGTTCGTGAGGTTTTTCCACAGGGGACGGGGTTTCCCCAGCACATGGCCACGGCCATGCAGCAAACCAAATAGGGGCTTTCCAAATTGTGAGGAGAGTGCTGACGGCATCTGTTGCTGGGTGAAGCTGGCAGAGTCCAGCTGGAGCGTGACAGTACCTTTCTCACCTATAGAAAGATTAAATATTTTACTGAGAGACTGTATTGTTACAGCTAGTCTTTGGAACTATGGTTATCTGTGTGAATGTGAAGGTTTCTATGAAAGTATTGAGTGGATGTGTGCTGGGATGTAAATGGATTTTATTGTAGAGGTGAGTCATTTGTAAGTGGAACTGAGTGGCATTCTTTATATAAATTGTGGTTGGTCTAAATGTTAGTAGTGCCTACACTGGTGTTTTCCATGCCTTTGGTGATTGTGCTGAGAGGAATTCAACAGCTGTGACTGTAAATACCAGAAGTTCTTGTATGTGAATTTCTTTGCTAATTTTTTTATGTATGTGTTGGAGTGAGGGGACAGGGTTAGGCTGAAGGGAGCATCCGACAGCAAATACTACTGCAAGTTGCTTAGTGATTCCTGGGAGCACAGGTGGGGAGCTGAGGCAGCTGTGAAGTAGCTCCAGCTCATTAGCTCTTCCTTAGGCTGAGTGTAGGAGAGCCCAGGTGCTCACGGAGGAATAGATTATGCAGGAAGTCCTATCTCAACCGAGAGCTTCCTCTCCAGATAGATTGTAGAACAAAGGAACTATTAATTACTGGGAGATTAATTTGATCCTTGTCATTAACCCTCTAGCAGAATGAGATTTTATACCAGCTGAAAGAGAAGGGAACCCTTAACTTTTAATATCCAGCCTTGTACAGTTCATCAGCTTTACAGATTACAACTCTGACAGCTCTTTATGTCTACCAGTATATAACGGCCATTCCACAGGCACAGACTCTGACTTACTTTTTATAGTGATTAGGAAATCAGTTGTTAAACCCTGCACTGCTATTCTTCCAGCATCCCATTGTTGTTCTATATTTTCAAGGAAGTATCACTGTGATACAATTGAATGTTGCAAAACATAACTAGCCTTCACTCAGTTTCCTATTTAGCTCAAAATTCCTACCATGTTAAGTAGCAGTAAAGCTGAAAAATTATTGTACGTATCTACAGAGGTACAGGAGATCCTTACCATTTGTGGGGGATCCATTCTTGAGATCTCCGTGAATGGCAAAATCCACGAATAAGGCACTATGTTCATGCACACCGTCTGCATTCATGAACATAGTGCCCCCGGCAGCTGGGGGGTTGGCATGGCTGCTCAGGTGATGGTGGCAGCATGGTGGTGACAGTGCGACAGTGGGAGCCCAGCAGTGGCAAGCTCAGAGCTCCCGAGGAGCTCTTGTAAGTACATTTAAGATGTGGGTTTGGTATTTGCGAATATTTGAAACCATGAATGCTGAGCCCGCAAATAGCAAGGGTTTCCTGTAAAACTAACCAAAGTGATAATATTTAAATGTGTCAGGAAGAGTTTCATATGCTACTGCAAGATACAGGCTGCTGTGATTAAGGGATCTTAATCTATCTGTTTTAACAGTAAATATCCTTTTTGACAGTGGGGGTAGGAAAAGATGGCTGTGTTACAAACTGGATATCTGCTCCATTTCTATGTCTATTTTGCCTTTTGTAAACATATTTATTTATTTGAGCTGACTGAAATACTCAGAACACCTCACTTGATATTTATACAGATAAATCCTTGAACTGACACTATGCTATAGTGCCCAGAAATGAAAGAGTTGACTGTATTTTTTTCACTATTATACTGTATAGTCATGCTGCCAAACACATATATAAGGCATGGTCTCCTCAAAGCCCCACATGAATATTTCTATTAGAATTTCTTTATTTTGCTCTATCTCAGTAGTTATATAGGGTTTTTTTTTTTCTGTTGATTGCTGCATCCTTACAACGTATCTTCTCTTGCTACAGACCAGATAGTTAGTTGGGATAAACCAGCACAGCCCTATTTTGGGTGCTGACAGAGGTGCATAAAGCGTCACGAGTTAGAGTGCCCCCTCCCCCCCCACCCGCAACCCAACAGATGTTCTCCTGTTGAGTTGGGGAGGTGAGAGGTGGGGGACTGAGCCTGCCTGCATGTGAGCAGCCCACTGAGCAGCGGCCCCTCTCCCCAGCCCCTCCCCCTCCCAGCTCCAGGGATGTCAGCAGGAACAGAGTGGGGAGTGAGGAGGGGAAGCCAACAGCAGCAGGCTTCCAGCCTGGGTTTGCCTAGGCTGAGTTGGAGGTGGGTGGTCTGGGAGCAAGCTGTGAGGTGGGGGAAGGGGCCTCCGATCCATGCAGCTCCCCTCTCCATCTCAGGCCAAGCAAACCCCAGTCAGCATCTCATTGCTGCTGGTTTCCCTTCCCTCCTCCCTTCCTGCTGACTGCTCTGGAAGTGGGGCTGGGATGCATGTGCCCAGCCTCAATTGTGTGAAAAAATTAAACCTATTGACAATTTCCCTAAGGCTGTCTAAATCAGAGCATCTTCATCTGATACCTCATTTGATAAGGGTTCATTTTTTTCATGATTGGCCACTTTAAGAGTGTTCTGCAGCCATACTTGTGTGTCACGGTCCTTTTCTCTGCAGTGGCAGTGTCCCCCAGGGCTGCCTGGGTGGGCTGTTAGTGGGTGGGCTCTGGCCTAGCTTGGGGAACAGTTGGATCAGGCTGGGTGCTGCCTCCAAGGTAGGGCAGCACCCACCCACTAGCCACCTGCCAGCACCCACCCTAGCCCCAGGGTGGGGGTGCTACCACTATGGAGGGTTCCTCCATAACAGGGTTCCTCCACAGCTCAGGGCCCACTGGCAGATCAACTCCTGGCCATGGGAGAGGCAAACAGGCTTGCAAAAAAAAGAAAAAAAGAAAAAAAAAGAATTAGGCCCCTCACGACTTATTTTTTTTCCAGAGAAGCCTGCCTGCATGAGCTGCTGGTGGGCTGTGCAGGCCCTGAGCTGTGGGTGGGACCCAGTCCTTCCCTCTGCAGTGGCAGTGCCCCTCAGGGCCTCCAGGGTAGGGTGCTAGCAGCAGGGGTGCTGCCTGAGTTTGAAGGCAGCACCCTATTGGATCCAACTGTCCCTGAGCACCCTTGGGGAGCAGCGCTTGGCAGGTTTCCAGTGGACAGGCTCAGGAACAATTGGATCTGGCAGGGTGCCACCTCTGAGCTGAGGCAGCACCTGCGTAGCTAGCACCCTGCCTTGGCAGCCCTAGGAAAGGACTGCGCCCCACATAGCTCAGGGGCTGCAAACCCCAGCAGCAGCTCACATGGGCAAGCTGCACCAGAAAAAAAAAGCGGCAAGGGGCCAGAACCTTTTTCTTTTTTCATGAAGCCTGCCAACCTCTCCCATGGCTGGGGGGAGAGCTACCAGCAGACCCTGAGTTGCTGGGGGGGCAGGGGGGTGGTCCTGCTCTCTGCAGTGGCAGTGCCCGCAAGGGCCACCTGGGCAGGGGCTGCCCCAGCCCAGAGGCAGCACCTAGCCTGATCCAACTGTTTCCCAAGCGCATGCTGGGGCAGCACCTGCCTGCTAGCAGCACACCAAGGCAGCCCCAGGGTGCACTACAACTGCAGAGGGAAGGACTGGGGCCCCTGCTGCAGCTCAGGGACCACTTGGCCTGCCAGCAGCTCACCCCCCCCGCCACCGGAGAGGCGAGCAGGTGAGCAGGCTCCACCAAAAAATGTTTTTTTTAAAAGAATCAGGCCCGACATGACAGTAATGGATGGAAGCCCCTAAATTGAAATAGTGGGTTTTTAATCATTGCAATTAAAAACCCACCATTTCAATTTAGGTGACTAAACGCCTGTCATGTGTACAAATGCCCAACATGCTTACAGAGTTGGTAGGTTAGTCATAGTAAAGATAGAACTACTTTCAATATAATTTTGAAACATGCATTAAAGTTTTTGCTGCTTATGTTATTTGCTGATTTCTTGCAGTCAAAAAAATCATTTTAAATTTACACGAATCCATGTACAGGACAATGTTCAGAGCTTCTTTCTGAACATGCCCTTGTTTACAACAATATTAATTCCCCACAGCTCAGGGACTGCTCAGCCCACTGGCAGCTTGACCCCCAGCCATGAGGGTGGTAGGCATGTTCCATGAAAAAAAAAAAAGGATCAGGCCCCTCACTGCTTCTTCCTTCAGCCCACCTTTCCTGCAGCAGGGGTTTGGGGTGAGCTGTCAAAAGGCTGCAATGTTACAAATAGCTACACTGCAAACTAAACTACATGCAGATGTGGTTTGGTTTCCAACATAACAAACTCATTTAATTTATACACCCCCCTGCACATTCACAGTGTTATGCAATTAAACCGCAAAAAAAGCCAGTATTTGTCATGTGTACAAGTGCCTGTTGATGCCCCATGTTGGAGTCAGTACCTTCTCAGGATTTTTGAAGTGCTGTGATTTACTGTCTGTACAAGAAATTCACTACCTCCTCCAAATGTCCTCCCCCTTTGCTGATTTTTCATCAATATTTAGGGGGATTATTCTGCCCAATTTCTATTGTAACCATCACCCATCTGCCCTTGATAACTGAATGTACGTGCAGTCTAAGAAAACTGGAAGTCTCCAGGCTCTATCAGTTTGTCACAGAAAAGTTCCTTAAAGTAATATCTCTTATATTGTGAAGAATGATCTATAACAAAAGAAGCTTTAAAGAATCTTAAGGTTACCTACTTCCTTTTAAATCCATGTTGTAGATTGTAACCTTATTCTTCATCTCTTTTTTCACTGGAACCTATCAGCCTGCAAGCCAATATTATCTCTAAAAGCCTAAAGTAATGTATTTTGGATATATAAGATGTACCACCTATCTCCCCTCCCCCTACCCCCCATCATTTCCTAATGAATTCTATTTCTGGTTAATTAGTGAGCTTAATTAATACTACATTTTGTAGCCCTGCATGTAAATCCATGACAACCAGTTACCAGATTAATAAAGCTAGCTGAAACTCTTTTGACTGAGATTAATTTTTAATGCAAAATGTAAAGCAGTACCAACAAGTGCATTTCCCTGGGTGCATCTACACACAACATTTACTGCGCAGTTGATTGCTGGTTACAGATACTATCCTGATGCAGACTAAACAGCTCCTCAGCAGTACATGTGTAGATGCTACCCAGATGCCTGGGCCACAAGGGTGCTGCAGTGAGGGGACTGACTCCTGCAGCGCATGGAGCCAGGAGAAGAATTCCTAGGCTGACAGGCTGACCCCGGGATTCCTGCCAGCCAGTGATGCTCCCACCTGGCTTCAGATGCTGCACATGAATAAACTCTGGAGCTGATTGCTCTGGAGTTTATTCATGTGCGCTAATTGCTTGTGTAGATGTGCCCTCTGAGATACAATTTATTCTTTGGTTTGCTTCTGGAACAATGCTGCTATGTCCTAGGTAAAATATAAAATTACTGCCTGACTGCAGAATTTGAGCCAAGAATTATCCGTTTCCTGGTAGACTTCTTTTCTGGTAAACATTTTGGGGTCCTCCAATTCATCTCATCTTAGCATTTATCTGCCTCCTTTAGGTACCAACTCATCTGTGATTCATGTTAGTCATAAATTTACCTTTCCTTCTTTGGAAACATGAATTGATCAGAGAAATTAAGCTATGGCACACCAGTTCATAGCATTGCCTGTACAAAAGAAATGAGAAATTTAGCAATGTATTAAGAGTCTTAGGCACATTTGATTGCCGTTTGACAATTCACCTACAGATGATATCACCCTATTTTCTAAACAAGTGTAATTTAATTTAGTCTGTATTTTTAATCTGTATTATTATTAGGAATACTAGCGCAAAAGTATCTAGGGTTCTTAAACAGTAATTGAGAACCAAATTATGCTAATTGCTGTAGTAACATGGAATGGAAAGACAGTCTGCTTCAACAGCTTTTGAGCTAAGTGTATGATAAAGATAAGAGGTAGATAGAAAAATCACATGGAGGGGAGCATGAGGTAATAACGTGTTAGCACACCAGCTGCTAGTTACAGCTGAGTGATTTGTCATCATCATTGTAGAGGTACACTTTAATAAGCCTGGAAGAAGTCAGTGCAATGGTTTTGTGGTTATTTGCAAGGATTTCCTTTAGCACAAAAGGTACGGTATGCAAATAGGTAAAAGTACAAGTTTTTTTAAGCTTTCTGTGATTCATGTTAATCAGAATCTACCTAGATTATGTTCCAAATGGATACTTTTTGTCCATTTTAATATTTTGTAGTTTCCATATACATACATAAAAGTTGAAATAAATGAGTTATATTAAGTAGTTTAATTTTAATTTTCACAAGCTTAAAGATATTTTATTTTATTAGCCTATCACCACCTAATATATTTCTGTAAATTGCAGGTGATGCTATTTGGAAAGCTTTTTTCTTCACTCCAATCTTTTATCCTGAAGACTCAAATGGTTGTTACCATTCCCATGTGTGTCATTGCCATGGAAGTTATATTAGACATCATGATCCACCACTACTCTTTGATCTCTCCAGGGACCCAGAAGAGAGAAATCCACTGACGCCAGAAACTGAGATTCATTTCTATGACATCCTTAATGTCATTCAACAAGCAATAAGCAATCACACTAAATCATTGCATGTAGTTCCTGACCAGTTATCATGGGGGAATATTTTGTGGAAACCATGGCTTCAACCGTGTTGCTCTTCTGTCTTTCTCTTCTGTTATTGTGACCATGAGTCAGGAGAATAACTGAACTTGCCAAAGGCATGAAAACAATGAAATACAGATGCATGCTTTCTGGATAAACAAAGCTGCACTTTTATTTACAAGAACTGGAACAAGTATTGTGGGTAACAAGTCTTTCTTGAACCAGTACAGTAATTAACTAATGACAAACCCAGGACTGGTCAGAGTCCTAATACAATTATCCATCCCTGGGCTACTCAAAGCACAGGGGAATGTCTCTTCCCTGCAACCCAATACACAACACCCTGGAGGAAAGGAGAGGCACACCATTACTCAAAGCCTGGGCTGCCACCTATGGTTCAAACCATGAGAGAATGTCCCCTTGACTTGGTCCTTCCAATCAGCTGATCAGCAGGACTCAGTGGGGTGAAGGGGACATTCCCCTGCAGCTTAACCTGCTCTGGGAATGCTCAGAATGGGAAATTTGGGAATACCTCCACCCCACACAGAATCCTGGGTCACCCTGGCTTCGTGATTGGGGTGGGAAGCAGAAGTGCTGTGGCTGGAACTGTCCTGAAGCCCCAGGATCGTTTTTGCCATCAGATATTACCCTCCCTTTCCTCCTCTCCACCCATCCCCTCTTGCACAGCTCCAGAGTAATCTAGAGTTGTGACACAGAGCCGTGCACTGGATAGGAGACAGATGCATTGCTGATGGAACTTTCCCAGAGCCCTGGCATGGTTCAAAGTACAGGAGGATGTCCTCCTGCCATACACAACTCCAGGTCTCCTTGGGTGTAATCTGGACCTGATCACACAGGGAAGCAGATGCACTTTCATCTTAGGAGTGCCCCAAATAGATCAAGACATGAGATACTGTCCCTCCGCCCCTTCTTAGCACTAGGTCAGTCTGGTCCTGTGCAAGGGGTGGGAATCAGAGGTGCTGTGACCGGAACTGTTTTGGAGCCATGGGATGGTTTGAGATATGGGAGAATGCCCAACATCCTGTACACAGATACGAAGCTGGATACATCCTAGGACTCCCTGGGACAATTCAGATCATGAGAGAAAGTGTCCACCCTGATCCTGCCAATCACCTGATCAGTGGAGAAGGGAAGAGAAAATAAAGTTGCGGGATAGGTGAGGGCTTGATTGATAAATTGACAGATGCAGAAGCATACCAGTAAAGGAAGGTTTTGTAGTAGCATTGAACACAGGCAGTCAACATTGCTGTGGCACAATAAATGGCTGGCTGATTGTCCAATATAGTTTACGGTTGACTAGACAATAAACCAGAGCCATTTAACCAGAGAACTAGATGCTGATTTTTTATTTCACCAGTTTGTATGTGAACAGATTGGGCATACTGAAATGTAGACATAGGGAGGCAGAAAAAGGAATATGTCATAGGAAGCCTTGTGTAGCCAGCAATTAAGCCTATTTTGCTGCAATCTGTTGGATCCTTCCTACTCCTTCAGTAAGGTCTATCAAAAAATTAATTCTTGGGCACTACCAAGTGCATGGGTAGCTAGACCTGCCCATACCAGACATCAGAACTCCAAACTCAGGCCATACCATGAAGGTCTCTTTCCATCTATCAGACCAGCTTTTCTGTTAACGGAAGGAACGGCATGAGACTCAGAGAGTCTTGCTTTAAGTATTTGCTTTGAAAGCCCCCAACAGGGTCTGCAGTTTTCTGAGAAGTCTAAATAAATTGGAGTTTGAGAGTTCGAATCTTCCCAAAAGCCAATTGGATGTTGGCTTAAGTGGATGCAGCACTTAAGGCCTAATTTTATTACCAGTGTTTATTCTGCACCTTATTCATGCACATTTTCTTTCTATGCTACAGCGTGGCAAACTATTTGTATTAGCAGCTTGTACAAACAAGAAAACATATCAACAATCTATTAAACTGATTTGATGCCTGATAATATAAGGTGACTTGCTCCTTGTCAGAAAACACTAGTTAATGCCTGCATGTCCAACAGCATAATGCAACAGAGGATGTTGGATGGTATTAGCAAGTTACTAATGCAAAAAATGATCTTTGCTGGTATTAACATTAAAAAACTGCTCCTGGGTGGTGACCCAGTTCTTTGGAGCCACTTGTCGTATGAATGCTCATTGTGATGTGTAGTGTAGCTTTCTGCCTATTTAGCCCAATGCACTGGAGTGTAAGGTTTCTCAAATTCATCTATGTCTTGCCCTTTTCCTTGGCCACCATGAAGCCGTATTTCTGTATTACCTATTTTGGACTCTTTGCCTCAAATTTATTATTTTTCATCATTCATCTAAATGTTGTGCCATGTATCCTATCTGAAAGTTGAAGATAACAAAGCAAGATCCTGTGCATAGTGACAAGGTAAATCAGGTCACATGATTCCCTGCTAACCAGTATGAGTTATTTGTATTACAGCTGAAAAGCCATGTGATATCCATTCAGCTTGATTTCCTGTCTACTTTATTTAACTCCCAAAATATACATTAAATTTAGCAACAATAGAATCTGTACTTGTTGTACTACAAGTATTTTTATGGTCATCTACATGGATTTTTGAATCATGGATTTTTTGTAATGCATATATTTTTTGCTTACTATACAGCAATGATTCATTTGCTGTCTGTAACTTCTTTTCTTCCAGCAGCTGCTTGGCTGTGAGCTTAATATGTCCCTTAGTGGATGCCCTTAATGCTTTCCACATCCTTCTCTTTTCCTCTGGAAGTTGCTTTCTCAAGATCTTTCTTTTCTTCATGAGGCTGGAATGGGAGTTCTTTGATAGAGGAAGCCACTAATATGTGTTTCCTGATTAAGACTCTAAGGGAGATAATTCTTCCACTTACCTCTCTGGTGCCTTTTCTCAGCAGACTTTATCTCTTAGGTGTCCTTCTGATTTTTTTTTCTGGAAGATACATACCCCTTAAATACCTCCTAACCTATTCTTCCCTGCTTCACAATCCACAGAGCTATTCTGCTTTTTGTCACTTAAAAGGTAAAAATCTTGATATACAAATTCAGTTTTCCTGAGCTTTACTATTCCATTAACCTTCTGTTTGTTATTGTCTATGGCCTAGTAAAAATGCGTGAGTTAATGGTACATTATAAAATCAAGGAAGTATTACAAATAGATAAATCTGGACAATAAAGCATATTTCTTGTTTCTGGCACAAATATATTTACAAAAATCTGATGTAATACCACTTTTAATATTTTGACATTGCAGATAAAATCTGAAATCTATTTAATGTTACAATTGTTGCTTCAATAAAGATTTTATTAAGTGTAATACCATATATTTTAGCACTTCTGCTAGATGCATTTTTGTTTGGTATATAACAGAAAATTATCCCTTCTTTTGCATTACAAATGTACTATACCTTTCAGCTCTGTATCTTCTATTTTGGATCTCCTGTCTCAGACTGTGATAATTAAAATATGCTTGTTTATATCCAGGATAAAAAGAGAAGCACAATGTACCATTTTGTATTATTGCATTTTCTGCCCTAACAAAGAAAAGTTTGTTTTTCACAGTGGGTGGCTAAGTCATAAATCCTATTTATTACCAAGAAATGTGCTTTTGATATGTATTGAGAGTGCCATTTTCTTTTCTGTATGTTAATTATCCTCTGCCTATACAAATAATTTAACATGGTAACATGTTTGCAGTTTAGGTTAATTTAACTGGGTGTTTAGCTTCAGAGGAAAGCTGATCTTTTGGTTAATATACTAACATCCCCAGGTCCATGTTTTCTTCCATGCTAGGCTTCCTGTGTGACCTTGTGAAAGTCAGGATGAGATCTACAGAGGTGCGGTGATGCCATGTGATACTGCTCCTCTAGATTGGTGCCAAATTGCAAAAGAGGAATTCACAAACCTGAGTTTCAAGAGGGCAAGACATTGTCATGCAGAGATACTCTGAGTTATCTCTGCACAAGTAGGACTGAATCCTTTACTGAGATGTTGTGATGATAAATATATTAAAGACTTTAGGATGTAGTGTTATTGCAGACTATAAGTATTTAAAATCAGATCCTTGGGGCTGATATTACCCTATAATAATTGGTTTCTAATAAGAAAGGAAACCCTAAGTCATCTACATAGCAGAAAGCCAATCTTCTTCCTGAGTGCTGTGTAACACCCAAGCTAATGGCTGGATCCTGCACATCCTGAACTTCAGGTTCTAGTATATATGTTTATTATTTAGAACCTGTGGGTTCAGGGCCTATATATGAGATAACAGGTGGCTAAGAAGAGAAGCATTGGGGCATTCAGAGGAAGATATTAAAGTGGTATTTTGAAGTATTTTTAATTTCAATTTCTTCCTCTTTAATTGGCAAAGAAGAGCCAGTGGAGGATTTCAATAACACTACCAATAGTACAGAGAAAGAGAAATGAAGAGGTAAGATGTACATTGGTAGTGTTTTGCAGATAACAAAGTCCATGTCTACACGGCATACTTTACTGTACAGTAAAATCTACTGAGCAGTAAAGTGTCACTGTGAAACCATGGGTTGAGCTACTACACAGTAAAATAAGCTAATGTGCCATGAACAATGCATGTCCTCAGAGGCTAGGGGGGCACAGAAACTGCCTACAGGTGTCAGCAGCAGTGGCGGTGGCAGGGGTGTGGAGGTAGTAAGCGGGGAGCTCCTGCAGGCAGCCACAGAGGTGGCAGCAGTGGGGGTGAGGAGGGAATGGTGAGCACTGGCTGGCAGTCGGCGACCACCCGCTGACACAGCCGGTGGTGTCAGCAGCAGGGGGGTGGGGATGGTGAGAGGTGCTTTTTGCAGGGGGTGCACTGCCAATCTCAGGGGGTGCACAAGCACCCGCATGCACCCCCTACACATTGCCAATGAATCTACCACATGTATTTACAGGTAGTAGATTTACTGTGCATTAGCTAACATGCAGTAGCACATGTGTAGACACTGACCAGGGGCAAATTTGTTCTCAGTCAGTCATACCAGGAAGGGGTCAGCCTCCTGCCAGGGGCAGAGCAATGTGGTTGGGAGTCCCTCCAGCCACAGGGCAGGGAAGGCTCTTTAACAGTTCTTGGCTGGCCTCTAGACCCCCTGGCTTGAACCCTGGGCATGGGACAGTTGCTGCCTGCCCCTGGCTACTGAATGTTGGTGTGGTGGGCACATGCTGGCTACAGCAGCACTGCAGAGCCCTGGCCTGACCCCCAGGCCTCTGCTGGCTACTCCCTGGCCCCTGGGCACAGTGCCCCTGTGTTGCAGGCACATGCTGGCTCCAGCAGTCTCACAGGTCACTGGCCTGACCCTCAGGACCTGTACCTGCAGCTTCCTGGCCTCTGGGTACCATGCCCCTCTGCAGTGGGTATGTGTCCAGACACAATGGCACCCAGAGTCCCTGCCAGAGTTAGCACCAATGATGGCAATGTCCCTAACCTCAGGGAGAGCAGCCTAGGAACCAAACTGGGCAGCATAAGAGATCACTGACCACATCATGGTCTGGAGTGAGGTTGAGGTCCCGAGATAGTTTAGTCTGTCACCCCTGTCCCCACCCTCCCCCCGCAAGCCTCCTGGCACCCAGGCAGCTGCATCTGGAACCTGCAGCATCCTCTGGATGCTGTAGGAGGTCAAAGCAGGGCAAGAGCAGTCCTGGATCTGCTTAAACCTATAGGAAGCAAATCTGTTCCCAAGACTCTAAATGCTCAGTAGATTAAGTCTCTTGCACATTAGCACGGTAGGAAAAAAATGTGCTAATGAATTAATGCACAGTAGAATTTATCTACTGTGCATTAGCATCACAAAAAAGCATGTGCTGGCACTACTGCACAGTAGGGCCTATTATGGTCTATTAAGTTAATACCTGTTATTACAGGGTGCCTGTATTATTGCAAGTACTGAATGCAATGTGCTGTAACTATGGCACATTAATGAACATGTAGATGTGCCCACATGGATGCATGTGTAGACTGGTCTAACTTACTGTGTAGTAAATTACTGAGCAGTACATCTAAAAATCATTAATTACAAGTGTAGATGCACCCAAAGAGTATTTAATTATGACTAAAAGTGAACATAGCCATGCGGACTTCTGTGTAGTTAAATAAAAGTGGAAATCTGAATATGGATCTTTTCTGACTCAGCAAGTCTTGAAGGGCTCTTCTAGCATATGCTTTTAAATTGAAAATTAACACACTACATTTTGGAATAAAGTAACGCTAATAATAAGACAAAAAAGGATTTGCAATAAAGAAGTCAGTTTTGCTTTGATAACTTTGAATTTCTAACAGTTCCAAATCAACTAATGTAATGTTTATTTTTTCCTTGGAAAAAATAACATTTTTTAAAGGCTTCTTCTGGAGTCCTCTGGACCACAGAGAAATGAAAAATGTTATATCATCACACCCTGATAAAACTGCTTACACAGGCAAGGATTTCAAAGGACCTGTGTGTAGATTTAAAAAGAGACAATCTCTGAGAGAACCACAAAAAACTGTATGTAGCCAAATTCTGTTACCGTGTATAAGGAACATACGCAATCGCTGGGAATAAACGTTACTCAAGAGCACCTTGTTTCACTTGTGCTTGAATAGCATGTATGTGGTTAAACATTTTACACAGCTAAAAGTTTGCCCTCCATCAAGACTGTCCAACTTGGAAGGGTCACAGGCTACATGGGCCACACTAACATGGGCCGGATGCCCCTGGGGCCTCGCATCATGCCATGTGCAGTGTTTCACAGAACCAGGTTGCATATAGATGCTTTCCCTGCACAGTGTGGCATGTGTGGGCACTCTGCCTTCCTCTCCAGTCATTTGTTCTGTGCTGCCCTGGTGGTGGGGGCAGGAAGAGGAAGGAAGGGGAGCCTGGAGCCCTTGGCTGCTACTGCAGCCAGAGCGACCACACAGTTACAGTCAGGTGGACAGCCTTGCCCTGCATGACTAAGTTATTTCTTACTGAAGATGCTTAAATGCAATTCAGTCCTGCCTCAGGGAGGAACCTAAGTACATTCACATTCTGTTTTAATTCACTTGTGCCATGGATGCACAGAGATGCAGCATTAACCCCCAAAGTTGTAGTCAACCACAACCAATGACTAGTAATTGTTTAACACTGATGAGCAGTGTCAACTCTTCCACAATAGGCAAGAGGTTCTAGCACCTGCCCAGGAGTGGAAGGGCCTGAGTCTCTAGGCTTACCTCCTCCTATGTAATTGGACAGCAATCTAAACACCAAGCCATGGGCTACATGGTACTGGATGAACCTTCCTGTTGAAGCTAGGCTATTGGAAAGGCAGGAAGGATAGCAAACTGGAGAGAGTATGAAAAGATGAAAGAAGGAGCCTGACATTGTGGCTCAGGGAGGTGGATGCTGCCCTCATTGTGGGTAAACCTGTGTGCCCAGGGTTATTTGTGCATTTTGTATTAAAGAGTCATTGAGAACATTGCATTAACAGTTTTGGAGGCAAACAGTTGGCTTTTTCACATCATGCTCTACTTTCCCACTCCTTTCCATATGGTTGGAGTAGATGCCCAACAGCCATATTTAGAAAGCCTCTAAGTGATAGTCCTCATTACAATCCTTCTTCCTGAAGTAGAGGCCCCTTGGAAGACATGACCCAGAATCCCTAACAAGAGTGTGCTTGGAGAAAGGAAAAGAAAGACTGCTGAACTGGCAGAACAAAAAATCTCTTTTTAAATTATTTGTTTTCAGGCAGTCAACCAATTCCTTTGGGCCAGATCCTACCAATGGTAAATGAAATGCAATCCAGAATAGTGCCATAATTTACAATGACTCTAAGTGCACATTGATGTCTGTGATGCAGTTGGCATTAAAGAATCATTGGGTAAAATGTACAAGCCCAGGGTTCCCTTTGTTACACAACAGGGACAATAAGTGGAACAGGACCTGGCTCTACTGGTCTACATAGTAGATCTCTTCACTGATCCTGGTTCTGTATATCAGGACTTTGCCAGCAACTCCATATTAGCTACACCTCTTTCACCTATATGCACCTCTGGCTCCTTTCACACATTACACTTGTGACACAATTAACATGTCAGACCCAGGCCCAGACTGCATTGGGGCCCATACAGTCCTGGGGCTGGAGCTGATTGTCAGCCATGGGACAACACTGAAGCTAATTTGAGACCCAGGGCCAGAGCTGACAGTTATGTAATACAAGACCTTAGTGCAATTTGCTGGTGCAGGGGGTGCCCAGGATTATGATTCCAGTCTCCCCTGCAATGGCAAGTATTAATTGCATGATTGGGATCTGATTCCCAGACCAGCAAGTGTGCCACATACTATGCCACATGTGCATAGCAGGAGGCACAATTTTGAGATTGGGGTTCAGGTCCCATTGTGCCATTAAATTAATGTATGCCAGGGGGTTAAGTGTCATTTACTCAGCTGCAGGGCTGAAAAGTACCCTTTATAAAATTCTTGGCACCTATGCACAATTTAGCTTCTATTTCCACCAATAGTGGACTAGGATTGACAGACTGCAAGATTTCACATATCTGCCAGAGGTAAAATAAAAGAGGAAGACCTTCACACCCACAGAAGGGTTTGAATGCAAAATGCTTGAATCACCAGGTTTTGGGCTAAGCATTGTTCAAGCCTTCCTCTTGAAGCCTACCCACTAAACATTGTGTTTACCACTCACTGAATAAAATAGATTAACAACACTGGGATAGTTTCTTCCCCACTGGAGGCAGAGGCTGGGGGCCGAAACTAGAGCCCTCTTCCCTTGATAGCTGCATCTAGCCCACTGAGCATGTTCTTTTTATTTTGGGTTCAGATATCTTCTTCTTCTGGTTGCTGAGTGGGCCAACTTCAGAAAAAGGGCTAGAGAAAACTTTGGGTAATGCATTAACTGTGTCCTGGTGGTTAGACCACTTTCCTGGGAAGCAGACCTCACAGATTCAAACTCCTTCCATATGAGTAGCCTCTAACCTGGGTCTTCTGCTCACTGGACAAAGGCTATTGGTCCAAAAGGTGAGAGGACCCATCTCTTCTTCCAACATAAAATACCCAAGAGTTGTGTGTGGGGGGAGAGGGAGGGAGGGATTTCTTTGACTCGAGTTTTGGGACATATTTTGTTACAGGCATGTGTGGGTGATTCTAATCTTCCTGAATATATGCATGGTCAGAGTTCAGCCTTCTGAGCATAATCAGTAATCAGAGGGTATAGATTTGTGGATCTGAAACTGTAAGTATGGGCCAAAAACTTCAGTTATACAGCTATGGAAATACCACTTAGGCATGCAAAGGTGAAATAAGATTCAGCACTAGCTGTCTAGTGAGTGAAACAGGATTCTGCCTTCAGTGTTTTAAAGAACAAAATTAACATAATGAAAGAGAACATCCTTCTGCCAACTAGTGTGGTGTGCAGTGCTGAATAAATGGGAAGCCTCTTTTGTACAAGTTGATGCTTCAGAATGCAAACAGTGATAATCTATGGACAGTCAAAAACACAGAAAATGGGAAGGCTACCACATGACAGGGGAGGTATCATGACCTCACACCTATCATAACCTCACAAATAAAGACAGCTAGGCACTTCTGGCCACTGCCACAAGCACAACTCCAGGAATCTTATGTCCTAATTAAAGTTATGGTGGAATGGGTTACTTAAAGTCCAATAAGAGATAATGAGTGGTAATAAATTAACACTATGGAAGGAAGTGGCTCTTGCTTTGGGAAGTCACTGATGGTGGTAGGCATGACAATTCTATAAATAGGACATACACCAGATCCATTGCATCCTCTCTATCATTTCTTCTTCTCTCTAGCATGCCCTGTGTTTTGTCTGAAATCAGATTCAAACAGCTCACTCTGATCACAGATTCTGTCTTGATCAAGCAGTCTGAAAGCAGAGAAACTGCATGGTCTGGACCTGATCAGCATACTGATGCATTGCAGCTCAAACTGCCTTGCTGTCTTACCTGCTGGCCAGTTATACAGGCTCAACAGAAGGCTAGAACATGACTCTGCATCATGCAGTATGAGAGAGATTAATACCACCCTCTGGAGCATTTCAGAAGGGAGGGCAAAGTGCCACCAGATGCAAGTAAATATGCACCTGTCATGGGGTATGGGTGAGTCAAAGAAAAAACCTCTGATCTTTAATGCCTCTGCCCAGTCTGTCTCAGATCAACACTCTTTAGGATCAAATTCCTTTGCCCTTAAGGTGTAGCTGTCTGGGGACTGAAGAGGTCCAGAGCCCCCCCCCCCTTTAAAAGAACTTCTCAGCTACACTGCTTTGGAATAAAGCCACCCAGAGTTTCTAAGGCCCCAAGCAGACTGTCCCAGTTCTGTGGTCCCCTTGGCTTCCATGCTTCTGGCTCACAAGTACCCTGAGAACCTGAAAGCCCTAGCTCCCAGAATCTCTGAGCAAACCAGTGGACAGGGGCCCTGGGCATGCCTTGAAAATCTCATGAAAGGTCAAAACAAAATGTGGTTTAGGTCAAAACAAAATGTGGTTTAATCTTTTTCAAAATAAAATTTTGGAATCACCTGCCAGATCTATTCCCAAGTGCCAAAGTCACTTCTGGAAATGGGACTCATTTGGCTAAAGCTATGCTGACACTACAACTGGAGATGGACTGCTATACAGGTAGGCATAGCCGAGCTCCCTTTAATCTAGCAAGCAGTAGCATAACCATAGGTGGGCAAGTGGGGCATGAGCTCCAGGCAATGCCTAAAGGGAGTGCCAGAATGGAGTAGAGGGGAGAGAGAATGGCTTCGTTTTCTTGTCCTCTTTCTCCCTCTCCCCCTCTACTTTGCTCCTTTCCCGCAGTGGCTCTGGCTCAGCTCTCACAGGCAGAGAAGTGGTGGCAGTGCATGGTGCACATCACCTCCCTTTCTGCTACCAAAACCGGTGTTCTTTCATTGCTCAGCATTCATTCTAGATGGTCTAAGTCACTAGCCCTTATTCTATATAAACAGATTATTATACTAAAGGAATTTCTTTAAATACAAAAAGAAAATTTAGAACAGATAGTTCAAAATCCTTTAAACTCTGTTCTGTGTAACAGAGTTTAAAAATTCCTTTATTCTTTTGTTATCTAATTAAAAAACACCATTTCTTTTCCGGTGGATAATGTTTTATCACACTTGACTGGCATGGAAAAAAACCCCTGTGAAATACTTGAAATTATAATGTGATGCTCTTTGTTATATCATTGATTTTAAGAGAATTTGATGCAAGCTTGCTGTTTGTAACAATATTTACAATAAAAGAATGACAGGAAATTTCAGGCTTTTCGTAGACTGACACTGGGCTTAAAAGAGAACAACTTTGGTTAGCATGACCTTCATCACCCTTGAATTAAACTGAGCTGTCAAGCAAAAAAAAAAAAAAAGTCCATCTTGTCCAGTCTGATGGTGATAAAAAAGATTATCATAAAGCTGTTCCATATGTAAGTAGCTCTTTCATTTTTCTCATTTTTATCGCTTGTGCAGTTCTCCTTTAAAAAAAGACAATATAACTGGGGTTAGGAAAACCAGCATGCCATCAATTACAATGTGATGATTGCCCTGTAATAGTCAATCTTATACTATCTTAGATAACACATTGGAAAGCATTTGATTAATGCCACTGTCCAGATAACTGTTTAAACTCTAGGGAGATTGTTAAAGCTGGAATTTTAGACCCTAACAACTCACTGTCTGGTATGTATGAAAAGTGCAGTTATCCAGTGTCATCTCATCACTCACTAGGCTTTTAAAAAACATATTATTTTTGCAAAAGGATCATCTCACTGCCCTAGCCTTCTCTCCTTTGATGCTGGCTAAAAATAAACAGAGATCCTCTCTGACACCAAGATTTATGCTGCTGAACAACAACCCTCTTTGATTATCTTTCAATGAAATTCAGTCATGAGAGGCCATCCCTAGCAGCTAGATGGCATTCTGCCCTTTCTGAAAATTAATGACAATGACAAAAGTGTTTTGCTAGAACTCAAGCAGCTGCATTAATGTGTACCATGTGAATGCTGCAGATACTTAGTTTTGCCCATCAATTTTTAAACATTCAATAGGAGAATATACAAGGAGCATTTTCCTTCAGATTTGGAACTTCAGCTCAATTCCCTGCATCCTTCTTTTTGCAAAACAGCCTCATGATATCAGGAAATATGATCTCTGTCGAACTGCTTGTTCAGATCTGTAAATATGTTTTGCAGAAGCACAAATATACAACTGCCTCTGTGTGCATGGAGGCAGTTGTATATTAAAAGCAGCCTACAATTCACTGTTGCAAATGTATTATAATGTCCATTAAGAGTCAGATGCTGGCTTTAATCCATAGTGTGCAGTCAGAGGTGGAAGAAGGGGAGGGACTGGAGGAGCAGTTTTACAGTAGAAGGCTCTGGAAGCATTGTGAGAGGAGTCTTGGAATGCACTCCCTGTTCTCAAGCTTTTTCTCATGCATTTTATTAGACAAAAAATAAAAGTAGTCCTGGGAGGGGGAATACCTAGGAATCCCACTATCCTGGTGCTCCAGCCTCCAGATACCTGTAACAATCTATAGATTCCTGCAGGTTGTTATAACTGGGAATGCCTGCATCATTGTGCTGCAGGGTCAGACTCCTCCAGCTTGCTTGTTTGCTTGCTTTCCATCCAGTCTGACCCAACAAATTTTACATTTCTCTCTGCACCGTGGCACAGCTTCCCCAGGAGAGGTAAAAAGTGCTCTCATTCCATTGCTTCTTATGTTCAGGGCACTCTTCTGGAAAGGCAGCAGTTGCCAGTTTAATATTTCTTCAGGCTGAGAAGGGCTTAGACTCAGGTGTCACACATCCTGGGTAAGCACTTTAGCCATTACACATGTTATTATGGGCAAATTGCATGGTGCAACCATTCAGATATTTCTGAAGGAAAGCCACCACCGATGCTGAACTTTGTAGTGAATGCAGTCCTGTGTGCAAGATGTGCTTGGAACATATCCAATAAACTGGAGTCCTCTGGGAACCTTGGAGGAGTTTAGCTACTGCCCTGCCTTATATCAGGGTTTGCACAATTGCACAGGGAAAAGTTAGATGCCTGGCAGCTCAGACTCGAGTGCCTCTGTACATGTGGCAGCCTAAGCTTAGTCTGCTGGTGAAATGTACAGAACAGCAGGCAGCTAAAATACACTTACATATTGCTTTAGTTGCCTAATGTGCCCTCTGGATCTTGCCCTATACCTTTTCTTTCCAAACAACTTAGCATATCTCATCTATTTTTTTTTAAATGGCAAGGGAGGGGAAGGAAGTAGACAAGCCATCTTTATACAATAACTTAGCAGGTACAGAATTTGTCCTGGAAGAGGGAGGCCTGAGTTTTACGCCACCCCCAGGCTAGGGAATTCCCTCATACATTTTTCACCATCACACATTTTTCAGTGTCCAAACTCTAGGCTTCAGGCTAGGCTGGAGGGAAGGATGCTGATCATGTCTATGCATCTTGTTGAAGCTGTACCACTATGTACAAATGAATTCCAGATTCATAGGGCTGAAGAAGATAGTATATGTAAGAGTGAGCACGAAATCTGTGTTTGGACGTCCACCTGGGGTGGCGTGGTCCTGTTTCAAGGATTTTTTGTGTGTTTTACATTAAACAGTTGTTCAATAAACAGAAAAATAATCCTTGGAGCAGGAACTCCTCCTCCCACATAAATACTTAAGTATTAGCCTGAGATGCCAGATTCCCTCTTCTACTCAGTGAATCTGGAATTCTTGTATACCTAGTAGTCCAGCTTCAGTATGAAAGGTGAAAAGTGCACCCTGCATTGTTTAGAATATCATATAGCATGTTGATAGGACATTTCCCAGTAAGGGAGGAAGTATGGAAATGGGGAGACCTAGTTTTTGGATCCTGATCATCATTAGACATGAAGTAAGAGTTGCCCAGCTTAGCCCTATGAAGCAAAGGGCAGTTCTGTTCATACACAGAAGCACAACTCTAGGTGCATAAGGAACTATGACATAAAAAGCAAGTGCCCATGGAGGCATTTCCAGAGTTAGATGTCAGCTGAGTGGAGAATTTTAGAGTCAGTTTGCTGTTAGGCCCCCTAAATTCCAGATAAATCCTACTTTAGGATCCGATTTTTAGCTCCTGTAACCTCAAACATGCACTCAAATCAGTGGAAAAGGCACAACTGGCAGAATTTTAAAGAACTGCCATCATTACACAGGTCAAGCAATTCTTTTTTTAAAGGTCACGCTAATCATTTTGCATGCCAATGTTTCAATTATTGCACAAAGATGAGATATTCCAATTAGAATCAAGTTCTGCCAGGCGTACATTAGGACCTTTTCCAATTTACATTTTCTGCAAACATCAATTATAAATGGGGGTCGAGTTGAATACGTTGGGCACGTAGTACATTGCTCAACTTCTGAAAAAGGCATACCCTTTAACCTAAAACTACCCATCTTCACAATTCTGCATGCATATGTTTACCTGGTAATGTAAATATATCCCCATCTTTCCCCTTCTCCTTATACAATACAGTCTTCCAGGCAAGCAAACAGGTAAACTGCAATAGGAGTACTCATGACAAGGTTACTTGTTACTATCTCCTGAATGCTTTATAGTAGTCATTTTTTTGACCTTGTTTGACTTTTTTTAACCGCACACTGGCCACATCTACATGAGGCAATGCACAGTAGACTAACTGCCCATTAACACATCACAGGAAAAACTGCTAATGCGCTAACGTGCAGTAGATTTAGTCTATTGTGCCTTAAGCATCCCAAAAGAACCCCATGCACCATTGCTACACTGCATTAGCACCGGCTACTGCACATTTATGTTATCTCTCATATTAGAGGTACTAAACAATGTGCAGTAGCAATGCCACATTAATTCATGGGTAGACACACCCACTGAATTGCAGCATGGGGCGAGAGAGGCATGAGGCAAGAGAGGTTTGAAAGTAATAAAGTTTTTGTGTCTGGCTTATTCTGATCAGACCTCAGGAAGAAACTCTTGCATTTGAGTGCTAGTCTAACATTATCCTACCTACACAGTTGGCCCTATAAAATATATCACCCTAAGAAACCCTTAACTCTCGCAAAGTTATTGGTAATTTTGCCCCATTCATTTCCTTTTTTTTTTATCTAACACTGTTGCATGAGCAAACTCATTTATTTGGTTAAAAGGTAGGCAGTAAGGTCCCAGCCACTTAAGCACATTCTATTCACATGCTCAAGTGCTTTGCTAGATCAAGGCCTGTATTTCCAACAGGAGAAGATGTATCAGCTGATTTTGCCATCTCCCTATCACTTTACTTTGATTAGTTTTTATTGTTTTTTTATTTTCAACTAAAATCATAAATAGCTCACTCATGTTTTAATTTCCTTTTTCACAGCATGTACTTTAGTCATATGCTGCCTTGCATTCACTATATCGTATAGTGGAAGTACAATGTGAGCTAATTTTGTTCAAAACATCTTAGTAAAAAACAGTTCAATACACATTTACTCCTGTTACTAAGATACTGTTTACAATAGAGATTGTAATGCTAAAGGTACTGCTTTTTTTGTCTTTTTTAAAGCTTTCAGTAAGGATAAATCCAAATGCAGAAGGCAGCAGGAAGGGTCATCTACTACCCAGCTATAAAATATACCTTTTTATATGGGTCACAAAGAGGAACAGTGAAGCTGCTAAACCAATCACTGGAGGAAAACAAATATTTAAATGAAAGATGAAAAAAGCATTTTATATATGCATAGTTAGAACCCTACTAAACCTAGCATTAACTACTATCACACTGACTCAGCACTCAGTGGAAAGGAAACATAGTTGGCTGTATAAGGAGTAGATAAAAAATAGAATAAAATAGATAAATGTATCAGGCATAAGAATCAGATAAACATAAAGAGAATAATAAAATTACATATAGTCTATCAGTGCTGTAGACTTCCATCAGTAGAATAGACAGAAAAAATTGAAATAGAAAGTTTCAATCAAAAAATAATTACAACTGAAACCCCAGTTGGCATCTCAGGTAGAACCATTTATCTTCTCATTGCTCCAGTCAGGAGGCACACATGCCTGGTTCATCATTTAGTATCCTTGCTACTGCCCTCTGCATTACTGAGGAGGCACAAAACATAATGTGCTTAGGGAATTGAAGAAACATCACTCCATGGTGCCTTTCTTATATGGGAACATAAAGCAAAGATGTAGCTCCATATTTATAACTTTATTGACTGCCTAACTTCTATTTAGGGACTAACTTCCCATTGACTCAATAGGAGTTAGAGATCTAAATCCCTTTGTAGATCTTTCCCCTTTTCTAACTATGTGGGTGCATCAACATGAGATACTTTACTGCAGAGTTCATTTGACTGTGCAGCCTAGTTTACTGAGCAGTAAGCATGTGTGTCTACATGTGTACATGCTTACTGTGCAGTAAACTTACCTAATCATGAGTAAATATGCTACCTGCAAATGCAAGTAGAAAATTTACTTTAAATTAGTTACTGTGCAGTAGCGCTCATGTAGACAATTGGCCAGGAGCAAATCTGTTCCTGGTCAGCCAGCCAGCAGGGGGCAGGAGATTGCTCCCTGCCCCCCAGGAGCTGCCTGCTACCGAGGTGGGGTCCTCCACCGGAACCTGGGCAGGACTATGACCCCTGCCCTAGCAGCAAGGAGCTCCAAGCCCCTCACTGCATGAAAGTGATCAGAGAGCAGGGGCTGGGAGAAGCTTCACTGTCTCTCACCCTGTCCTCATCAAAAAGCTGGGAGACTGTGGTGTCGATGCCCACACGGTCAAATGGGTCGCCAACTGGTTGGAGGGCC